>NC_133327.1:299743795-300060125 GCF_042186555.1 Aquarana catesbeiana | reverse complement strand
AAAATATGCCTGGCATGTTCTACTGTGTGTGTGTTTGTGCACTCACTCAGATGTCTTCTCTCCTCGGCACCGGAACGGAAACTGCCGAGCTGAGGAGAGATGACATCACATCCTCTGCCTCTGTGTACTATACAGAGGCAGGGGAAGATCCTCATTGGCTGGGAGCGATCGCGAGGGGGGGGCCACGATCGCATGGCCTCCCCCTCATCTCTGATCGTGGCCAGACCAACCGCGACCGCCTCAGGCACTGGGGGGGTCCAATCGGACCCCCCGCCCACGGGAAGGCAATCACGTACCAGGTGCGTGATTTTGCCTGCCCGTGCCATTCTGCTGACGTACATCAGCGTGAGGCGGTCGTCAAGTGGTTAAAGTGAAAAAAAAAGTGAAATATTCCTTTAAATATCGTACTTGGGGGGTGTCTATAGTATGCCTGTAAAGTGGCGCATGTTTCCCGTGCTTAGAACAGTCCCTGCACAAAATGACATTTTTAAAGGAATAAAAGTCATTTAAAACTGTTTGCGGCTTTAATGTAATGTTGGGTCCCCGGCAATATGGATGAAAATCAGTGAGAGAAACGGCATGGGCCCCCCCCCCAGTCAATTACCAGGCCCTTCTGGATTTGTATGGATATTAAGGGGAACCCCGCACCCAAATTAAAAAAAGGAAAGGCGTGGGGCCCCCAGGCCCTATATACTCTGAACAGCAGTATACAGGCGGTGCAAACAAGACATGGACTGTAGGTTTGTTGTTAAGTAGAATCTGCTTGTAATTTTGAACTGGTACATTTTTAAAGTGTAGCTCCAGCCAAAAATCTATTTTTAAGCTTTTGGAAAACATAGGGAAGGGTTATCACCCCTGTAACATTTGTTTTGCTGTCTGTGCATCTCTTCAGAAGATTTCACCTCACTTTCTGTCCCAATGACAAATGTTTTTTGAAAATTTGGGGGTTTTAGTGAAACAAGGATTGGTGATAGAGCATCAGTGGAGAGGAGATATGTTTTTTCCCATATTAACTCTTACAGGAGAGAATTTCCCTTCTTAGGGGTAGATTTCATCTCACTTCCTGTTGTCTCCTTCCGTTTGCAAGTAGGAGTCGTTTGTAAGTTGAATGTTTGAAAGTAGGGGCCTGCCCTATATACTCTGCAGAAATTTGGGCCTTAGGTGTTGGTGTTGCCACAATACCGTAAGCCCTCACAGTTACTCTTGGTGGGCGCAGAAACGGGCCCTACTGTGAAATATTAGATCAAGAATTGCAATTACATGCCATTGTTGAACAGGGGCAGAAAAATTGGGCCTTTGGTGGTGGTGGTGGTGGTGCTGGTGCCACAACACTGTAATGCCCCGTACACACGGTCGGATTTTCCGACGGAAAATGTGTGATAGGACCTTGTTGTCGGAAATTCCGACCGTGTGTAGGCTCCATCACACATTTTCCATCGGATTTTCCGACACACAAAGTTTGAGAGCAGGATATAAAATTTTCCGACAACAAAATCCGTTGTCGGAAATTCCGATCGTGTGTACACAAATCCGACGGACAAAGTGCCACGCATGCTCAGCATAAATAAAGAGATGAAAGCTATTGGCTACTGCCCCGTTTATAGTCCCGACGTACGTGTTTTACGTCACCGCGTTCAGAATGATCGGATTTTCCGACAACTTTGTGTGACTGTGTGTATGCAAGACAAGTTTGAGCCAACATCCGTCAGAAAAAATCCTAGGATTTTGTTGTCGGAATGTCCGAACAAAGTCCGACCGTGTGTACGGGGTATAAGTCCTCACAGTTACTCTTGGTGGGCGCAGGAGTGGGCCCTGCTGTGAAATATTAGATCAAGAATTGTAATTACATGACCCTGTCGAACAGGGCAGAAAAATTGGGCCTTGGGCACTGGTGCTGTGCCACAACACTGCAACCCCTCACAGATACTCTAGTTGGAGTGCAGAAATGAGCCCTGCTGCCAAGTATTGCATCAAAAATTGTAATTACATGCTCCTGTTAAACAGGGGCTGAAAAATTGGGCCTTAGGCACTGGTATTGGTGCCACAACACTGCAACCCTTCACAGATTCTCTTGTTGAGTGCAGGAACGAGCCCTGCTGCAAAGTATTGCATCAAAAATTGTAATTACACGCCCCTGTTAAACAGGGGCTGAAAAATTGGGCCTTAGCCACTGGTGGCGGCGCCCAGAACCAAAAGTGTTTTTACAAGCTATCAGCATGATCATTGAAGAGGAAGAGGATAATCACTCAGCATAACAGGATAGTCAGCATAGGCAGTCTTGAAGAGATCTGACATTAAAAAAAAAAAATATTCGGTTACATCAGCATCAGAAAGCCTGAAGGCGGTGCTTGGTTTTTGGGGTCCCGTACGCAGCTAGGTTCCCAAAAAGTCTCACACATGTGGTATCCCCGTACTCAGGAGAAGCAACAGAATTTTGGGGTGTAATTTCACATATTCCTATGGCATGTTTGAGCAATATATCATTAGGTGACAACTTTGTGCAAAAAAAAAAAAAATTGTCTCTTTCCCGCAACTTGTGTCACAATATAAAATATTCCATGGACTCGACATGCCTCTCAGCAAATAGCTTGGGGTGCCTACTTTCCAAAATGGGGTCATTTGGGGGGGTTGTGCCACCTGGGCATTCCATGGCCTCTGAAACTGTGATAGGCAGTGAAAAAAAAAAAATTTACGCACTTAGGAAGCCTGAAGGCGGTGCTTGGTTTTTGGTGTCCCGTACGCAGCTAGGTTCCCAAAAAGTCTCACACATGTGGTATCCCCGTACTCAGGAGAAGCAACAGAATTTTGGGGTGTAATTTCATATATTCCTATGGCATGTTTGAGCAATATATCATTTAGTGACAACTTTGTGCAAAAAAAAAAAAAATTGTCTCTTTCCCGCAACTTGTGTCACAATATAAAATATTCCATGGACTCGACATGCCTCTCAGCAAATAGCTTGGGGTGTCTACTTTCCAAATGGGGTCATTTGGGGGGTTTTGAACTGTCCTGGCATTTTATGCACAACATTTAGAAGCTTATGTCACATATCACCCACTCTTCTAACCACTTGAAGACAAAACCCCTTCTGACACTTTTTGTTTACATGAAAAAATGATTTTTTTTGCAAGAAAATTACTTTGAACCCCCAAACATTATATATTTTTTTAAAGCAAATGCCCTACAGATTAAAATGGTGGGTGTTTCATTTTTTTTTTCACACAGTATTTGCGCAGCGATTTTTTAAACGCATTTTTTGGGAAAAAAACACACTTTTTAAAATTTTAATGCACTAAAACACACTATATTGCCCAAATGTTTGATGGAATAAAAAAGATGATCTTAGGCCGAGTACATGGATACCAAATATGACATGCTTTAAAATTGCGCACAAACGTGCAGTGGCAACAAAATAAATACATTTTTAAAAGCCTTTAAAAGCCTTTACAGGTTACCACTTTAGATTTACAGAGGAGGTCTACTGCTAAAATTACTGCCCTCAATCTGACCTTCGCGGTGATACCTTACATGCATGGTGCAATTGCTGTTTACATTTGACGCCAGACCGATGCTTGCGTTCGCTTTAGCGCGAGAGCAGGGGGGGGCAGGGGTGCTTTTTTTTCTTTATTATTTTTTTGCTTTTTAATCTTATTTTTAAACTGTTCCTTTCATTTTTTTTTTTTTAATCATTTTTATTGTTATCTCAGGGAATGTAAATATCCCCTATGATAGCAATAGGTAGTGACAGGTACTCTTTTTTGAAAAAATTGGGGTCTATTAGACCCTGGATCTCTCCTCTGCCCTCAAAGCATCTGACCACACCAAGATCGGTGTGATAAAATGCTTTTCCAATTTCCCAATGGCGCTGTTTACATCCGGTGAAATCTAAGTCATAAAATGCTCGTAGCTTCCGGTTTCTTAGGCCATAGAGATGTTTGGAGCAACTCTGGTCTCTGATCAGCTCTATGGTCAGCTGGCTGAATCACCGGCTGCATTCTCAGGTTCCCTGTTGAGACAGGAGAGCCAGAGAAAAACATGGAAGATAGTGGGGGGGGCATTCCCTCCCACTGCTTGTAAAAGCAGTCTAGAGGCTAATTAGCTGCTAGGATGGCTTTTACACGAAAGCCGACCGCTGGCTGAAAAGAATGATACCAAGATGATACCTAAACCTGCAGGCATCATTATGGTATAACCACTCAAAGTCGTGAATGGCGTAACTGAAGACAAATAAACGGTTAACAATAAAGCACAGCTAACAGTAAATTATAAAAAATTGCATACCTGAAAAGCAAACATGATAAAACATAATAACAATAAAACATTGCAGAATAGAATACAGTAAAAAAGAGCAGAACAATAGAGAGAGAATAGAGAGAGAGAGAGAGAGAGAGAACAATAAAACAACAACTATTTTTTTAATTTTATTTATTTATTTATTTTTTTACACTGTTTTTGTAACTGTAACTTTTATGGTAACCGGTTCCAGGTTCGGGTCTCTCAAAATGCGATGGCATCTTGGGAGACCCTGTGAAAGTGTGCCTAGTCTGTGCAATGCTGTACCCTACGCTAATACTCAACTAGTGCATGGTAGCGTTCAAAACATTCACCAATGCAAAGACCAGGATTGTCAGGACAGGAAGGACAATAATAGCAGGTGTCACGCCTACATCTGCGCTTGCTGCAGACACAACATCTTTTTTGGGGGGTTCGTTGGGTAGGGGTACTCGGGAGGACATAAAGAAAATGCCTCTCATGCAGCCGACTGCATTTGGTTGGGGATGTGAATGGGGAAGTACGGGCGCTGCAGAAGTGGTGGGTTCCCAATTAGGATTGGCGAATGCAGCAGGAAGGGCATTATGGGCACGACGGGCCTGTTTGTCTTCTTCTTGGTGGCAGCGGGACACTACTTGTGCTTGCCACCTCACCAGCTTGAACTGCACTTATGGGACTCGCCACGTCACCATGTGTTACTGCAGTGCTGGTTTGACTACGATCGGAGTGTACTAGGCCGCTGGTGCTTGCCAGTTCACCAAAACGCTACCAAAAAAACTTTTAGCGATCGCAGGGATCAGGCCTGACTCTGCGAACGCTGCAGTTATGCGTTTAGTGTTTTGTAAGTGACAGTGATCGATCAATACTGCACTTGGGTGGGCTGGGCTGGGCCGGGCGGAGGGGTAAAACGCAGGTGCTAGCAGGTATCTGGGCTGATCCCGCTAACACTGCGTTTTTGGGAACCCTAAACTGCTGGGGACGCTAGTATAGATCTGATCGGATCAGATATTGATCCGTTCAGATACTATACCACTAAGGGAGGTGTATGGTGCGTGCGTGGGTGTTAGTGCTACTGGCGCTAACCTGACGCTGCTTGGGGCTGGTGCTTACCAGTTCACCAAAATGCTACCAAAAAAACTTTTTAACGATCGCAGGGATCAGGCCTGACTCTGCGAACGCTGCAGTTATGCGTTTAGTGTTTTGTAAGTGACAGTGATCGATCGATACTGCACTTGGGTGGGCTGGGACGGGTGGAGGGGCAAAATGCAGGTGCTAGCAGGTATCTGAGCTGATCCTGCTAACACTGCGTTTTTGAGAACCCTAAACTGCTGGGGACGCTAGTACAGATCTGATCGGATCAGATATTGATGCGTTCAGATACTATACCACTAAGGGAGGCGTATGCTGCGTGCGTGGGTGTTAGCGGTACTGGCGTTAATCTGACGCTGCCTGGGGGGGCGACTATCACCGCCAGGCGATCAGGGAGCTAAACTTTTATTAGGTAATAAACGGCGGGTGCCCTGACACTATAAAAAATAAACAAACTAACCAGCATCACCCGTAACGGTTATATGGTGATCAGTGGTGAAGGGGTTAACTAGGGGGCAATCAAGGGGTTAAAACCTTTATTAGGTAGTATATGGGGGTCCTATAAAACGCTGATGGCGAACCTAAATATTTACGTCCCTAACTAGCGTCACCAGCGACACTAATACAGCAATCAGAAAAATGATCGCTTAGCGACACTGGTGACGGGGGGTGATCAAGGGGTTAAAACTTTATTAGGGAGGGTTGGGGGGGTACCCTAGACCTAAAGGGGGCTAATACTAACTGCCCTACCACTTCTAACTGTCACAAACTGACACCATGCAGTAATCAGAAAAAAAAACCTGCTTGGTGTCAGTGTGACGGGGGGGGGGAGGGGTGATTGGGGGGTGATTGGGGGGTGATCGGGGGTGTAAAATATGCCTGGCATGTTCTACTGTGTGTGTGTTTGTGCACTCACTCAGATGTCTTCTCTCCTCGGCACCGGAACGGAAACTGCCGAGCTGAGGAGAGATGACATCACATCCTCTGCCTCTGTGTACTATACAGAGGCAGGGGAAGATCCTCATTGGCTGGGAGCGATCGCGAGGGGGGGCCACGATCGCATGGCCTCCCCCTCATCTCTGATCGTGGCCAGACCAACCGCGACCGCCTCAGGCACTGGGGGGGTCCAATCGGACCCCCCGCCCACGGGAAGGCAATCACGTACCAGGTGCGTGATTTTGCCTGCCCGTGCCATTCTGCTGACGTACATCAGCGTGAGGCGGTCGTCAAGTGGTTAAAGTGAAAAAAAAAGTGAAATATTCCTTTAAATATCGTACTTGGGGGGTGTCTATAGTATGCCTGTAAAGTGGCGCATGTTTCCCGTGCTTAGAACAGTCCCTGCACAAAATGACATTTTTAAAGGAATAAAAGTCATTTAAAACTGTTTGCGGCTTTAATGTAATGTTGGGTCCCGGCAATATGGATGAAAATCAGTGAGAGAAACGGCATGGGCCCCCCCCCCAGTCAATTACCAGGCCCTTCTGGATTTGTATGGATATTAAGGGGAACCCCGCACCCAAATTAAAAAAAGGAAAGGCGTGGGGCCCCCAGGCCCTATATACTCTGAACAGCAGTATACAGGCGGTGCAAACAAGACATGGACTGTAGGTTTGTTGTTAAGTAGAATCTGCTTGTAATTTTGAACTGGTACATTTTTAAAGTGTAGCTCCAGCCAAAAAATCTATTTTTAAGCTTTTTGGAAAACATAGGGAAGGGTTATCACCCCTGTAACATTTGTTTTGCTGTCTGTGCATCTCTTCAGAAGATTTCACCTCACTTTCTGTCCCAATGACAAATGTTTTTTGAAAATTTGGGGGTTTTAGTGAAACAAGGATTGGTGATAGAGCATCAGTGGAGAGGAGATATGTTTTTTCCCATATTAACTCTTACAGGAGAGAATTTCCCTTCTTAGGGGTAGATTTCATCTCACTTCCTGTTGTCTCCTTCCGTTTGCAAGTAGGAGTCGTTTGTAAGTTGAATGTTTGAAAGTAGGGGCCTGCCCTATATACTCTGCAGAAATTTGGGCCTTAGGTGTTGGTGTTGCCACAATACCGTAAGCCCTCACAGTTACTCTTGGTGGGCGCAGAAACGGGCCCTACTGTGAAATATTAGATCAAGAATTGCAATTACATGCCATTGTTGAACAGGGGCAGAAAAATTGGGCCTTTGGTGGTGGTGGTGGTGGTGCTGGTGCCACAACACTGTAATGCCCCGTACACACGGTCGGATTTTCCGACGGAAAATGTGTGATAGGACCTTGTTGTCGGAAATTCCGACCGTGTGTAGGCTCCATCACACATTTTCCATCGGATTTTCCGACACACAAAGTTTGAGAGCAGGATATAAAATTTTCCGACAACAAAATCCGTTGTCGGAAATTCCGATCGTGTGTACACAAATCCGACGGACAAAGTGCCACGCATGCTCAGCATAAATAAAGAGATGAAAGCTATTGGCTACTGCCCCGTTTATAGTCCCGACGTACGTGTTTTACGTCACCGCGTTCAGAATGATCGGATTTTCCGACAACTTTGTGTGACTGTGTGTATGCAAGACAAGTTTGAGCCAACATCCGTCAGAAAAAATCCTAGGATTTTGTTGTCGGAATGTCCGAACAAAGTCCGACCGTGTGTACGGGGTATAAGTCCTCACAGTTACTCTTGGTGGGCGCAGGAGTGGGCCCTGCTGTGAAATATTAGATCAAGAATTGTAATTACATGACCCTGTCGAACAGGGGCAGAAAAATTGGGCCTTGGGCACTGGTGCTGGTGCCACAACACTGCAACCCCTCACAGATACTCTAGTTGGAGTGCAGAAATGAGCCCTGCTGCCAAGTATTGCATCAAAAATTGTAATTACATGCTCCTGTTAAACAGGGGCTGAAAAATTGGGCCTTAGGCACTGGTATTGGTGCCACAACACTGCAACCCTTCACAGATTCTCTTGTTGAGTGCAGGAACGAGCCCTGCTGCAAAGTATTGCATCAAAAATTGTAATTACACGCCCCTGTTAAACAGGGGCTGAAAAATTGGGCCTTAGCCACTGGTGGCGGCGCCCAGAACCAAAAGTGTTTTTACAAGCTATCAGCATGATCATTGAAGAGGAAGAGGATAATCACTCAGCATAACAGGATAGTCAGCATAGGCAGTCTTGAAGAGATCTGACATTAAAAAAAAAAAAATATTCGGTTACATCAGCATCAGAAAGCCTGAAGGCGGTGCTTGGTTTTTGGGGTCCCGTACGCAGCTAGGTTCCCAAAAAGTCTCACACATGTGGTATCCCCGTACTCAGGAGAAGCAACAGAATTTTGGGGTGTAATTTCACATATTCCTATGGCATGTTTGAGCAATATATCATTAGGTGACAACTTTGTGCAAAAAAAAAAAAAATTGTCTCTTTCCCGCAACTTGTGTCACAATATAAAATATTCCATGGACTCGACATGCCTCTCAGCAAATAGCTTGGGGTGCCTACTTTCCAAAATGGGGTCATTTGGGGGGGTTGTGCCACCTGGGCATTCCATGGCCTCTGAAACTGTGATAGGCAGTGAAAAAAAAAAAATTTACGCACTTAGGAAGCCTGAAGGCGGTGCTTGGTTTTTGGTGTCCCGTACGCAGCTAGGTTCCCAAAAAGTCTCACACATGTGGTATCCCCGTACTCAGGAGAAGCAACAGAATTTTGGGGTGTAATTTCATATATTCCTATGGCATGTTTGAGCAATATATCATTTAGTGACAACTTTGTGCAAAAAAAAAAAAAATTGTCTCTTTCCCGCAACTTGTGTCACAATATAAAATATTCCATGGACTCGACATGCCTCTCAGCAAATAGCTTGGGGTGTCTACTTTCCAAATGGGGTCATTTGGGGGGTTTTGAACTGTCCTGGCATTTTATGCACAACATTTAGAAGCTTATGTCACATATCACCCACTCTTCTAACCACTTGAAGACAAAACCCCTTCTGACACTTTTTGTTTACATGAAAAAATGATTTTTTTTGCAAGAAAATTAATTTGAACCCCCAAACATTATATATTTTTTTAAAGCAAATGCCCTACAGATTAAAATTGTGGGTGTTTCATTTTTTTTTTCACACAGTATTTGCGCAGCGATTTTTTAAACGCATTTTTTGGGAAAAAAACACACTTTTTAAAATTTTAATGCACTAAAACACACTATATTGCCCAAATGTTTGATGGAATAAAAAAGATGATCTTAGGCCGAGTACATGGATACCAAATATGACATGCTTTAAAATTGCGCACAAACGTGCAGTGGCAACAAAATAAATACATTTTTAAAAGCCTTTAAAAGCCTTTACAGGTTACCACTTTAGATTTACAGAGGAGGTCTACTGCTAAAATTACTGCCCTCAATCTGACCTTCGCGGTGATACCTTACATGCATGGTGCAATTGCTGTTTACATTTGACGCCAGACCGATGCTTGCGTTCGCTTTAGCGCGAGAGCAGGGGGGGGCAGGGGTGCTTTTTTTTCTTTATTATTTTTTTGCTTTTTAATCTTATTTTTAAACTGTTCCTTTCATTTTTTTTTTTTTAATCATTTTTATTGTTATCTCAGGGAATGTAAATATCCCCTATGATAGCAATAGGTAGTGACAGGTACTCTTTTTTGAAAAAATTGGGGTCTATTAGACCCTGGATCTCTCCTCTGCCCTCAAAGCATCTGACCACACCAAGATCGGTGTGATAAAATGCTTTTCCAATTTCCCAATGGCGCTGTTTACATCCGGTGAAATCTAAGTCATAAAATGCTCGTAGCTTCCGGTTTCTTAGGCCATAGAGATGTTTGGAGCAACTCTGGTCTCTGATCAGCTCTATGGTCAGCTGGCTGAATCACCGGCTGCATTCTCAGGTTCCCTGTTGAGACAGGAGAGCCAGAGAAAAACATGGAAGATAGTGGGGGGGGCATTCCCTCCCACTGCTTGTAAAAGCAGTCTAGAGGCTAATTAGCTGCTAGGATGGCTTTTACACGAAAGCCGACCGCTGGCTGAAAAGAATGATACCAAGATGATACCTAAACCTGCAGGCATCATTATGGTATAACCACTCAAAGTCGTGAATGGCGTAACTGAAGACAAATAAACGGTTAACAATAAAGCACAGCTAACAGTAAATTATAAAAAATTGCATACCTGAAAAGCAAACATGATAAAACATAATAACAATAAAACATTGCAGAATAGAATACAGTAAAAAAGAGCAGAACAATAGAGAGAGAATAGAGAGAGAGAGAGAGAGAGAGAACAATAAAACAACAACTATTTTTTTAATTTTATTTATTTATTTATTTTTTTACACTGTTTTTGTAACTGTAACTTTTATGGTAACCGGTTCCAGGTTCGGGTCTCTCAAAATGCGATGGCATCTTGGGAGACCCTGTGAAAGTGTGCCTAGTCTGTGCAATGCTGTACCCTACGCTAATACTCAACTAGTGCATGGTAGCGTTCAAAACATTCACCAATGCAAAGACCAGGATTGTCAGGACAGGAAGGACAATAATAGCAGGTGTCACGCCTACATCTGCGCTTGCTGCAGACACAACATCTTTTTTGGGGGGTTCGTTGGGTAGGGGTACTCGGGAGGACATAAAGAAAATGCCTCTCATGCAGCCGACTGCATTTGGTTGGGGATGTGAATGGGGAAGTACGGGCGCTGCAGAAGTGGTGGGTTCCCAATTAGGATTGGCGAATGCAGCAGGAAGGGCATTATGGGCACGACGGGCCTGTTTGTCTTCTTCTTGGTGGCAGCGGGACACTACTTGTGCTTGCCACCTCACCAGCTTGAACTGCACTTATGGGACTCGCCACGTCACCATGTGTTACTGCAGTGCTGGTTTGACTACGATCGGAGTGTACTAGGCCGCTGGTGCTTGCCAGTTCACCAAAACGCTACCAAAAAAACTTTTAGCGATCGCAGGGATCAGGCCTGACTCTGCGAACGCTGCAGTTATGCGTTTAGTGTTTTGTAAGTGACAGTGATCGATCAATACTGCACTTGGGTGGGCTGGGCTGGGCCGGGCGGAGGGGTAAAACGCAGGTGCTAGCAGGTATCTGGGCTGATCCCGCTAACACTGCGTTTTTGGGAACCCTAAACTGCTGGGGACGCTAGTATAGATCTGATCGGATCAGATATTGATCTGTTCAGATACTATACCACTAAGGGAGGTGTATGGTGCGTGCGTGGGTGTTAGTGCTACTGGCGCTAACCTGACGCTGCTTGGGGCTGGTGCTTACCAGTTCACCAAAATGCTACCAAAAAAACTTTTTAACGATCGCAGGGATCAGGCCTGACTCTGCGAACGCTGCAGTTATGCGTTTAGTGTTTTGTAAGTGACAGTGATCGATCGATACTGCACTTGGGTGGGCTGGGACGGGTGGAGGGGCAAAATGCAGGTGCTAGCAGGTATCTGAGCTGATCCTGCTAACACTGCGTTTTTGAGAACCCTAAACTGCTGGGGACGCTAGTACAGATCTGATCGGATCAGATATTGATGCGTTCAGATACTATACCACTAAGGGAGGCGTATGCTGCGTGCGTGGGTGTTAGCGGTACTGGCGTTAATCTGACGCTGCCTGGGGGGGCGACTATCACCGCCAGGCGATCAGGGAGCTAAACTTTTATTAGGTAATAAACGGCGGGTGCCCTGACACTATAAAAAATAAACAAACTAACCAGCATCACCCGTAACGGTTATATGGTGATCAGTGGTGAAGGGGTTAACTAGGGGGCAATCAAGGGGTTAAAACCTTTATTAGGTAGTATATGGGGGTCCTATAAAACGCTGATGGCGAACCTAAATATTTACGTCCCTAACTAGCGTCACCAGCGACACTAATACAGCAATCAGAAAAATGATCGCTTAGCGACACTGGTGACGGGGGGTGATCAAGGGGTTAAAACTTTATTAGGGAGGGTTGGGGGGGTACCCTAGACCTAAAGGGGGCTAATACTAACTGCCCTACCACTTCTAACTGTCACAAACTGACACCATGCAGTAATCAGAAAAAAAAACCTGCTTGGTGTCAGTGTGACGGGGGGGGGGAGGGGTGATTGGGGGGTGATTGGGGGGTGATCGGGGGTGTAAAATATGCCTGGCATGTTCTACTGTGTGTGTGTTTGTGCACTCACTCAGATGTCTTCTCTCCTCGGCACCGGAACGGAAACTGCCGAGCTGAGGAGAGATGACATCACATCCTCTGCCTCTGTGTACTATACAGAGGCAGGGGAAGATCCTCATTGGCTGGGAGCGATCGCGAGGGGGGGCCACGATCGCATGGCCTCCCCCTCATCTCT
Source organism: Aquarana catesbeiana (assembly GCF_042186555.1). Classification (NCBI taxonomy): domain Eukaryota; kingdom Metazoa; phylum Chordata; class Amphibia; order Anura; family Ranidae; genus Aquarana; species Aquarana catesbeiana. The sequence goes on along the minus strand of NC_133327.1, from coordinate 300,047,449 downwards.
GATCGTGGCCAGACCAACCGCGACCGCCTCAGGCACTGGGGGGGTCCAATCGGACCCCCCGCCCACGGGAAGGCAATCACGTACCAGGTGCGTGATTTTGCCTGCCCGTGCCATTCTGCTGACGTACATCAGCGTGAGGCGGTCGTCAAGTGGTTAAAGTGAAAAAAAAAGTGAAATATTCCTTTAAATATCGTACTTGGGGGGTGTCTATAGTATGCCTGTAAAGTGGCGCATGTTTCCCGTGCTTAGAACAGTCCCTGCACAAAATGACATTTTTAAAGGAATAAAAGTCATTTAAAACTGTTTGCGGCTTTAATGTAATGTTGGGTCCCGGCAATATGGATGAAAATCAGTGAGAGAAACGGCATGGGCCCCCCCCCCAGTCAATTACCAGGCCCTTCTGGATTTGTATGGATATTAAGGGGAACCCCGCACCCAAATTAAAAAAAGGAAAGGCGTGGGGCCCCCAGGCCCTATATACTCTGAACAGCAGTATACAGGCGGTGCAAACAAGACATGGACTGTAGGTTTGTTGTTAAGTAGAATCTGCTTGTAATTTTGAACTGGTACATTTTTAAAGTGTAGCTCCAGCCAAAAAATCTATTTTTAAGCTTTTTGGAAAACATAGGGAAGGGTTATCACCCCTGTAACATTTGTTTTGCTGTCTGTGCATCTCTTCAGAAGATTTCACCTCACTTTCTGTCCCAATGACAAATGTTTTTTGAAAATTTGGGGGTTTTAGTGAAACAAGGATTGGTGATAGAGCATCAGTGGAGAGGAGATATGTTTTTTCCCATATTAACTCTTACAGGAGAGAATTTCCCTTCTTAGGGGTAGATTTCATCTCACTTCCTGTTGTCTCCTTCCGTTTGCAAGTAGGAGTCGTTTGTAAGTTGAATGTTTGAAAGTAGGGGCCTGCCCTATATACTCTGCAGAAATTTGGGCCTTAGGTGTTGGTGTTGCCACAATACCGTAAGCCCTCACAGTTACTCTTGGTGGGCGCAGAAACGGGCCCTACTGTGAAATATTAGATCAAGAATTGCAATTACATGCCATTGTTGAACAGGGGCAGAAAAATTGGGCCTTTGGTGGTGGTGGTGGTGGTGCTGGTGCCACAACACTGTAATGCCCCGTACACACGGTCGGATTTTCCGACGGAAAATGTGTGATAGGACCTTGTTGTCGGAAATTCCGACCGTGTGTAGGCTCCATCACACATTTTCCATCGGATTTTCCGACACACAAAGTTTGAGAGCAGGATATAAAATTTTCCGACAACAAAATCCGTTGTCGGAAATTCCGATCGTGTGTACACAAATCCGACGGACAAAGTGCCACGCATGCTCAGCATAAATAAAGAGATGAAAGCTATTGGCTACTGCCCCGTTTATAGTCCCGACGTACGTGTTTTACGTCACCGCGTTCAGAATGATCGGATTTTCCGACAACTTTGTGTGACTGTGTGTATGCAAGACAAGTTTGAGCCAACATCCGTCAGAAAAAATCCTAGGATTTTGTTGTCGGAATGTCCGAACAAAGTCCGACCGTGTGTACGGGGTATAAGTCCTCACAGTTACTCTTGGTGGGTGCAGGAGTGGGCCCTGCTGTGAAATATTAGATCAAGAATTGTAATTACATGACCCTGTCGAACAGGGGCAGAAAAATTGGGCCTTGGGCACTGGTGCTGGTGCCACAACACTGCAACCCCTCACAGATACTCTAGTTGGAGTGCAGAAATGAGCCCTGCTGCCAAGTATTGCATCAAAAATTGTAATTACATGCTCCTGTTAAACAGGGGCTGAAAAATTGGGCCTTAGGCACTGGTATTGGTGCCATAACACTGCAACCCCTCACAGATTCTCTTGTTGAGTGCAGGAATGAGCCCTGCTGCAAAGTATTGCATCAAAAATTGTAATTACACGCCCCTGTTAAACAGGGGCTGAAAAATTGGGCCTTAGCCACTGGTGGCGGCGCCCAGAACCAAAAGTGTTTTTACAAGCTATCAGCATGATCATTGAAGAGGAAGAGGATAATCACTCAGCATAACAGGATAGTCAGCATAGGCAGTCTTGAAGAGATCTGACATTAAAAAAAAAAAAATATTCGGTTACATCAGCATCAGAAAGCCTGAAGGCGGTGCTTGGTTTTTGGGGTCCCGTACGCAGCTAGGTTCCCAAAAAGTCTCACACATGTGGTATCCCCGTACTCAGGAGAAGCAACAGAATTTTGGGGTGTAATTTCACATATTCCTATGGCATGTTTGAGCAATATATCATTAGGTGACAACTTTGTGCAAAAAAAAAAAAAAATTGTCTCTTTCCCGCAACTTGTGTCACAATATAAAATATTCCATGGACTCGACATGCCTCTCAGCAAATAGCTTGGGGTGCCTACTTTCCAAAATGGGGTCATTTGGGGGGGTTGTGCCACCTGGGCATTCCATGGCCTCTGAAACTGTGATAGGCAGTGAAAAAAAAAAAATTTACGCACTTAGGAAGCCTGAAGGCGGTGCTTGGTTTTTGGTGTCCCGTACGCAGCTAGGTTCCCAAAAAGTCTCACACATGTGGTATCCCCGTACTCAGGAGAAGCAACAGAATTTTGGGGTGTAATTTCATATATTCCTATGGCATGTTTGAGCAATATATCATTTAGTGACAACTTTGTGCAAAAAAAAAAAAAATTGTCTCTTTCCCGCAACTTGTGTCACAATATAAAATATTCCATGGACTCGACATGCCTCTCAGCAAATAGCTTGGGGTGTCTACTTTCCAAATGGGGTCATTTGGGGGGTTTTGAACTGTCCTGGCATTTTATGCACAACATTTAGAAGCTTATGTCACATATCACCCACTCTTCTAACCACTTGAAGACAAAACCCCTTCTGACACTTTTTGTTTACATGAAAAAATGATTTTTTTTGCAAGAAAATTACTTTGAACCCCCAAACATTATATATTTTTTTAAAGCAAATGCCCTACAGATTAAAATGGTGGGTGTTTCATTTTTTTTTTCACACAGTATTTGCGCAGCGATTTTTTAAACGCATTTTTTGGGAAAAAAACACACTTTTTAAAATTTTAATGCACTAAAACACACTATATTGCCCAAATGTTTGATGGAATAAAAAAGATGATCTTAGGCCGAGTACATGGATACCAAATATGACATGCTTTAAAATTGCGCACAAACGTGCAGTGGCAACAAAATAAATACATTTTTAAAAGCCTTTAAAAGCCTTTACAGGTTACCACTTTAGATTTACAGAGGAGGTCTACTGCTAAAATTACTGCCCTCAATCTGACCTTCGCGGTGATACCTTACATGCATGGTGCAATTGCTGTTTACATTTGACGCCAGACCGATGCTTGCGTTCGCTTTAGCGCGAGAGCAGGGGGGGGCAGGGGTGCTTTTTTTTCTTTATTATTTTTTTGCTTTTTAATCTTATTTTTAAACTGTTCCTTTCATTTTTTTTTTTTTAATCATTTTTATTGTTATCTCAGGGAATGTAAATATCCCCTATGATAGCAATAGGTAGTGACAGGTACTCTTTTTTGAAAAAATTGGGGTCTATTAGACCCTGGATCTCTCCTCTGCCCTCAAAGCATCTGACCACACCAAGATCGGTGTGATAAAATGCTTTTCCAATTTCCCAATGGCGCTGTTTACATCCGGTGAAATCTAAGTCATAAAATGCTCGTAGCTTCCGGTTTCTTAGGCCATAGAGATGTTTGGAGCAACTCTGGTCTCTGATCAGCTCTATGGTCAGCTGGCTGAATCACCGGCTGCATTCTCAGGTTCCCTGTTGAGACAGGAGAGCCAGAGAAAAACATGGAAGATAGTGGGGGGGGCATTCCCTCCCACTGCTTGTAAAAGCAGTCTAGAGGCTAATTAGCTGCTAGGATGGCTTTTACATGAAAGCCGACCGCTGGCTGAAAAGAATGATACCAAGATGATACCTAAACCTGCAGGCATCATTATGGTATAACCACTCAAAGTCGTGAATGGCGTAACTGAAGACAAATAAACGGTTAACAATAAAGCACAGCTAACAGTAAATTATAAAAAATTGCATACCTGAAAAGCAAACATGATAAAACATAATAACAATAAAACATTGCAGAATAGAATACAGTAAAAAAGAGCAGAACAATAGAGAGAGAATAGAGAGAGAGAGAGAGAGAGAGAACAATAAAACAACAACTATTTTTTTAATTTTATTTATTTATTTATTTTTTTACACTGTTTTTGTAACTGTAACTTTTATGGTAACCGGTTCCAGGTTCGGGTCTCTCAAAATGCGATGGCATCTTGGGAGACCCTGTGAAAGTGTGCCTAGTCTGTGCAATGCTGTACCCTACGCTAATACTCAACTAGTGCATGGTAGCGTTCAAAACATTCACCAATGCAAAGACCAGGATTGTCAGGACAGGAAGGACAATAATAGCAGGTGTCACGCCTACATCTGCGCTTGCTGCAGACACAACATCTTTTTTGGGGGGTTCGTTGGGTAGGGGTACTCGGGAGGACATAAAGAAAATGCCTCTCATGCAGCCGACTGCATTTGGTTGGGGATGTGAATGGGGAAGTACGGGCGCTGCAGAAGTGGTGGGTTCCCAATTAGGATTGGCGAATGCAGCAGGAAGGGCATTATGGGCACGACGGGCCTGTTTGTCTTCTTCTTGGTGGCAGCGGGACACTACTTGTGCTTGCCACCTCACCAGCTTGAACTGCACTTATGGGACTCGCCACGTCACCATGTGTTACTGCAGTGCTGGTTTGACTACGATCGGAGTGTACTAGGCCGCTGGTGCTTGCCAGTTCACCAAAACGCTACCAAAAAAACTTTTAGCGATCGCAGGGATCAGGCCTGACTCTGCGAACGCTGCAGTTATGCGTTTAGTGTTTTGTAAGTGACAGTGATCGATCAATACTGCACTTGGGTGGGCTGGGCTGGGCCGGGCGGAGGGGTAAAACGCAGGTGCTAGCAGGTATCTGGGCTGATCCCGCTAACACTGCGTTTTTGGGAACCCTAAACTGCTGGGGACGCTAGTATAGATCTGATCGGATCAGATATTGATCCGTTCAGATACTATACCACTAAGGGAGGTGTATGGTGCGTGCGTGGGTGTTAGTGCTACTGGCGCTAACCTGACGCTGCTTGGGGCTGGTGCTTACCAGTTCACCAAAATGCTACCAAAAAAACTTTTTAACGATCGCAGGGATCAGGCCTGACTCTGCGAACGCTGCAGTTATGCGTTTAGTGTTTTGTAAGTGACAGTGATCGATCGATACTGCACTTGGGTGGGCTGGGACGGGTGGAGGGGCAAAATGCAGGTGCTAGCAGGTATCTGAGCTGATCCTGCTAACACTGCGTTTTTGAGAACCCTAAACTGCTGGGGACGCTAGTACAGATCTGATCGGATCAGATATTGATGCGTTCAGATACTATACCACTAAGGGAGGCGTATGCTGCGTGCGTGGGTGTTAGCGGTACTGGCGTTAATCTGACGCTGCCTGGGGGGGCGACTATCACCGCCAGGCGATCAGGGAGCTAAACTTTTATTAGGTAATAAACGGCGGGTGCCCTGACACTATAAAAAATAAACAAACTAACCAGCATCACCCGTAACGGTTATATGGTGATCAGTGGTGAAGGGGTTAACTAGGGGGCAATCAAGGGGTTAAAACCTTTATTAGGTAGTATATGGGGGTCCTATAAAACGCTGATGGCGAACCTAAATATTTACGTCCCTAACTAGCGTCACCAGCGACACTAATACAGCAATCAGAAAAATGATCGCTTAGCGACACTGGTGACGGGGGGTGATCAAGGGGTTAAAACTTTATTAGGGAGGGTTGGGGGGGTACCCTAGACCTAAAGGGGGCTAATACTAACTGCCCTACCACTTCTAACTGTCACAAACTGACACCATGCAGTAATCAGAAAAAAAAACCTGCTTGGTGTCAGTGTGACGGGGGGGGAGGGGTGATTGGGGGGTGATTGGGGGGTGATCGGGGGTGTAAAATATGCCTGGCATGTTCTACTGTGTGTGTGTTTGTGCACTCACTCAGATGTCTTCTCTCCTCGGCACCGGAACGGAAACTGCCGAGCTGAGGAGAGATGACATCACATCCTCTGCCTCTGTGTACTATACAGAGGCAGGGGAAGATCCTCATTGGCTGGGAGCGATCGCGAGGGGGGGCCACGATCGCATGGCCTCCCCCTCATCTCTGATCGTGGCCAGACCAACCGCGACCGCCTCAGGCACTGGGGGGGTCCAATCGGACCCCCCGCCCACGGGAAGGCAATCACGTACCAGGTGCGTGATTTTGCCTGCCCGTGCCATTCTGCTGACGTACATCAGCGTGAGGCGGTCGTCAAGTGGTTAAAGTGAAAAAAAAAGTGAAATATTCCTTTAAATATCGTACTTGGGGGGTGTCTATAGTATGCCTGTAAAGTGGCGCATGTTTCCCGTGCTTAGAACAGTCCCTGCACAAAATGACATTTTTAAAGGAATAAAAGTCATTTAAAACTGTTTGCGGCTTTAATGTAATGTTGGGTCCCGGCAATATGGATGAAAATCAGTGAGAGAAACGGCATGGGCCCCCCCCCAGTCAATTACCAGGCCCTTCTGGATTTGTATGGATATTAAGGGGAACCCCGCACCCAAATTAAAAAAAGGAAAGGCGTGGGGCCCCCAGGCCCTATATACTCTGAACAGCAGTATACAGGCGGTGCAAACAAGACATGGACTGTAGGTTTGTTGTTAAGTAGAATCTGCTTGTAATTTTGAACTGGTACATTTTTAAAGTGTAGCTCCAGCCAAAAAATCTATTTTTAAGCTTTTTGGAAAACATAGGGAAGGGTTATCACCCCTGTAACATTTGTTTTGCTGTCTGTGCATCTCTTCAGAAGATTTCACCTCACTTTCTGTCCCAATGACAAATGTTTTTTGAAAATTTGGGGGTTTTAGTGAAACAAGGATTGGTGATAGAGCATCAGTGGAGAGGAAATATGTTTTTTCCCATATTAACTCTTACAGGAGAGAATTTCCCTTCTTAGGGGTAGATTTCATCTCACTTCCTGTTGTCTCCTTCCGTTTGCAAGTAGGAGTCGTTTGTAAGTTGAATGTTTGAAAGTAGGGGCCTGCCCTATATACTCTGCAGAAATTTGGGCCTTAGGTGTTGGTGTTGCCACAATACCGTAAGCCCTCACAGTTACTCTTGGTGGGCGCAGAAACGGGCCCTACTGTGAAATATTAGATCAAGAATTGCAATTACATGCCATTGTTGAACAGGGGCAGAAAAATTGGGCCTTTGGTGGTGGTGGTGGTGGTGCTGGTGCCACAACACTGTAATGCCCCGTACACACGGTCGGATTTTCCGACGGAAAATGTGTGATAGGACCTTGTTGTCGGAAATTCCGACCGTGTGTAGGCTCCATCACACATTTTCCATCGGATTTTCCGACACACAAAGTTTGAGAGCAGGATATAAAATTTTCCGACAACAAAATCCGTTGTCGGAAATTCCGATCGTGTGTACACAAATCCGACGGACAAAGTGCCACGCATGCTCAGCATAAATAAAGAGATGAAAGCTATTGGCTACTGCCCCGTTTATAGTCCCGACGTACGTGTTTTACGTCACCGCGTTCAGAATGATCGGATTTTCCGACAACTTTGTGTGACTGTGTGTATGCAAGACAAGTTTGAGCCAACATCCGTCAGAAAAAATCCTAGGATTTTGTTGTCGGAATGTCCGAACAAAGTCCGACCGTGTGTACGGGGTATAAGTCCTCACAGTTACTCTTGGTGGGCGCAGGAGTGGGCCCTGCTGTGAAATATTAGATCAAGAATTGTAATTACATGACCCTGTCGAACAGGGGCAGAAAAATTGGGCCTTGGGCACTGGTGCTGGTGCCACAACACTGCAACCCCTCACAGATACTCTAGTTGGAGTGCAGAAATGAGCCCTGCTGCCAAGTATTGCATCAAAAATTGTAATTACATGCTCCTGTTAAACAGGGGCTGAAAAATTGGGCCTTAGGCACTGGTATTGGTGCCACAACACTGCAACCCCTCACAGATTCTCTTGTTGAGTGCAGGAACGAGCCCTGCTGCAAAGTATTGCATCAAAAATTGTAATTACACGCCCCTGTTAAACAGGGGCTGAAAAATTGGGCCTTAGCCACTGGTGGCGGCGCCCAGAACCAAAAGTGTTTTTACAAGCTATCAGCATGATCATTGAAGAGGAAGAGGATAATCACTCAGCATAACAGGATAGTCAGCATAGGCAGTCTTGAAGAGATCTGACATTAAAAAAAAAAAAATATTCGGTTACATCAGCATCGGGTGACTGGTATCTGGTGGTGATCCAAGACCGATTCATTTTTATGAAGGTCAGTCGATCGACCGAGTCGGTGGACAGGCGCACCCTGGGATCGGTTACAAAGCCTCCAGCAGCACTGAATGTGCGTTCCGAAAGAACGCTGGATGCAGGACAGGCCAGTAGCTCAATTGCATACTGTGCAAGCTCTGGTCAGTGATCCATCCTCAAGACCCAGTAACCCAGAGGATTTTCGGTGGGAAAGGTGTCCAAGTCTGATCTTGCCCCTAGGTATTCCTGCACCATGTAAAACAGATGCTGGCGATGGTTGCTGGAAACGATCATACCTTGGGGCTGCGGACTAAAAAATTGTCTGAATGCATCGGTCAGACGGCCACCTTCTCCATCACTCCTTCTTTGACTGACTGAAGCCTCAGCAACATGTTGTCCAGGAACAGGAGTTTGTAACCTCCCAGACTCTGGGAACGCATTGCACAGACCTTTCTGCAAGGCCTTCCAAAGATGTTTCATCTTCTGCTCCCTCTGCGATGGCAAGATAAGGTCCACAACCTTACCCTTGTAACGTGGATCAAGGAGGGTTGCTAGCCAGTATTGATCCCTCTCCTTGATACCACGAATACCAGGATCCTTCCGCAGGCTTTGCAGGATCAGGGAGGCCATGCAGCGTAGGTTTGCTGAGGCATTCGGTCCGGAGTCCTCTGGGTCACTAAGGATGACATGATCCGCAGCCACCTCCTCCCAGCCACATACAAGTCCATGGGTTTCTTGGGACTGTAAATGATACCTTGAAGACTGCTGCTGATGGCGAGTGCCAGGCTCCACCTCCATGCTGACACAATCCTCCTCCTCCTCCTTGTCCTCTTCCTGTGTGATCAGCAGGCATGCAGGAACACTGTCTGGATAAAGGGAACCTTGAGAAGTAAGGAAGTCCTCCTCTTTCTCCCTCTGTTCTGCCTCAAGTGCCCTGTCCATTATTCCACGCAGCGTGTGCTCCAACAGGTGGACAAGAGGTACAGTGCCACTGATGCATGCACTGTCACTGCTCACCATCCTCGTGGCCTCCTCAAATGGTGACAAGAAAGTGCATGCATCCCTGATCATAGCCCACTGGTGTGGGGCAAAAAACCAAGGTCCCCTGACCCTGTCCTGGTGCCATAGTCGCATAGGTACTCATTGATGGCCCTCTGCTGTGTGTGCAGCCGCTGCAGCATGGCCAACGTTGAGTTCCACCTGATGGGCATGTCACAGATTAGGCGGTTCTTGGGCAGGTTAAATTGTTTTTGGAGGTCAGCCAGCCGAGCACTGGCATTATATGACCTGCGGAAATGCACACAGACTTTCCTGGCCTGCCTCAGGACATCCTGTAAGCCCGGGTACCTGCCTAAGAACCACTGCACCACCAAGTTAAGCAAGTGAGCCAAACAGGGCTCATGGGTCAGTTGTCCCTGTCAGAGGGCAGAGAGGAGGTTGGTGCCATTGTCGCAAACCACCATACCTGCCTTAAGCTGGCGTGGCGTCAACCACCTCTGAACCTGCCCCTGCAGAGGTGACAGAATCTCTGCCCCAGTGTGGCTCCTGTCCCCCAAGTAAACCAACTCAAGCACCGCATGGCATCTTTTTGCCTGCATGCTTGCGTAGCCCCTTGAACGCCTACGGAGCACTGCTGGTTCCGAGGACTAATCATCAAAGAAGAGGCCATGGAGGAAGAAGAAGAGGAGGGGGTGGAAGAGAGAGGTGTGGCAGAATCATCACTAGTAGAATTTTGGAGGCGTGGTGGCGGAACAACCTCCAACACTACTGCACCCTGTCCTGCGTCCTTCCCAGCTGCCAGAAGAGTCACCCAGTGCACGGTGAAAGATAGGTAATGTCCCTGTCCATGCCTGCTGGACCATGAGTCAGTGGTAATATGTACCTTATCGCTGACTGCCCTGTCAAGCAAAGCCAAAACATTGCCTTCCACGTACCGGTAGAGAGCCGGAATCGCCTTCCATGAGAAAAAGTGGCATTTGGGAACCTGCCACTGAGGAACCGCACAGTCCACAAACTCACGGAAGGGGGCAGAGTCTACCAACTGAAAAGGCAGCAGTTGAAGTGCTAGCAATTTAGCCAAGCTAGCATTCAACCGCTGGGCATATGGATGGCTGGGAGAGAACTTCTTTGGCGGTGCAGCAGCTGGGGCAGGGAAATTTGCCTGGTACAATCTGACGTTGGTGTACCGATAGCAGATTGCCCCCAAGTATTTGGCTGGGACACACCTAATTCTACACCTTCATTCCTCTCACTGCAGGTCTCAGAGGACTGAAGGTATAGTGGGGTTGTAGATCCCAGCTGATGAGGAGCAAGGAGAGGTCCTCTTTGTTCTTTGGTGTGGGTCTTTTAGGTACACTTGCCAACAAACTGCATGGCAGGTTGACATATGTCTGGTCAAGCATGTGGTGCCCAAGTGAGTGATGTTTTGGCCACGCGAGATACCCTTGAGACATATGTTGCAAAAAGCAGCAGTGGGATCTGATGCACTCGTCTCAAAAAAGGCCCACACCAAAGAACTTTTGGAATAACGCGCAGAGACAGCAGCACCCTGCACACGCGGAGCTCTGCAGTGTGATGCAGTCAGTGTGCTGCCCTTAAGCTGGCCCCTGGAGGGCATCCTGCCTCCTTGGTGATGTGCCTCCTCCTCCTCTCTCCTATCAGGCACCCATGTGGAGTCAGTGATCTCATCATCCCCTCCCTCCTCAACACTGGAGCAAATCTGGCAGTAAGCTGCAGCTGGGGGAACATGACTGCCAGATTGCTGTCCTTCTTGGGCACCCCCTCTCTCTGGGCTCACGTTACTGCCTTCCTCTAGCTGGGTACCATCATCGGAGCCTTCAAAACGCTGGGCATCCTCCTGGAGCATGTACCCAACACTGTGGTCAAACAGTTCGGGGGACTCCTCAGGAGGACATGGTGGGGCTAGGGAAGGAGTGACTGATGCCATTGAGCTGAGGGAAGAGGCTGCGTTGGCAGCTGCTTTGCCAGACAAAATACCCTGAGCCTGGGTGAGAGAGGATGAGGAGGATGAAGACGGCTTGGTCATCCACTCTACCAAGTCTTCCCCATGTTGCGGCTCAACACGGCCAGCTGCCGAAAAAAAGGACAAGTTTGTCCCACGGCCACCTGCTGATGAGGATGCACTGTCTCCACGACCAGCACTGTTGCCTCTAAACACAGAGCCTGCTTGCCCTCTTTTATTGGCTTGTGACTGTCTGCCTCTCCTTGTTGGCCTTCCAGATATACTAATGGCCTGCAGTGAGATGTAGCTGCACAAACCTGGGATTTGTATATATACTGATACTGAAGCTAGCAGAATCAACTGCCTGCCTTTAGTATTATTAGTATGAGAACACCAGCAATTGTCTTCAGGTAGCTTTAGGTGCACAATGTACAGAGGACACAGCACACTAACTGTAAATACTTTAGCTGCCTGCCTGTGGTATTAATAGGAGCAGAACAACAGCAATTGTGTTCAGGTAGCTTTAGGTGCACACTGTACAGAGGACACAGTACACTAATGCCCCGTACACACGGTCGGACATTGATCGGACATTCCGACAACAAAATCCTAGGATTTTTTCCGACGGATGTTGGCTCAAACTTGTCTTGCATACAGACGGTCACACAAAGTTGTCGGAAAATCCGATCGTTCTGAACGCGGTGATGTAAAACACGTATGTCGGGACTCTAAACGGGGCAGTAGCCAATAGCTTTCATCTCTTTATTTATTATGAGCATGCATGGCACTTTGTACACGATTTGTGTACACACGATCGGAATTTCCGACAACGGATTTTGTTGTCGGAAAATTTTACAGCCTGCTCTCAAACTTTGTGTGTCGGAAAATCCGATGGAAAATGTGTGATGGAGCCTACACACGCTCGGAATTTCCGACAACAAGGTCCTATCACACATTTTCCGTCGGAAAATCCGACCGTGTGTACGGGGCATAACTGTAAATACTGTAGCTGCCTGTCTGTGGTACTAATAGGATCAGAAGAACACAACCGATTTTCTTCAGGTAGCTTTAGGTGCACACTGTGCAGAGGATGCAGTACACTAACTGTAAATACTGTAGCTGCCTGCCTGTGGTATTAATAGGAGCAGAACAACAGCAGTTGTCTTCAGGTAGCTTTAGGTGCACTCTGTGCAGATGATGCAGTACACCAATTTGTAAATACTGCAGCTGCCTGTGGTACTAATAGGATCAGAAGAACAACAGCAATTGTCTTCAGGTAGCTTTAGGTGCACACTGTGCAGAGGACGCACTGCACTAACTGTAAACACTGCAGCTGCCTGCCGTACTATTAGGATCAGAACACGACCAATGTTCTTCAGCTATCTTTAGGTGCACACTGTGCAGAGGACACAGTACACTAACTGTAAATACTGTAGCTGCCTGCCTGTGGTATTAACAGGTTTAGAACACCACCAATTTTATTCAGATAGCTTTAGATGCACACTGTGCAGAGGACACAGTACACTGACTGTAAATACTGTAGCTGTCTGTCTGTGGTATTAATAGGTTCAGAAGAACACCACCAATTTTCTTCAGGTAGCTTCAGGTGCACACTGTGCAGAGGACACAGTACACTAACTGTAAATACTGTAGCTGCCTGTCTGTGGTATTAATAGGAGCAGAACAAAAGCAATTGTGTTCAGGTAGCTTTAGGTGCACACTGTGCAAAGGACGCACTACACTAACTTGTAATTACTGCAGCTGCCTGGGGTACTAATAGGATCAGAAACAAGGACAAATACCCCCCCTAAACGGGACTTTGACAGACCAACAACTCTATTTGGTAAAAAATAATGTATTTTATTGATATACAGTAAAAAGACATGAAAGCGTCTACACAATACAAAACTACATTACATAAAGAAACAAGACAAAAAATGTGCAGAAATGAATCATCATATCATATGTACTCTCCTAAGGGTGGTGTACCCCAATGCCCGACGCATTTCCATTATTTTAACACCTTCATCAGTGAAATGAGAGTTGAGAATGATGGAAGTGATACAAATGTCTAAATTCAAATGGGATGATTCTTGGTTAAACCAGTACTAAAGATGATTAAATCGAATGAAGTGTACCATGGACGCCAGACCCTAGTAGAGGGGGGTTTTCAAGTGCACTGTGTTTCCAACATCAATATGTGTAAGGCGCAGTTGTTAGGGACAGATAGGCGTTAGAGCACTGACACCAGATGACTTTTATGCATTGACCTGGACATCCATAGTTGGGCTAATTATTTTGGGACGTCCGGATATTCATCCGCTTGTTATGCAGTCCATATGAAAACTCTAACGCCTATCTGTCCCTAACAACTGCGCCTTACACATATTGATGTTGGAAACACAGTGCACTTGAAAACTTCCCCTCTACTATGGTCTGGCGTCCATGGAACACTTCATTCGATTTATTCATCTTTAGTGTTGTTTTCACTGAGAATCATCCCATTTGAATTTAGACATTTGTAACACTCCCATCATTCTCAACTCTCAAACCCCTGATGAAGGTGTTGGAATACTGGAAACGCGTCGGACATTGGGGTACACCACCCTTAGGAGAGTACATATGATATGATGATTCATTTCTGCACATTTTTTGTCTTGTTTTTTTATGTAATGTAGTTTTGTATTGTGTAGACGCTTTCACGTCTTTTTACTATAGATCAATAAAATACATTCTTTTTTACCAAATAGAGTTGATGGTCTGTCAAAGTCCCGTTTAGGGGGGATATTTGTCCTTGTTTCATGTTATTAGGGATGGGACCACCATACTCTACATTCTGATATGATGAAAGCCTTTTTTTTCCTTTAATAGGATAAGAACAACAGCAATTGTCTTCAGGTAGCTTTAGGTGCACACTGTGCAGAGGACGCACTACACTAACTGTAAATACTGTAGCTAATAGGACTAATATGATCAGAAGAACACCACCAATTTTCTTCAGGTAGCTTTAGGTTCACACTGTGCAGAGGACGCACTACACTAACTTGTAAATACTGCAGCTGCCTGCGGTACTATTAGGATCAGAGGAACACCACCAATTTTCTTCAGGTAGCTTTAGGTGCACACTGTGCAGAGGACGCACTACACTAATTTGTAAATACTGCAGCTGCCTGTGGTACTAATAGGATCAGAAGAACAACAGCAATTGTCTTCAGGTAGCTTTAGGTGCACACTGTGCAGAGGAGGCACTACACTAACTGTAAATACTGCAGCTGCCTGTGGTACTAATAGGATCAGAAGAACACCACCAATTTTCTTCAGGTAGCTTTAGGTGCACACTGTGCAGAGGACGCACTACACTAACTTGTAAATACTGCAGCTGCCTGCGGTACTGATAGGATCAGAAGAACACCACCAATTTTCTTCAGGTAGCTTTAGGTGCACGCTGTGCAGAGGACGCACTACACTAACTTGTCAATACTGCAGCTGCCTTTGGTACTAATAGGATCAGAAGAACACCACCAATTTTCCTCAGGTAGCTTTAGGTGCACACTGTGCAGAGGACACACTAGAATAACTGTAAATACTGTAGCTAATAGGACTAATAGAATCAGAAGAACACCAGCAATTTTCTTCAGGTAGCTGTAAATACTGTAAAAACACCTGCCTGCCTGTCAGTAGAAAGAGAATAACAGGAACGGATCTAGCTAAACTGAATACAGTATATATATATATATATATATATATATATATATACACACACACACACACACACACACACACCACCTAGGATGCATATATATACTGTAAGTGCATCTAGCTGACTCACCTGCCTACTCTAACTTAAATCAAATGACACTGTGTCTCTCTCTCTATCAACGCCGGAACACTACACAGGGCCGACATGCAGGCGGCCTTTTGTAGTGTGGGGTGTGTACTAAACCCCCTGAGCCATAATTGGCCAAAGCCACCCTGGCTTTGGCCAATTACGGCTCTCTGTACAGACGGCACTGTGAATGGCCAATCATGTGGGTCATAGTGCATGCTTGGCCAATCATCAGCCAGCAATGCACTGCGATGCTGCAGTGGATTATGGGCCGTGACGCGCCACTCAGATTTGGAGCGAAAGGCCCATATTGTTCATAATTCGACAAACGGTCGAACATGCAATGTTCGAGTTGAACATAGGTTCGACTTGAACTCGAAGCTCATCCCTAGCCACCAAGAAGACAAAAACAGGCCCGTCGAGCCCAAAGTGCCCTTCCTGCTGCATTTGCCAATCCGAATTGGGAGCCCATCACTTCTGCAGCACCCGTACTTCCCCCATTCACTGACCAAACCAGAATTCAGGTGGAAACAGTTCATTTTACGTCACTTGATTTTTATTCACTGTTTTTCATGGAAGATCCCTATAGATCTATTGCGGACCATAACAATTTGTATGCTGGTCAATTCATTGGCCCTAATCCCCATTTGACCCTTGCCAGAGAATGGAAACCTATTACGGTTTCCGAATTTAAGACCTTTTTGGGACTATTCCTCCTCATGGGCATAACTAAAAAGAGAGAGTTGCGGTCATATTGGTCCACTGACCCAATTCACCATATTCCCGTGTTTTCTGCCTCCATGGCCAGGGCACATTACGAGCAGATCTTGCAGGTTAATTCACTTCAATGATAATGAACTATGAACTATGAAACGTAGAGCTGGAGAACTGCCCAGACTACATAGTGAGCGCTGGTAAGATTGTGTGGGACTTGGTGTCACCCTTATTCGGAAAGGGGTACCACTTGTATGTGGACAATTATTACACGAGAGTGCCACTTTTAGTCACTTGTTTGAACATGGAATTGGCGCATGTGACACTGTGCAATCTAATTGCCGGGGCTTACCCAGCGGTTTGTAGATTCCCATCTTAGACTGGGGGAATTCCTATGGTGACTAGTAGGGATGAGCTTCGAGTTCGAGTCGAACTCATGTTCGACTCAAACATTGGCTGTTCGCAAGTTCGCCGAACAGGGAACAATTTGGGGTGTTCGCGGCAAATTCGAATGCCGCGGAACACCCTTTAAAAGTCTATGTTAGAAATCAAAAGTGCTAATTTTAAAGGCTTATATGCAAGTTATTGTCATAAAAAGTGTTTGGGGACCTGGGTCCTGCCCCAGGGGACATGGATCAATGCAAGTGTAATATCCCTTTAAATTTCGTAGCTGGGGGGTCTCTATAGTATGCCTGTAAAGGGGCGCATGTTTCCTGTGTTTAGAACAGTCTGACAGCAAAATGACATTTCGAAGGAAAAAACCCATTTAAAACTACTTGCGGCTATTGCATTGCCGGTCCGACAATACACATAGAAGTTCATTGATAAAAACGGCATGGGAATTCCCCACAGGGGAACCCCGAACCAAAATTAAAAAAAAAAAATGACGTGGGGGTCCCCCTAAATTCCATACCAGGCCCTTCAGGTCTGGTATGGATATTAAGGGAAACCCCGGCCAAAATTTTTTTTAAAAAATGACGTGGGGGTCCCCCTAAATTCCATACCAGACTCTTCAGGTCTGGTATGGATTTTAAGGGGAACCCCGCGCCAAAAAAAAAAAAAAAACGGCGTGGGGTCCCCCCAAAAATCCATACCAGACCCTTATCCGAGCACGCAACCTGGCAGGCCACAGGAAAAGAGGGGGGGACGAGAGTGCTGCCCCCCCCTCCTGAACCGTACCAGGCCACATGCCCTCAACATTGGGAGGGTGCTTTGGGGTAGCCCCCCAAAACTCCTTGTCCTCATGTTGATTAAGACAAGGGCCTCATCCCCACAACCCTGGCCGGTGGTTGTGGGGGTCTGCGGGCGGGGGGCTTATTGGAATCTGGAAGCCCCCTTTAACAAGGGGACCCCCAGATCCCGGCCCCCCGTGAGAAATGGTAAGGGGGTACTTACCCCTACCATTTCACTAAAAACTGTCAAAAATGTTAAAAATGACAAGAGACAGTTTTTGACAACTCCTTTATTTAAATGCTTCTTCTTTCTTCTTTCTTCTATCCTCCTTCATCTTCTTCTTCTTCTGGTTCTTCTGGTTCTTCCTCCGGGGTTCCCGTCCAGCATCTCCTCCGCGGCGTCTTCTTTTTTTTGTTTTCAAAAAGTTTTTATTTTTAGAACAAAAGTAAAACAAATATAAATCAAAGATAGACAGAGCCATAAATGCAGGGATCAAAAATTATATGCCCAGACTAGATACATACATTTGCACCTGAGTAAACACATCTACTATAATAGTCAATATAGACCGAAAGTCTAGATTAAATCAAATGGAAAAATATGGCTAGAAATTAGATCAAGAAGAAAATAAAACATCTAAATAGGGAAAAAACATATATATAAAAAAAAAAACATACAAAAGGTAAAATAAAAGGAGAAAAGAAATATAAGAACCGTCAAGTTTGGAGCCTAAATAGAAACCAAGGGTTCAAATAGCATCATATTGAGGGATAGTGTCGTGCAAGGTGTGATAAATCTTGTCAGCCAACATCATACGATCTATTCTAGCAATAACTTGTGCATAAGGAACAGAAGATGCTCCGCGGCGTCTTCTATCCTCTTCTCCTCGGGCCGCTCCGCACCCATGGCATGGGGGGAGGCTCCCGCTCTTCTCTTCATCTTCTTTTCTTCTCTTCTTCTCTTCTTCTCTTCTTCATTTTCTTCTCCGGGCCGCTCCGCATCCATGCTGGCATGGAGGGAGGCTCCCGCTGTGTGACGGCGTCTCCTCGTCTGACGGTTCTTAAATAATGGTGGGCGGGGTCACCGGGTGGCCCTCTGACACACGGGACATGACGGAACTTCCCTGTGGCATTCCCCGTGATGTCACAGGGAAGTCCTGTCAAGTCACCGTGCGTCAGAGGGTGGCAGGGTCACCGGGTGGCCCCGCCCCCCATTATTTAAGAACCGTCAGATGAGGAGACGCCGTCACACAGCGGGAGCCTCCCTCCATGCCAGCATGGATGCGGAGCGGCCCGGAGAAGAAAATGAAGAAGAGAAGAAGAGAAGAAGATGAAGATGATGAAGAGAAGAGCGGGAGCCTCCCTCCATGCCATGGGTGCGGAGCGGCCCCAGGAGAAGAAGATAGAAGATGCCGCGGAGGACATGCTGGACAAGAATGCCGGAGGAAGAACCAGAAGAACCAGAAGATGAAGGAGGATAGAAGAAAGAAGAAAGAAGAAGCATTTAAATAAAGGAATTGTCAAAAACTGTCTCGTCATTTTTAACATTTTTGACAGTTTTTTAGTGAAATGGTAGGGGTAAGTACGTCCGTTGTCGGAAATTCCGATCGTGTGTACACAAATCCGATGCACAAAGTGCCACGCATGCTCAGAATAAATAAATAAATAAATAAATAAATAAATAATAATAATAAAAAAAATAATAAATAAAGAGACTAAAGCTATTGGCTACTGCCCCGTTTATAGTCCCAACGTACGTGTTTTACGTCACCGCGTTTAGAATGATCGGATTTTCCGACAACTTTGTGTGACCGTGTGTACGCAAGACAAGTTTGATCCAACATCCGTGGGAAAAAATCCATGGATTTTGTTGTCGGAATGTCCGATCAATGTCCGACCGTGTGTACAGGGCATTACAGTTACAAATAAAAGTGTAAAAAAAAAAATATACGTATATATATATATATATATATATATATATATATATATATATATATATATATATAAAAAATAAATAGTTATTGTTTTTATTGTTCTCTCTCTCTCTCTCTCTCTCTCTCTCTCTCTCTCTCTCTCCATTTTCTCTCTATTGTTCTGCTCTTTTTACTGTATTCTATGCTTAAATGCAATGTTTTATTGTTACTATATTTTATCATGTTTGCTTTTCAGGTATGTAATTCTTTTATACTTTACTTTTTACTGTGTTTTATTGTTAACCATTTTTTTTCAGGTACGCCATTCAGCTGCAGCACAGATTTATTTATCTTGACAGCAACAGTTTGCTCCCACGATACGTAAATTAGTGATTCCAGCGATGTAGAAGGTGATTTCACTATCACAGTTTAAAGAAAAAAAACATATATGCCAAAGTATGGGGGCAGGGGTGGAGGGGCGATTTGCCCCT
Source organism: Aquarana catesbeiana (assembly GCF_042186555.1). Taxonomy (NCBI): domain Eukaryota; kingdom Metazoa; phylum Chordata; class Amphibia; order Anura; family Ranidae; genus Aquarana; species Aquarana catesbeiana. The sequence continues at coordinate 300,027,992 of NC_133327.1, read as the reverse complement.
AACATTAGGGGTAGATTGCCCCCATGCTTCGGCATATATTTTTTAGGCACAGATTGCGTTAAAAAATGTTTTATTTTTACTATTTTTTTGTATTTGCTTTGCAGGTATGGTATGTCTTACTGTTATACTGTAATGTTACTTTGTTTTATTGTTAACCATCATTTGCTTAGCAGGTACGCCATTCAGCTGCAGCACTGATTTATTTATCTTGGCAGCAACAGTGTTTGCTCCCATGATACATAAATCAGTGACTCCAGCGCTGTAGGAGGTGATTTCACCACCACAGTTATAAAAAATGGTGCATGTATGCCCATCATTAGAAGTGGGTGGATGAAGGGCAGTATTCTAATGGTGGGCATATCCACTGATCAATCTCTTTTTTTTTCGTTCAGCCCCCAGGCTGCATGAAAAAAAGAACATTACAATGTATGCCCAACAAGGGCCAGCAACGTACTGGTATGTTGCTGGATTTTTAATAGTTATACCAGAATGATGCCTGCAGGTTTAGGTATCATCTTCGTATCATTCTTTTCAGCCAGTGGTCCACTTTCATGTAAAAGCAATTAGCCTCTAGACTGCTTTTACAAGCAGTGGGATGGAACATCTCCCCCCTCCCACCGTCTTCCATGGTTTTCTCGGGCTCTCCTGTCCCAACAGGGAACCCGGGAATGCAGCTGGTGGTTCCGCCAGCTGACTATAGAGCTGATCAGAGACCAGAATGGCTCCAATCATCTCTCTGGCCTAAGAAACCGGAAGCTACAAGCATTTCATGACTTAGGTTTCGCCGGATATAAACAGTACCATTGGGAAATTGGGAAAGCATTTTATTACACTGATCTTGGTGTGGTCACATGCTTTGAGGGCAGATGAGAGATCTAGGGTCTAATAGACCCCATTTTTTTTTTCAAAAAAGAGTACCTGTCACTACCTATTGCTATCATAGGGGATCTTTACATTCCCTGATATAACAATAAAAATGATTTAAAAAAATGAAAGGGACAGTTTAAAAATAAAATAAAAAAAGCAAAATAAATAATTTAAAAAAAATAAAAAGCACCCCTGTCCCCCTGTGCTCATGTGCAAAGGCGAATGCAAGCGTAGGTCTGGTGTCATATGTAAACAGCAATTGCACCATGCATGTGAGGTATCACCGGAAAGGTCAGATTTAGGGCAGTAATTGTAGCAGTAGACCTCCTCCGTAAATCTAAAGTAGTAACCTGTAAAGGCTTTTAAAAATGTATGTAGTTTGTAGTTTGTCGCTGCTGCATGTTTGTGCGCAATTTTAAAGCATGTCGTGTTTGGTATTCATCTACTCAGCATAAGATCATCTTATTTATTTCATCAAACATTTGGGCAATATAGTGTGTTTTAGTGCACTAAAATTATTATTTTTGCAAAAAAAATGCGTTTGAAAAATCGCTGCGCAAATACCGTGTGGAAAAAAAAAATTGCAACACCCACCATTTTAATCTGTAGGGCCTTTGCTTTAAAAAAAATATATAATGTTTGGGGGTTAAAAGTAAAAGTATCAGAAAGGGCTTTTTCTTCAAGTGGTTAGAGTGGGTGATGTGCATACCTCCCAACAGTCCTTGATTTTGAGAGATTGTCCCAGATTTGGAACAAAGTCCTTTTGTCCCTCATGTGTCCCTCATTTTGGTCTGATCCATATAATTGTAAATAAAATGCATTATTTATCTTTCAAAAAGTGTTTCCTGATAGTAAATCTTTAATCCATTTACTAAACTTCTGCATTTGTAAATTTCAAAAGCCAATAAAAAGGAATAGTAGTGGTAAAAATAAAGCACTTGTGGGTTTAACTAATCATTTTTTTTGTATAATTCTCCTTTAAGGGGGCGTGGCAGGAGGTGTGTCCTACCCCTGCATACATTTGCCAATAGGTCCCTAGCTCCCATCTCAAAAAGTTGGGAGTTATGGATGTGTGACATAAGCTTTTAAATGTTGTGCATGAAATGCCAGGACAGTTCAACCCCCCCCTCAAATGACCCCTTTTTGGAAAGTAGACACCCCAAGCTATTTGCTAATAGGCATGTTGAGTTCATGGAATATTTTATATTTTGCCACAAGTTTCAGGAAAATTACACTTTTTTTTACACAAAGTTGTCCCTAAATGATATATTGTTCAAACATGGCATAGTTATGAGGAATTACACCCAAAAATATATTCTGCTGCTTCTTCTGAGTATGGGGATACCACATGTGTGAGACCTTTTGGGAGCCTAGCTGTGTACAGGACCCCGAAAACCAGTCACCGCCTTCAGGCTTTCAAAGGGAGTAAAATGGTGATTCCACTTCCTCACTACCACTCACAGTTTTGGAGGCCCTGAAATGTCAAGATGTAGGGTGTCTACTTTCCAAAATGGGGTCATTTGGGGGGCTTTGTGCTATCTTGGCATTTCATGGCCTCCGAAACTGTAACAGGCAGTGAGGAGTGAAATAAAAAATGTACACCCTTAGAAAGCCTGAAGGCGGTGATTGATTTTCAGGGTCCTGTACGCAGTTAGACTGCCAAAAAATCCCACAAATGTGGTATTCCCATACTCAGGAGAAGCAGCAGAATGTATTTTGGGGTGTAATTTCACATGTACCCATGCCATGTTTGAACAATATATCATTTAGTGACAACTTTGTGTAAAAAAAAAAAAATTAATTTTCTTGAAACTTGTGGCAAAATATAAAATATTCCATGGACTCAACATGCCTCTCAGCAAATTGCTTGAAGTGTCTTCTTTCCAAAATGGGGTCATTTGGGGGGGGGGGCTATCTTGTCATTTCATAGCCTCCAAAACTGTGATAAGTAGTGAGGAAGGGAAATCACCATTTTACGCTCTTAGAAAGCCTGAAGGCGGTGATTGGTTTTCGGGGTCCTGTACACGGCTAGGCTCCCAAAAATTCTCACACGGGTGGTATCCCCGTACTCAGGAGAAGCACCAGAATGTATTTTGGGGTGTAATTCCACATATAACCATGACATCTGTGAGCAATATATCATTTAGTGACAACTTTGTGAGAAAAAAAAATCATTTTCCCGCAACTTGTGGTAAAATGTAAAATATTCCATGGACTTAACATGCCTCTCATGAAATAGCTTGGGGTGTCTACTTTCCAAAATGGGGTCATTTGGGGGGGTTGCGCTATCTTGGCATTTTATGGCCTTCGAAATGGCCTACCTGTGATAGGTAGTGAGGAGTAAAATAAAAAAATGACACCCTTAGAAAATCTTGGAGGCGGTGCTTGGTTTTCGGGGACCTGTACGTGGCTAGGCTCACACATGAGGTATCCCCATACTCAGGAGAAGCAGCAGAATGTATTTTGGGGTGTAATTCCACATATAACCATGGCACCTGTGAGCAATATATCATTTAGTGACAACTTTGTGTAATTTTTTTTTTTTTGTCATTTTTCAATCACTTGTGACAAAAAATTAAATATTCAATGGGCTAAACATGCTGCGCAGCATTTTCCTTGGGGTGTCTACTTTCCAAAATGGGGTCATTTGGGGGGGTTGTACAGTCCTGCCATTTTAGCACCTCTAGAAATGAGATAGGCAGTCATAAACTAAAAGCTGTGTAAATTCCTGAAAATGTACCCTAGTTTGTAGACGCTATAACTTTTGCGCAGACCAATAAATATACGCATTATGACATTTTTTTTTACCAAAGACATTTTGGCCTAAATGTATGACTAAAATTGAGTTTATTGTTTTTTTCTTAATAACAAAATGTAGAAATATCACTTTTTTTCAAAATTTTCTGTCTTTTTCTGTTTATATCGCAAAAAAAAAAAATAACAATCACAGAGGCAATCAAATACCATCAAAATTAAGTTCTATTTGTGGGAAAAAAAGGACGCAAATTTTGTTTGGGTACAGCATTGCATGACCGCACAATTACCAGTTAAAGCAGCGTAGTGCCAATTTGTAAAAAGTGCTCTGATCATTGAGCAGCCAAATCCTCTGGGCCTGAAGTGGCTAGTCTGTGTTGTTTTTTGGCTCCCGAGAAAGTTTAGAAATTCTATATGTATTGAGTTGAGGAAGGACATGAGAAAATATAGGGGATAGTTTGATAGAAATATTGTGGTTTGGGAATGATATTCATTTTCAGTGCACTGTGTTCCCAAACCATGAGAAAAAGAGGTTTTCACATTTTTGAGGTCTTTATAGCTGATTGCATAGTGGGAGGAACTTGGCTCTGAATGTATCCCTCAATGCTGGGGTAATTGTATCTCTAGGTATTGCAGGGAAGAAATGTTCCAAAAAATTGTGTTTTGGTTGTCTGTTGTATAGATATGTTCAAAGCCTGAAATTTTTGTCAACTTATCTTGCATTACTTAAATTCAGCCAGAAGGTTCTGGAGAGAGACTTTGGGCTTTGTAAGAAAGAATAGGAGTTTGTCTGCATAAGCGGTGCTATTATAATGAGGAGGGTAACCTTAAATGCCTTTAATATGTTTGAGGAGGGAATTGACCGAGAGAATGTATATTAATGGGGCGAGCAGACAGCTATGATGCATGCCAATGGAAAGGGGAAGAATTATGAAATTGTTTAACTGAACTTGACAGCCACCAAAGGTTGCTAGATCCAAGGCACCGAGCTTTTGATAAAGGGGACGGTCCTCCAAAATGTGCAGCCACACCCACTGAGGTTTTATATTGCAAGTGACCTCACACAGGACTCACTGGAGCTACATACACTTGAGCATAGCAAGTATATCAAGTGGTAGGGAAATCTGGGCTGGATGTTGTTTGTTAAGTGGAACCCTGCTGACAATCTCTGTGTGCCTTGCTTTGCCTTCCAATATGTAAGTGGCCAACTTTATTGCTTTTATATCCATTAAAGGTGTCATACTGCACTTAGCTGCACCCTCCTTGTTTCTCCCATTTTCTTTTTTGAGGCATCTCTTAAGGAGCAGCAGCCAGTAGCAGAAGATTGAAGTGTCCTATCAGCCTGCATCTGACTACTAGTTTACTCTGAAGAGGAAACTACTTTCACATTGGGACTTTTTTGTTTTGGGCATGTGTGTACACATATAGCTGTTTTCACTTCTCAGGGAGGAAAAGCAGAGGGCTCAGGTTGCTGGAAGGTTGGTACCAGATGAGGAAAAGTCTAGGGGGGCATTCTTGAAAGCAAACATCTATTTGTATGGATTATTGAGCATTGTGATCATTTTATGTCCAGTCAGTTTGTCTTTAATACACTCCGATAAACCCTGCCAGAAGTAGGCCATGAGGGCCTTGCTATTCCAGGTGAGTTCAGTAGAGAGAATTTGAAACTGGATAGCATACTTTCCAACTCCTACAAACCTTGGTAAAGGTGTAGGAGGGCAGTTGTTGCAGAGGAGGCTTGCGATGTCTCATTGAGATCTAAAAATGCAGCAATGGTATTGAGTCCAGGATCACCTTGATGATGCTAGGAAACATGGAGGTCTGTAGTTGATATAGGTGGGTTGAGAGGGTATGGAGAGGATGAATTACTTGGACTTGACTAGCTTCCTTTGAATCAAGTCTTTGAGATAGATGACTGCTGGTTGGAAGCTAAACAGTGGGGACCTTGAGTGGAGAGTGTGAACAAGTTTTGCTTTTTGACTGCTCGTGATTGCTGGGTTGCATTTTTAGGTTCTTTTTGGGGCTTTTCCTTGTAGCTTTTTAACACCTTTTTCTGTCACTTTTTTTTTTTTTTTTTTGCTTTCAATAGTTTTTTATTAAAGTTTTTCAGAGAAAATACAGAGTTGTTGATACAGTCTTTTACATAGTGGAATAATAAATCCATAGTAATGCAACGTATAAGTGAACAAATTTCAGATAGATATATTTAGAAACAACTGTGGTTAGTGGGAGCAGGTACATCAATCAAACATAAGGGGGGGAAGAGCCACCCCTCTCCGGACACCCCAAATGGGTACAAGCTGTGTCACGGAAAGGGGAGTGGCATATCCAACCCACAGATCAAATGCTATTTAAACTAGCAGGATGTGACCTTCTAAAGCCTGCTGCCCGCCTAACCAGGTAATATTTTAGCAAAGGTGGTATTAAGGAATAAAAAAAAATATATATATATATATATATATATATATATATATATATATATATATATATATATATATATAGAGAGAGAGAGAGAGAGAGAGAGAGAGAGAGAGAGAGAGAGAGAGAGAGAGAGAGAGAGAGAGAGAGAGAGAGAGAGAGAGAGAGAGAGAGAGAGAGAGAGAGAGAGAGAGAGAGAGAGAGAGAGAGAGAGAGAGAGAGAGAGAGAAGTAGGGGATAGAAAAGAAAGAAGCTGTATAGAAGGAGGAATAAGATGTCCTTCCAGAATGTTCTACCAAGATTGTTTTATCCAATTCCTACGAAGATGTCAAGGGTATGTGCATGTAATCTGCCGAAAGTTCCCAAGTGGCCTCAAATTTTTTAAGTATCTTGTAGGATACTAATCATTTTTTCCTGACTGCTTCCATACTTTCGCTATTGTAATTTTAGCTCCTAGAAGGATAAAGTGAACAAGGCTCCTTTTACTTTTAGAGGCTTTTTCTTTTGGGGAGTTCAGCAGTACTATGTGGGGGGACATAGGGACAGACAAATCTGTCGTCTTTCTGATGATTGCAAAGATCCTATTCCAGAACCCTCTTAGTTTTGGACATTCCCACCAAACATGGATCATGGTGTCTGTGTGATTGCATCCTCTGAAACATAGGGGGGGTATTGAAGGATTTAATTTTGCAAGTCTAGCGGGAACCAAGTACCATCTAGTTAGAATTTTTAGGTCTGCCTCCATCAGAGATACGTTGAGTATATCTCGATTCGACCATGTGATCACTCTGTGCCATTCGTCCAGCTCCCATTCCTGTTTGAGCTCACTTTCCCAGGCCAACATACAGGTCGTTTTAGAGTGCTCTACGGATAGTGACTCGTATATCACCAAGATCCCCCCCTCTGCTCCGTAAGCTGGCCACACCAATGTTTATATGGCGTTATGCTAGGTGGTAAGGGTTTGGATCTCCAAATGGAGTGTAGGAAGTGAGAGATTTGTTGGTGTCTGTAAGTTTCAGTTGGGGGCATTTCAAGGATAATGATACAGTGATTTAGGGTGAATGGACCCGATGAGTTAAAATAATGGCCTATTCTGTATAGCCCCTTGTTGAGCCACCATTGAAAGGCTCTAATGTTCATGCCTGGGGGGAATTGGGGATTGTGGAATAAATGGGTCAGCGGCTTAATCGAGGATATTAACTCCGGATTAATTTTGAGTTTGTCCCATACTGACATCAAATGAGATAATGTTGGGTGGGGTGAGAATTACTGGTCGTTTACTAGGGTGACTCCACAGTAAGAAATCTAGTGTGAATTGTGGTACTGCTTCCCTTTCCATATGCACCCAATCAGATTTTGCAATCCGGGAGTAGATCACTGATATTTGGGCTAATTGTGCTGCTTGCTAATACCTGTGTAGGTTAGGTAATCCCATCCCTCCCTTGTTTAGGGCTCTAAAGAGGACCCCCTTAGCTTTCTGTCACTTTTTAAACAACTCTTTTTTTTTCTTTGCTTCCTTCAGCCTACTAATTAAGGGGAGTGGTTAATTGGTCACAGGTGTTTGAGGCCTATATAACCTTCTGTAGAACTCATTGTGAGCCTGCTCATCTTTGAGCTTGCTAGAACTTAGACCAAGGTGAACTGGACTAAGGGGTAAGTTAAAAAAAAACATAGTTGAAAACAAGAGGTTGTAACAGGGGTCAAGTACCTGTGTAGGGTGAGTGTGTACCTGTGTATTGTAAGTACATGAGTTCTGCGAGTGCATGTGGGCTGTATTGAGTATTATTGTCAGGTAGTACCTGTGTATTGTGAGTACCTGGAGTGTTGTCTGAGTAGTGTGTGTGGATCGTTAGTACTCGTGTATTGTGTGTGCACGTGGTTCAGCGAATGCATGTTGGTCTGTGAGTGCACGTTGGTCTGCGGGTGCATGTTGGTCTGTGGGTGCACGTTCATCAGTGAGTACCTGTGTATTGTCTTGTTGAGTATCTGTGTATTGTCTTGTTGAGTATTAGTGTCAGGAAGCTAGTTGTTAGGTAATTAGGACAGGGTATAATCCCCAATCCTTATTAAATTAGTAGGTACAGGGGTGTGGCCAGCGACTGAGGAGTATGGCCATGGTGTAAGAGAGCTCTGTCAACCATGGACCTACCAGAGTGAATATCTCCACTCCTGAGCCTCGGATTGTGGTGGTTTTTCTTCCCAGAAGGTCGGGAACACTTAGGGAACATGTCCAGGAAATGGAAAGAGACCTGGCAAATTAGCAAGATGATGGACTTTCTCCAGCAGCCCCGCGGTGCACAGATCCAAGATGGCACCAGTAAGCACAGTGACAGGGAGCGTGGCAGGCCCTCTGGTCACAGCAACACAGTTCAGCGTCACTCTTACCAGCCACAAAAAGCACAAAAGGGGCAGAATAGTAAATCTCAATCATCCTCCTCCTCATCTAGCCCTATTAAGGACATGGAGGAGGAGGAGATAGATACATCCCTTAATGACACCAGGGAACTTCAGGACTCCATCTTGGAATTCCCCACTAAAAACTAGCCAGTGATTGATACAACTCTGAACGATATACTGGTATCGCTACGTAGTACTATACATGCGGACATCCTATTCCTTACAAATCATTTCAAGGAGGAAATAAAAGCTGTTGATACCAGAGTTACCCACATAGAACGCAAGATGGGAGAATTTTCTGGCACCATTAATGAAGTAATTGATGCCCACAATGAGAGGGAGGATGAACTACAAAACATGAAGGCTAAAATGGCTTACCTTGAAGATCGCTTAAGGAGAAACAACATTAAAATCCGGGGGATACCTGAGTCGGTCAAACCATCCGAATATTCCAGAATATTTTCCAGAAAATTCTACCTGATGCTTCTTTGACAGACCTATCTATAGATAGGATCCACAGGCTACCAAAATCCAGACATCTACTAGATCATCTACCGAGAGATACGATCGCTCAGATTCATTTTTATCAAACCAAAGAAAAATTCCTCCAGCTCTTGAGGAACCCTGAAAATGCACCATCTTGTACCCAAGGTTTTTCCTTCTACCCAGATTTATCAGCTTATACAATGCAAAGAAGGAGGAATATGGCCACTATCACCGAACCTCTGAGAAACCATTAGATCACCTATACCCGTGAAGCTTCTCATCACAAAATAGGGGAAAGCCTTTTACATTAACTCGGTAGAAGAAGACATACAACTTTTAAGAGAGTGGAATGTCCTGGAAACAGATGAAGATCATCCATCAGAATCCTCCTCACCGCGTCCTCGATCACCTGACTGGCCACTCAACACAAATGACTGATGGCTCAGGTAACACAGTGTCACTACTATATAAGTTTAGCTCCAGTGGATCCGTGGTCATATACCTAGTTATTTTTTTTGCCCCCTTGTGAGTTACGGGATAATATCCCTACAGATTTGGTTGAATCATTTCTTTTTTACACAATTTTGTATTTACATCGGAGATTACGAGTTTTGTTTTAATCTCTGGTGTGGTATACTTTTGAACTTGTTTCACAGCACTCTGAACTCTGGCTCATTGTTAGCACCACATACTTAAAGACTCCTCTGATGAGAGATTACACACCTACACTGATTGAAGATCTAAGGTCCCCAGTGACTCTTTTCACATATAGACGATACCATCGGGTTTAAAATCTCTTCATTTAACGTTAGGGGGCTGAACAGCCGACAGAAAAGAAGCATGTTATGGAAGGAAGCGAGAATTCTACAAAGTGACTTTTTATGTCTGCAAGAAACTCACTTTTCTTCTCAAAAACCCCCAAAATTTCAACATCAACGCTTCCCAATGATAATCTGTTCTAATTCTCCTAAAAAGAAAAGAGGGGTTGCTATTCTCATCAAAGACACTGTATCATTTAAACACATACATACAGAGACAGACAAAATGGGTAGATGTATCATACTCATATGTGAGGTAAATAATATGTTCTACACCATAGTAAACGTGTACTTACCAAATGTGAAAAAAATATCCTTTTTGCATAAGGTTTGTAAATTGGTACGAAAGGGTCATACCATACTATGCGGCGATTTTAATGCCATACCCAACAAATCTTTGGACGTCTCGGCTGGGATGCAAAAACAAAGTAAAAGAGTTACCCTCTCACACTTCATGTCCTCAGAAGACTTGTATGACGTGTGGCGATGCTAACATTCGACTGAGCGGGACTACTCCTACTTCTCGAGTGTGCATCACACATACTCAAGAATTGATTTCTTTTGGGTTGACAAATTTCTCCTGCAAAATGTTAGTGGGTCTACCATACATAACATCTCCTGGTCTGACCACGCTCCAGTTTCCATGGAGGGGTCCCGCACTGAAACATGGGCAAATAGATGGAAAAACAATGTTTTTTTATTTGAACACCCAGACCATAAACTCAAAATTACTAAAGAGCTCTGTGATTTCTTCCTTACTAATGCCCCATCGCTGACGGATCCCTTCACGACATGGAACTGTCATAAAGCGTACATGAGAGGAATCCTCATGAAATTAAGCAGTGTTATTAAAAAGCAGCGGAACCAGCAGTTTAATGATCTACTTTCCCAAATAGAAAATTTAGAATTAGCAATTAAAAAAGCTCCTGATCTTAAAATTAGCTCAAAACTGGATAAAACCAGGCATGAACTTAGATTACTTCTTTTTCTCAACATAACCACACTACACGGAAATGGAAAGCTCACTTTTACAGCCAAGGTAATAAAGCAGGTAAACTATTAGCTAACCAAGTAAAAGAGAAAACTGTAAAACAAAAAATACCATTTATTTTTCATCCAAATACATACGCTTTTAGAGACTATTACAATAATCTCTATAACTTAAAAGATGACACATCTACACCACAACCTTCTCCTGAGTTGATTCAGAAATTCCTGGACTCAATCTCCATGCCCAAAAGAGATGTAGACTAGGGATGAGCTTCATGTTCGAGTCAAACTCATGTTCGACTCGAACATCAGCTGTTCACAAGTTCGCCGAACAGCGAACAATTTGGGGTGTTCACGGCAAACACCCTTTAAAAGTCTATGGGAGAAATCAAAAGTGCTAATTTTAAAGGCTTATATGCAAGTTATTGTCATAAAAAGTGTTTGGGGACCTGGGTCCTGCCCCAGGGGACATGGATCAATGCAAAAAAAAGTTTTAAAAACGGCTAGTTTTTCAGGAGCAGCGATTTTAATAATGCTTAAAGTCAAACAATAAAAGTGTAATATCCCTTTAAATTTCGTAGCTGGGGGGTTGTCTATAGTATGCCTGTAAAGGGGCGCATGTTTCCCATGTTTAGAACAGTCTGACAGCAAAATGACATTTCAAAGGAAAAAAGTCATTTAAAACTACTTGCGGCTATACACATAAAAGTTCACTGATAAAAACGGCATGGGAATTCCCCACAGGGGAACCCCGAACCAAAATTAAAAAAAAAAATGACGTGGGGGTCCCCCTAAATTCCATACCAGGCCCTTCAGGTCTGGTATGGATATTAAGGGGAACCCCGGCCAAAAAAAAAAGCCGTGGGGTCTCCCCAAAAATCCATACCAGACCCTTATCCGAGCACGCAACCTGGCAGGCCGGAGGAAAAGAGGGGGGACGAGAGAGCGCCCCCCCTCCTGAACCGTGCCAGGCCACATGCCCTCAACAATGGGAGGGTGCTTTGGGGTAGCCCCCCAAAACACCTTGTCCCCATCTTGATGAGGACAAGGGCCTCATCCCCACAACCCTGGCCGGTGGTTGTGGGGGTCTGCGGGCGGGGGGCTTATCGGAATCTGGAAGCCCCCTTTAACAAGGGGACCCCCAGATCCCACCCCCCCTGTGTGAAATGGTAAGGGGGTACCTACCATTTCACCAAAAAACTGTCAAAAATGTTAAAAAGGACAAGAGACAGTTTTTGACAAATCCTTTATTAAAATGCTTCTTCTTTCTTCTATCTTCCTTCATCTTCTTCTTCTTCTTCTTCTGGTTCTTCTGGCTCTTCTGGTTCTTCCTCCGGTGTTCTCGTCCAGCATCTCCTCCGTGGTGTCTTCTATCTTCTTCTCCTCAGGCCGCTCCGCACCCATGGCATGGGGGGAGGCTCCCGCTCCTCTCTTCATCTTCTTCTCTTCTTCATCTTCTTCTCTTCTTCTCTTCTTCATCTTCTTCTCCGGGCCGCTCCGCATCCATGCTGGCATGGAGGGAGGCTGCTGCTGTGTGACGCGTCTCCTCTTCTGACGGTTCTTAAATAACGGGGGGCGGGGCCACCCGGTGACCCTGCCCCCCTCTGACGCACGGGACATGACGGGACTTCCCTGTGGCATTCCCTGTGACGCCACAGGGAAGTCCCGTCAAGTCACCGTGCATCAGAGGGGGCAGGGTCACCGGGTGGCGTCGCCGCCCCGTTATTTAAGAAGTGACCTGGAGAAGAAGATGAAGAAGATGAAGAAGAGAAGAAGAGAAGAAGAGAAGAAGATGAAGAAGAGAAGAAGATGAAGAGAAGAAGATGAAGAAGAGAAGAAGATGAAGAGAACATGCCATGGGTGCGGAGCGGCCCGAGGAGAAGAAGATAGAAGACGCTGCGGAGGAGATGCTGGACTAGAACACCGGAGGAAGAACCAGAAGAACCAGAAGAAGAAGAAGAAGATGAAGGAAGATAGAAGAAAGAAGAAAGAAGAAGCATTTAAATAAAGGAATTGTCAAAAACTGTCTCTTGTCATTTTTAACATTTTTGACAGTTTTTTAGTGAAATGATAGGGGTACTTTTGTACCCCCTTACCATTTCACATGGGGGGGCTGGGATCTGGGGGTCCCCTTGTTAAAGGGGGATTCCAGATTCCGATAAGCCCCCCGCCCGCAGACCCCCACAACCACCACCCAGGGTTGTGGGGATGAGGCCCTTGTCCTCATCAACATGGGGACAAGGTGTTTTGGGGGGCTACCCCAAAGCACCCTCCCAATGTTGAGGGCATGTGGCCTGGTACGGTTCAGCTCTCTCGTCCCCCCCCCTTTTTCCTGTGGCCTGCCAGGTTGCGTGCTCGGATAAGGGTCTGGTATGGATTTTTGGGGGGACCCCACGCCGTTTTTTTTAAATTTTGGCGGGGGGTTCCCCTTAAAATCCATACCAGACCTGATGGGTCTGGTATGGAATTTAGGGGGACGCCCACATAATTTTTTTAAAAACATTTTGGCCGGGGTTCCCCTTAATATCCATACCAGACCTGAAGGGCCTGGTATGGAATTTAGGGGGACCCCCACGTCATTTTTTTAAAAAAATTTTTGGTTCGGGGGTTCCCCTGTGGGGAATTCCCATGCCGTTTTTAACAATGATCTTTTATGTGTATTGTCGGACTGGCAATGCAATAGCCGCAAATAGTTTTAAATTACTTTTTTCCTTTGAAATGTCATTTTGCTGTCAGACTGTTCTAAACATGGGAAATATGCGCCCCTTTACAGGCATAATATAGACACCCCCCAGGTATGAAATTTAAAGGGATATTACACTTTTAATGTTCATTATTTAAGCATTATTAAAATCACTGCTCCTGAAAAAACGGCCGTTTTTAAAACTTTTTTTTGCATTGATCCATGTCCCCTGGGGCAGGACCCAGGTCCCCAAACACTTTTTATGACAATAACTTGCATATAAGCCTTTAAAATTAGCACTTTTGATTATTCATGTTCGTGTCCCATACACTTTAACGGTGTTCGCGTGTTCGAACGAACTTTTTTCCTGTTCGCATGTTCTGGTGCGAACCGAACAGGGGGGTGTTCGGCTCATCCCTAATGCAGACCAACTAAAATCTCTAAACGAACCAATTTCTATAGATGAACTTCAAAAAACAATCATGTCTCTCCCCAATAACAAATCTCCAGGCCCAGATGGATTCTCTTCTGAATATTACCGCACGTTCCATTCTCTTCTAAGACCACATTTATTAAGAGTATATGAGACTGCTGCTTCCAAAGCTTCATTCCCTCCAGAAATGCTAACGGCCACAATTGTAACTTTACCCAAACCTGGTAAAACACTGGACACTCTGCAGAATTTCAGGCCCATATCATTACTAAATGTTGATTTGAAGATATATGCCAAGATTATAGCAAATAGCCTGGCCCGGTTCCTGCCCACCCTGGTAAAACAAGATCAGATTGGTTTTGTCCCGGGTCGTCAGGCACCAGGCGCCATGCGTAGAATAATCAATCGTCTTCATAATGTGGAGTCATTGGGGTGTCTTCTCTGCTTCTTTCATTAGATGCAGAGAAGGCCTTCGACAGGATTAATTGGGGATACTTAAGACATGTACTATGCAAATTTGGTCTATCAGGCACACTTAGTTCAGCCATCTTAGCACTATACACTAGTTCCTCTGCAATGGTCTTCACAGAAGGCATGTTCTCTGACAGCTTCAACATCACTAACGGGACAAGACAAGGGTGTCCATTCTCCCCCTTGATATTTGCCCTTCTAATGGAGCCCCTTGCTGAAAAAATTAGATCCCACCAAGACATATCCAGCGTTTATGTCACACAACAAGCACACTCCATCTCCTTATTTGCGGACGATGTGATCCTGTCCTTTTCAGAGCCAAAAACCTCTCTTCTAGCCGTACACAACACACTAAACCATTTCAACCAAATTTCATATTATAAAGTTAATGCAACCAAATCTAATATACTTGCTATAAATATAGATGAAGATCTTAAACAGACCCTTTCTTCACAGTACCCATACCCATGGACTGGCCAATCTATTCAATATTTGGGCATACATTTGACAACTCAAAATTATTTAAGGTAATTTTTTTACCCCTTATTTCCTCTATCCAGCCTGAATTAAAAGACTAAGATCCTTTTATTTGTCCTGGTCGGGAAGACTGGCTGCATACAAAATGCTGATTCTACCGAGAATTCTGTACTATTTTAACGCTCTACCAATCTTTATACCAGTATCATTCTTTAAAAATGTACAATCTCAACTGCATAGGTTTGTGTGGGCGGATTAAAAAAAATCGAGATGCTCCCAGTCTTCCATACTAAAACATAAAAAAGCTGGGGGTATGGGGCTTCCCATATTATGAGACTACTTCACAGTGAGCATTTTAGACCAAACAAAGTTTTGGCTCCACTCACACCCATCAAAACATTGGGCATCTATAGAGAAAAACTGGATATCACCTAACTCCCTAAGATCTACACTTCTAGCTAATTCCTTCTGAAATACTCATTTTAAATCCACCCATCCCATTATAACATAACGCAGACCTGACCAAAATCGCTATTCCCTTGTCTTCGGTTCAAAAACCACATAGGAGACCTCATGACAACCAATTGGGAAAAAAAGGAATTACCCTAGTCAAAGACCTTTTAAACCATGGGAAGATTATCCCCTTTGAGACGCTAATCCAAAAGTACTCACTTCCCAAATCAGATCACTACATGTATGTGAGGAATACAACATTTTTACAAGCTCACCCATTAACATCCATTAAAATACTACATGGAGCTTTGTCTTTTTGGAATGGAAACAACACCACAAAAGGGATTACCCTATTTTATAACCTGTTGCAACAGAAAAAAACCTTTACTAAACTACCACTAATTCAAAAATGTGAAATGGATATCACTACTTCCTTCTCAGAGGAACAATAGAAAAAGGTGGTTAAATACAATCACTGTTACACAAGGTCCACAATATATTGGGAAACAGCCCAAGATATACTCCTTCGATGGTACTATACCCCCTTAATTACAGCAAAATTCTCTCAAGGCAGCTCCAATGAATGTTGGCGTGGTAAAATAGGCACATTACTACATACGCTTTGGGACTGTCCTAATCTTAGGAGTCTCTGGGGAGCAGTATTCCCTTTAATATCCAACTACAGGGTTCATTAAATCAGTCAGCGCTGAAATGGTTATATTAAGCATCCATGTAGATCTCTATCCACCAAACCTTAGACCAATGGTAATACAGATCCTGATGGCAGCTAGACTGGTAGTTACTAGACAATGGAAATTCAAAACACCACCTAATATTAGGGAAGTTGTTAATAAAGTCGATGAGGCCTTCAAGCATGAACAGATTATCGCCAGTATATTGGGAAAATTATCCCACTTTTATAAAAAGTGGGATCCTTGGATTCTTCTTAGACTGATTAAATGAAAGAATAAACATTCACAAATTCCTGCACGTTCTGTATCCTTTCCGAATATGAGCCAGAGTACCTAATTCTACTGTATGTTAATGTTTCTGTGTGTTCTAACACTTTAGACATATGCTTTTCAATTTATGTTCCAAATTGCAGTTTATTAATACTATTAAAATAAGCATTCCTCGTATGCTTATGCACGATTTGTATTCCACAGCTTAATGTGATTCTGAGGATATACTCTATGGAACTTCTATGTTTGTACTATATGTTCATGTACACCTTGCATGCTAAATGACTGGTTTGTAAGTTGTAAAAATTGCAATAAAAAATATTCCTTAAAATAAATAAATAAATAAATTAGTAGGTACGATGCCCGGTGGGTGTGGAGCTGTGACTTGGTGTACATCTTGCGGCATGTATGCGTTCCTTGATCATCTGATCAAGGGCGAATACTGCTGTGCAAAATGTGAGAGCATTGTTTCCCTGGAAGCCCAAGTTCTGAATTTGGGGAAAAAACTGTCAGCACTGAGAAGTCCCTCCATACTAAAGGAGAGCCAGGAATGTACACGGCAGGTGCCAGCAGAGAGGCAGGTGGAGACAAAGAGGTGCAGGCACTAGGAAAGAGTAGATGGGTGACAGTCAGGAAGGGTAGAGAGGGAAGTCCCAGGGAGGCCGATCCAGGGCTGGAACATCCCAATAAGTACGCTCCATTGAGTGACATTGGTTAAACCAGTCAGGGACCAGCACTGCTGGAGCAGAGGGACTCTCCTAGCTCCCAGGAGAAGAACTCCTCCAGTTAGAGTGGGGGGGAAGTGAAGGGAAAGGAAAGACAGATTCTGGTGGTAGGGGACTCAATTCTTAGAAGGCCAGAGAGGGCAATCTGTAACAAAGACCTGAAGTGCCGAACTGTATGTTGTCTACCGGGCGCTCGGGTTCGGCACATCATGGATCTGATGGACAGATTATCGGGAGGGGCTTGGGAAGACCCGGCTGTCATGGTGCACATTGGCACCAATGACAAAGTCAGAGGCAGATGGAGTGTCCTAAATAATGATTTTAGGGACTTGGGAGCTAAATTGAGGAAAAGGACCTCCAAGGTAGTATTCTCAGGAATATTACAGGTACATTGAGCCACACCAGAAAGGAAGAGGGAGATTAGGGAAGTAAACAAGTTGCTGAAGAGCTGGTGCAGTAAGGAGGGGTTTGGATTCCTGAAGGACTGGGCCGACTTCTCAGTCGATCACCAGTACTATAGAAGGGATGGACTGCACCTAAATGAGGATGGTGCAGATCAGCTGAGAGTAAAGATTTCTAAAAAGTTAGAGGGGTTTTTAAACTAGGCAACGGGGGGAGGGCCCAGAGGTAGAGATAGTCAGCACGGAACATATTCCAGAGGGTAGTATTGGAGGCATTAGTGGTAGGTTGACTAAAGCACATAAACCCAAGGTAAGTATAGTAACAGTCCTAGTTGCAATCTCGGAACACTCAATAAGAGGATAGTATGCGACCGGTCTAAACTATGTGGCATGTTCACCAATGCCAGGAGCCTGGCGGACAAGATGGGTGAACTAGAGATGCTGTTGTACAAAGAGGATTTGGATTTTGTGGGAATTTCAGAGACCTGGTTCAACAGCTCTCATGATTGGCTGGAAACCATTCAAGGGTACACCCTTTATCGCAGGGATAGAGAGGGTAAAAAAGGGGGAGGGGTATGCCTATATATCAAGAATAATGTACAAGTGAATGTGAGAGATGACATCACTAAGGGAGCTAGGGAGGAGGTGGAATCCTTATGGGTAGAGCTCCAAAGGGATTAAGCTAAGGGGAAAATATTACAGAGAGTATGCTATAGGTCCCCTAACCTGAGGGAGGAGGGGGAGACGGATCTCCTATCACAAGTTGGATTAACAGCAAGGATGGGAAGTATTATCATAATGGGGGATTTTAATTATCCAGACATAGACTGGGTGGAGGGAACCATGCATTCGTCTAAGGCTCGCCAGTTCCTAAATGTCTTGTAGGAAAATTTAATGGTTCAGATGGTAGACGCACCAACTAGAAATAAAGTGTTACTGGATCTACTGATTACCAACAATACAGACCTAATCACGGATGTGGAAATATGGGGCAATTTAGGAAACAGCGATCACAGGTCAATTGGCTTCAGTATAAATCACACAAATAGGAAGCATAAGGGGAATACAAAGACACTGAATTTCAAAAGAGCCAACTTCCCTAAACTACGAACCTTGTTAGAAGGCATGAATTGGGATAAAATCTTAGGAACAAAGAACATGGAGGAGAGATGGGTTTGCTTTAAGAGCATATTAAATAAGGGCTTTAGCTAATGCATTCCATTGGGTAAAAGAGCAAACAAAAGTCCTGGATGGCTTAATTGCAAAGCAAAAATGGATATAAGAGCAAAGGAGAAGACCTTCAAAAAATACAAAGATGAGTGATCATCATCAGCATTCAGACTTTATAAAGAATGCAACACGAAATATAAGGGTGCAATTAGGGCGGCTAAGATAGAACACGAAAGACACATAGCAGAGGAGAGCAAAAAAAATCCCAAGAAATTCTTTAAAGCGGAGTTCTGCCAAGATTTTTTTTTTAAAGTCAGCAGCAAATACTACAGCTGCTGACTTTTAAAATATACACTTACCTGTCCAGGGCGCCTGCGATGTCAGCAACCGAAGCCGATCTATCCCTCGGCTCTTGGGTGGAGGCGACACCATCTTTGGTAAGAGAATCAGGAAGTGAAGCCTTGTGGCTTCACAGCCTGGTTCCCTACTGCACATGTGCGAGTCATGCTGTGCAATCCCACTGGTCCTTGCTGTCTTCTGAGACCTGTGTGTCTCACAGAAGACAGCGGTGGGGACGGAGGAGGCGCCAGACATGGCATAGATATCCGTGGATACTGTGGCTATCTATGCCTGGAAGTGGGAGCAAATACCTGGATTAGACAGGTATTTGCTCCCCCCTCCCCCCTGAAAGATGCCAAATGTGACACCGGAGGGGGGGTGAATTCTGAAGAGCAGAAGTTCCATTTTTGGATGGAACTTCGCTTCAAGTATGTAAACAGTAAAAAAGGGAAGACAGACCATATTGGCCCCATAAAGAATGAGGAAGGACATCTGGTTACAAAGGATTGAGAGATGGCGAAGGTATTGAATCTTTATTATTCTCCTCAGTCTTCAAGAGGTAATCGGGGGGCGTCAGTAACCAAAACTGCAGTGTTTATCCTTATGACACATCACAGGAAGCTTTCATGGTTAACAGAGGACAGAATTAAAATTAGATTTGGGAAACTTAACATTAGTAAATCACCGGGATCAGATGGCTTGCATCCGAGGGTACTTAGGGAACTCAGTTAAGTAATTGCCAGACCATTGTTCCTAATTTTTACTGACAGTCTACTGACTGGAATGGTACCAGGTGATTGGAGAAAAGCCAGTGTAGCACCAATATTTAAAAAGGGCCCAAAAAACATCCCTGGGAATTACAGACCAGTTATCCTAACATCAATAGTATGCAAACTCTTGGAGGGGATGATAAGGGACTATATACAAGATTTTAGTAACGAGAACGGTATCATTAGCAGTAATCAGCATGGATTCATGAAGAATCGCTCTTGCAAAACCAATCTATTAATCTTTTATGACAAGGTGAGTTGCCATGTAGATAAAGGAAGGCCCGTGGATGTGATGTATCTGGATTTTGCAAAAGCATTTGACACAGTTCCCCATAAACGTTTACTGTACAACATAAGGTCCATTGGCATGGACCATAGGGTGAGTATGTGGATTGAAAACTGGCTACAAGGGCGAGTTCAGAGGATGGTGATAAATGTGGAGTACTCGGAATGGCCAGAAGTGGGTAGTGGGGTCCCCCAGAGTTCTCTGCTGGGACCAATTCTATTTATTTTGTTCATAAACGACCTGGAGGATGGGGCAAAAAGATCTGAACAAATTAATGGGGTGGACTATACATGGCAAATGAGGTTTAATGTAGAAAAATTTAAAATAATGCATTTGGGTGGCAAAAATATGAATGCAATCTATACACTGGAAGGAGAACCTCTGGGGGAATCTAGGATGGAAAAGGACCTGGGGTTCCTAGTAGATGATAGGCTCAGCAATGGCATGTAATGCCAAGCTGCTGCTAACAAAAAAAACAGAATATTGGCATGCATTAAAAAGGGGATCAACTCCAGAGATAAAATGATAATTCTCCCGCTTTACAAGACTCTGGTCCGGCCACACTTAGAGTATGCTGTCCAGTTCTGGGTACCAGTCTTCAGGAAGGATGTACTGGAAATGGAGCAAGTACAAAGAAGGGCAACTAAGCTAATAAAGGGTCTGGAAGATATTAGTTATGAGGAAAGGTTGCGAGCACTGGAGAAGAGACACTTGAGGAGGGATATGATTTCAATTCATAAATACCGTACTGGTATTCCACAATAGGGATAAAACTTTTTCTCGGAAGGGAGATTAACAAGACACGTGGCCACTCATTAAAATTGGAAGAAAAGAGGTTTACCCTTAAACTACGTAGAGGGTTCTTTACTGTAAGACCGGCAAGGATGTGGAATTCCCTTCCACAGGCAATGGTCTCAGCAAGGAGCAATGATAGTTTTAAAACTATTAAATAAGCACCTGAACGACCGCAACATACAGGGATATACAATGTAATACTGACATATAATCACATACATAGGTTGGACTTGATGGACTTGTGTCTTTTTTCAACCTCACCTACTATGTAACTATATAACTATGATCATTAGGGTCAGCAGGTGACTATAATTCACCAGATAGGTTTATGGTTCAAGCAAACTGTCATGAACAAGGGTCTGTATCCACAAGGAGAGGGACAGTTCAGGTGATACAGGAGCTTACCTAATGTTGTATAGAGACCTTGGAGTCAGGGATGCACTCAAGGCACACTGGAGTGAAGAAGAACACAGGATATTTGGAGGTCACTGGGCTACATAGAAATGTACAGCGGTCACAGAGTCACTGAAGGCATAGGAGCACTGGGGTCACAGTCTGGAGACACAGGAATGCAGGAGTCACTGGTGACACTGGGGTCACAGGAGATGCCGGAACGCAGAATCACTGGAGATGCACTGGAGAGTCTGGAGACAAAGGACACATTGGATATAAACATTACTGAGACACAGTGGTCTCTGAAAAGCAAAGGGGTCTCAGGATGCATGTAAGTCTCAGGAGTCTCTGAAGGCACAGGGGCCTCTGGATGCAAAGAGGTCTCAACAGACTTTTTAGGGTCCTGCAATTTCTTAAGGAAATTTTTATTTTTTTGCAAAAAAAGTGCAATAACCCACAAATAATCAGTGATCAACAATCATAATTCCTCTTTCACTGATTCAACTAATGTCTGAATATAAATGTAAAGGCATGAGCTACAATGAAAAGTTACGCTCTTGAAGATAAATAATAATTTAGAAAACAAAAACTATGAATCTTAGAAAACCATAAAACAACAAAAATAATGAAGAATTTTATGTTTGAGTACCCTCAAATTTATTCAAACTTATAAATATTCATAAAACATTAAAGCAAAATATTGGTGCCCCCTAGTTGTAAACATTCCCATACTTACTGGTTTAAAGATAGGCATATTCTTGATAGGTGGCCAGACATTTTATTGAGCAAACAGTAAGCACTCTGTAGCATGGGGACCAATTATTTCTTTTGTTTGTTTTTGGATGCAGCATTGGACCATACTTTATATACTGCATGAATGACATTTCCTGGCATATGCTTTTGGATATTTGGCCAGAAAGCTGCTTATAGTGAGCAGCAAGTTCCTTGATAAACAATGTCAAATTTTGAAAATTGATTGGGTATGCTTTTTAGATATTATTATGAGGAAGGAGAAAGCTAAAGAGGAATGTATGCATTTAGTGTACACTATGTTTCCAGGAACTTTTATGTGAAAGTTTGGACATGATTTTTTTTTGCATTGAAAGAAGTTAATATGAGCAGTATTCCTGCTTTTAATTTATACACTGGTTTACATGTTGACTCAAGGCCACACATTGGGGACTATTTAATAATTTTCAGTTGCAGGCAGAGTAATACTCTTTGCCGCAGCTCCTAACAATTAAATACAAATCTTGGCTTCTTTCTTTGAATTTGATTGCTGGGGCAAGCAGAAACTTTAATTTAATTATTTGGATGTTTGGAGCCAAAACTAATAAACTGTTCCCACTCTCCTTCTGGCAGAACATCCTGAACTGATGGGACCTGGGGAATTTTTTTTTAATCGCTGGGAGCTGTGGAATTACTCCTCCTACACTCAAAATCAATTAAGAGTCCCCACCCCTTAATCGGGCCTCCTGCTAAACTGATGGCAGAGAGTTGATTATTTAAAGTGGAACTTCATCTTCCTAACTCACTTTCCATCATTTCACCCCTGACCCCTTCTCTCTAACAAATGAACATTTTGTTTTATTTTTGTACCTTTTTTGAAGACACTTCCCTGCACTTCTGTCATTTTCTGGGTGAAAATCACATCCAACTTTCCCACAGTCTCCTGGGATATTGATATCATGCATACTTATTACTATATCAAAAATCACACATTTCAGCAATAATTTAGGCAGTGTTTAAAGAAATTACCTGCCTTGAGATAAACATAGGGTTTGGTTCCATTGCTGATCTCTTCTTCTAAAAATGAAATGTGCCAAGTTGGTATGCTATTCACTGGCTTTGGTTCTGTTATTGTCACCCACCTGATAGAAACAGTATAGATCAGACGTTCTGACTTTTTCCACCTCACATGATACACAAACCTTTTCAAGGTCAGTGATTCAGAAATGTATCAGGGCAGCGGGTTAATATAGCAGGCATCAAATAGCATTTTAAATGTAGATCAGCAATGGCAGCCCATTATATATCAATACAGACTCCAAATTGCTGTTTTTTTTATGTTGCTGAAAAACATTCCTGTGCCTCTCTTCCCTTGAGATACCAGCCATAGACACCAGGAATCTAGCTGCTATGTCCTGCATAACTAATACAAAAGGATACTTTGGACCCTTATCATGCTCTTTTTAGTTCTAGATAATAAGTGGGGATGAGCCGAACACCCCCCAGTTCGGTTCACACCAGAACATATGAACAGGCAAAATATTGGGAAGAACACATGAACACCGTTAAGGTCTATGGGACACGAACATGAAAAATCAAAAGTGCTCATTTTAAAGGCTTATATGCAAGTTATTGTCATAAAAAGTGTTTGGAGACCTGGGTCCTGCCCCAGGGGACTTTTTTTTCCCTTTTTTTTCCCTTTTTTCGGGAGCAGTGATTTTAAGAATGCTTAAAGTGAAAAATAAATATGAAATATTCCTTTAAATATCATCCCTGGGGGGTGTCTATAGTATGCCTGTAAAGTGGCACATTTTTCCCGTGTTTAGAACAGTACCACAGCAAAATGACATTTCTAAAGGAAAAATTGTCATTTAAAACTGATCGCGGCTGTAATGAATTGTCAGGTCTCAGCAATATAGCTACAACTCATTGAAAAAAAGAGCATGGGTCCCCCCCCAGTCCATTACCTTCAGGTCTGGTATGGATTTTAAGGGGAACCATGCGCCAAAATTAAAAAAAATGGGTCCCCCCAAAATCCATACCAGACCCTTATCTGAGCACACAATCTGGCAGGCCGCAGGAAAAGAGGAGGGATGAGAGAGCGCCCCCCCTCCTGAACCATACCATGCCATATTCCCTCAACATGGGGATGGTGCTTTGGGGTCTTACCCCAAAGCACCTTGTCCCCATGTTGATGGGGACAAGGACCTCATCCCCACAACCCTCGCCCGGTGACTGTGAGGGTATAAGGGCGGGGGGCTTATCAGAATCTGGAATCCCCCTTTAACAAGAGGACCCCCAGATCCCGGCCTCCCCTTTGTGTGAATTGGTAATGGGTTACATTGTACCCCTACCATTTCACAAAAAAAGTGTCAAAAATTGTAAAAAAGACAAGAGATAGCTTGGGACAAGTCCTTTAGTAAAAAAAAAAAAAAACTTTTTGTTGGTGAATGTCTATGTTCCTCCCCCATATAATGATGAAGTGTTAAAAAATGTGTATAGAAAAATGGTACAGTGCCCGAATTTGCCAACTTTAGTTATGGGAGACTTTAATAACATAATGAATGAGGAGGAGGATAGACATAGCACCATAAAAAGTAAACAAAGAATGAGGAGAACTAGATTTGCTGGCCATATACAAGAAATTGAGTTAGTAGATGTGTGGAGAATTAGATATCCATCAAAGAGAGAATACTCGTGTTGTTCAAGTACATATGGATCTTTGTCAAGAATAGATTTGGCTTTGGGGAATGATAATTTTCTCCCATGGCTAGAATTAATTCAATATGGCCCTAGGGGCCTTTCTGATCATTCCCCACTTATATTGACTATACAGACTGAGGTACAGTTGGCTTCTCTACCCTGGAAAATTAATCCACAGTGGTTGCTATTACTGACAGAGGAGGATATGATAGAACAACAAGTAATAGAATTTAAAAAAAAAAATAAAAACTCAACATCTTTATTAGTAGTTTGGGACACTATGAAGTCATATATGCGTGGGGTTATGATCAAAGAAATATCTAAAATTAAGAGATCATCTAGTAGTCATGAAGAGGAGTTAATGCAAAGGGTGACTCAAACAGAGCATAATTATATCATTGGTCTCATAGAAGAAAAGCGCTTAGCCTGGCAGGAAGCTCAAAAAATTCATAAAATGTTATTTCTAACCAAAGCAGAAAACAGTAGATTCTTTCAAAATCAAAAACACTATGAGATGGGGGAACAGGTGGGACGCATGTTAGCTGCGATAGTTAGGACTCAAGAGGGTCTGATAACTGTTGCAGCAGTTAAAGATGCAGAAGGAGTAGTGAGATATGACACTGATAGTATTCAGAACATATTTGTTGACTTCTACACCGTACTTTATGAATCAAGGGTGGAGAAGCCAATGAACCAAGTAAAACAATTCATGGATAAATTGGTCTTTCCTAAACTTAACCACTTGAGCCCCGGACCATTATGCTGCCTAAGGACCAGAGGTCTTTTTCCAATTTGGCACTGCGTCGCTTTAACTGCTAATTGCGCGGTCATGCAATGCTGTACCCAAACGAAATTTGCGTCCTTTTCTTCCCACAAATAGAGCTTTCTTTTGATGGTATTTGATCACCTCTGCAGTTTTTATTTTTTGCGCTATAAACGGAAAAAGATCGAAAATTTTGAAAAAAAATGATATTTTCTACTTTTTGTTATAAAAAAAATCCAATAAACTAAATTTTAGTCATACATTTAGGCCAAAATGTATTCGGCCACATGTCTTTGGTAAAAAAAATGTCAATAAGCATATATTTATTGGTTTGCGCAAAAGTTATAGCGTCTACAAACTAGGGTACATTTTCTGTAATTTACACAGCTTTTAGTTTATGACTGCCTATGTCATTTCTTGAGGTGCTAAAATGGCAGGGCAGTACAAAACCCCCCCAAATGACCCCATTTTGGAAAGTAGACACCCCAAGGAAATTGCTGAGAGGCGTGTTGAACCCATTGAATATTTATTTTTTTTGTCCCAAGTGATTGAATAATGACAAAAAAAAAAAATATTTACAAAAAGTTGTCACTAAATGATATATTGCTCACACAGGCCATGGGCCTATGTGGAATTGCACCCCAAAATACATTCAGCTGCTTCTCCTGAGTATGGGGATACCACATGTGTGGGACTTTTTGGGAGCTTAGCCGCGTACGGGGCCCCGAAAACCAAGCACCACCTTCAGGATTTCTAGGGGTGTAAATTTTTGATTTCACTCTTCACTGCCTATCACAGTTTCGGAGGCCATGGAATGCCCAGGTGGCACAAAACCCCCCCAAATGACCCCATTTTGGAAAGTAGACACCCCAAGCTATTTGCTGAGAGGCATATTGAGTCCATGGAATATTTTATATTTTGACACAAGTTGCGGGAAAGTGACACTTTTTTTTTTTTTTTTTTGCACAAAGTTGTCACTAAATGATATATTGCTCACACAGGCCATGGGCATATGTGGAATTGCACCCCAAAACACATTTAGCTGCTTCTCCTGAGTATGGGGATACCACATGTGTGGGACTTATTGTGAGCCTAGCCGCGTACGGGGCCCCGAAAACCAAGCACCGCCTTCAGGATTTCTAAGGGTGAAAATTTTTGATTTCACTCTTCACTGCCTATCACAGTTTCGGAGGCCATTGAATTCCCAGGTGGCACAAAACCCCCCCAAATGACCCCATTTTGGAAAGTA
Organism: Aquarana catesbeiana; assembly: GCF_042186555.1. Classification (NCBI taxonomy): domain Eukaryota; kingdom Metazoa; phylum Chordata; class Amphibia; order Anura; family Ranidae; genus Aquarana; species Aquarana catesbeiana. Next base: position 300,001,460 of record NC_133327.1, on the reverse strand, counting down.
GACACCCCAAGCTATTTGCTGAGAGGCATGGTGAGTATTTTGCAGCTCTCATTTGTTTTTGAAAATGAAGAAAGACAAGAAAAAAATTTTTTTTTTTTCTTTTTTCAATTTTCAAAACTTTGTGACAAAAAGTGAGGTCTGCAAAATACTCACTATACCTCTCAGCAAATAGCTTTGGGTGTCTACTTTCCAAAATGGGGTCATTTGGGGGGGTTTTGTGCCACCTGGGCTTTCCATGGCCTCCGAAACTGTGATAGGCAGTGAAGAGTGAAATCAAAAATTCACACCCTTAGAAAGCCTGAAGGCAGTGCTTGGTTTTCGGGGTCCCGTACGCGGCTAGGCTCCCAAAAAGTCTCACACATGTGGTATCCCCGTACTCAGGAGAAGCAGCAGAATGTATTTTGGGGTGTAATTTCACATATTCCCATGGCATGTTTGAGCAATATATCATTTAGTGACAACTTTGTGCAAAAAAAAAAAAAAAAATTTGTCTCTTTCCCGCAACTTGTGTCGCAATATAAAATATTCCATGGACTCGACATGCCTCTCAGCAAATAGCTTGGGGTGTCTACTTTCCAAAATGGGGTCATTTGGGGGGTTTTGAACTGTCCTGGCATTTTATGCACAACATTTAGAAGCTTATGTCACACATCACCAACTCTTCTAACCACTTGAAGACAAAGCCCTTTCTGACACTCATTGTTTACATGAAAAAGTTTTTTTTTTTGCAAAAAAATTACTTTGAACCCCCAAACATTATATATTTTTTTAAAGCAAATGCCCTACAGATTAAAATGGTGGGTGTTTCATTTTTTTTTTCACACAGTATTTGCGCAGCGATTTTTCAAACGCATTTTTTGGGGAAAAAACACACTTTTTTAAATTTTAATGCACTAAAACACACTATATTGCCCAAATGTTTGATGAAATAAAAAAGATGATCTTAGGTCGAGTACATGGATACCAAACATGACATGCTTTAAAATTGCGCACAAACGTGCAGTGGCAACAAAATAAATACATTTTTAAAAGCCTTTAAAAGCCTTTACAGGTTACCACTTTAGATTTACAGAGGAGGTCTACTGCAAAAATTACTGCCCTCGATCTGACCTTCGCGGCCATACCTCACATGCATGGTGCAATTGCTGTTTACGTTTGACGACAGACCGCCGCTTGCGTTCGCCTTAGCGCGAGAGCAGGGGGCGACAGGGGTGCTTTTTTTTTTTTTTTTTTTTTTTCTTTATTATTTTTTTTGCTTTTCTATCTTATTTTTAAACTGTTCCTTTCATTTTTTTTTTTTTTTTAATCATTTTTATTGTTATCTCGGGGAATGTAAATATCCCCTATGATAGCAATAGGTAGTGACAGGTACTCTTTTTTGAAAAAATTGGGGTCTATTAGACCCTAGATCTCTCCTCTGCCCTCAAAGCATCTGATGACACCAAGATCGGTGTGATAAAATGCTTTCCCAATTTCCCAATGGCGCTAATTACATCCGGCGAAATCTAAGTCATAAAATGCTCGTAGCTTCCGGTTTCTTAGGCCATAGAGATGTTTGGAGCCACTCTGGTCTCTGATCAGCTCTATGGTCAGCTGGCTGAATCACCGGCTGCATTCTCAGGTTCCCTGTTGAGACAGGAGAGCCAGAGAAAAACACGGAAGACGGTGGGGGGGGCTTTCCCTCCCATGGCTTGTAAAAGCAGTCTAGAGGCTAATTAGCCACTAGGATTGCTTTTACATGAAAGCCGACCGCTGGCTGAAAAGAATGATACCAAGATGATACCTAAACCTGCAGGCATCATTCTGGTATAACCATTCAAAGTCGTGAATGGCGTACCTGAAGACAAAAAAATGGTTAACAATAAAGAACAGTATACGGTAAAGTATAAAAAATTGCATACCTGAAAAGCAAACATGATAAAACATAATAGCAATAAAACATTGCAGAATAGAATACAGTAAAAAAGAGCAGAACAAGAGAGAGAGAATAGAGAGAGAGAGAACAATAAAACGACAACTATTTTTTTTTATTTTATATATTTTTTTTTTTTTTTACACTTTTTTTGTAACTAACTTTTATAACGGTAACCGGTTCCAGGTTCGGGTCTCTCAAAATGCGATGGCATCTTGGGAGACCCTGTGAAAGTGTGCCTAGTCTGTGCAATGCTGTACCCTACGCTAATACTCAACTAATGAATGGTAGCGTTCAAAACATTCACCAATGCAAAGACCAGGATTGTCAGGACAGGAGGGACAATAATAGAGGGTGTCACGCCTATATTCGCGCTTGCTGCAGACACGACATCTTTTTTGGGGGTTCGTTGGGTAGGGGTACTCGGGAGGACATAAAGAAAATGCCTCTCATGCAGCCGAATGCATTTGGTTGGAGATGTGAATGGGGGAAGTACGGGCGCTGCAGAAGCGGTGGGTTCCCAATTAGGATTGGCGAATGCAGCAGGAAGGGCACTATGGGCACGACGGGCCTGTGTTTGTCTTCTTGGTGGCAGCGGGACACTACTTGTGCTTGCCACCTCACCAGCTTGAACTGCACTTATGGGACTCGCCACGTCACCAAGTGTTACTGCAGTGCTGGTTTGACTACGACCGGGGTGTACTAGGCCGCTGGCGCTTGCCAGTTCAATAAAAAGCTACCAAAAAAACTGTTAGCGATCGCAGGGATCAGGCCTGACTCTGCGAATGCTGCAGTTATGCGTTAAGTGTTTTGTAAGTGACAGTGATCGATCGATACTGCACTTGGGTGGGCTGGGCCGGGCGGAGGGGCAAAATGCAGGTGCTAGCAGGTATCTGGGCTGATCCCGCTAACACTGCGTTTTTGGGAACCCTAAACTGCTGGGGACGCCAGTATAGATCTGATCGGATCAGATATTGATCCGTTCAGATACTATACCACTAAGGGAGGTGTATGGTGCGTGCGTGGGTGTTAGCGGTACTGGCGCTAATCTGACGCTGCTTGGGACTGGTGCTTGCCAGTTCACCAAAATACTACCAAAAAAACTGTTAGCGATCGCAGGGATCAGGCCTGACTCTGCGAACGCTGCAGTTATGCATTTAGTGTTTTGTAAGTGTCAGTGATCGATCGATACTGCACTTGGGTGGGCTGGGCTGGGCCGGGCGGAGGGGCAAAAAGCAGGTGCTAGCAGGTATCTGGGCTGATCCCGCTAACACTGTGTTTTTGGGAACCCTAAACTGCTGGGGACGCTAGTATAGATCTGATCGGATCAGATATTGATCCGATCAGATACTATACCACTAAGGGAGCTGTACGGTGCGTGCGTGGGTGTTAGCGCTACTGGCGCTAACCTGACGCTGCCTGGGGCTGGTGCTTGCCAGTTCACCAAAATGCTACCAAAAAAACTGTTAGCGATCGCAGGGATGAGGCCTGACTCTGCGAACGCTGCAGTTATGCGTTTAGTGTTTTGTAAGTGACAGTGATCGATCGATACTGCACTTGGGCTGGGCCGGGCGGAGGGGCAAAACGCAGGTGCTAGCAGGTATCTGGGCTGATCCCGCTAACACTGTGTTTTTGGGAACCCTAAACTGCTGGGGACGCTAGTATAGATCTGATCGGATCAGATATTGATCCGATCAGATACTATACCACTAAGGGAGGCGTATGCTGTGTGCGTGGGTGTTAGCGGTACTGGCGCTAATCTGACACTGCCTGGGGCGACGCATATCACCGCCGGGCGATCAGGGGGCTAAACCTTTATTCGGTAATAAACGGTGGGTGCCCTGACACTATAAAAAATAAACAAACTAACCAGCGTCACCCGTAACAGTTATACGGTGATCAGTTGTGAAAGGGTTAACTAGGGGGCAATCAAGGGGTTAAAACATTTATTCGGTAGTATATGGGGGTCCCTGTCGCTATAAAACGCTGACGGCGAACCTAAATATTTAGGTCCCTAACTAGCGTCACCAGCGACACTAATACAGCGATCAGAAAAATGATCGCTTAGCGACACTGGTGACAGGGGGTGATCAAGGGGTTAAAACTTTATTAGGGGGGGTTAGGGGGGTATCCTAGACCTACAGGAGGGTAATACTAACTGTCCCAACACTGTAACTGTCACAAACTGACACCAATGCAGTAACAAAAAAAAACAAAAACTGCTGGTGTCAGTTTGTGACGGGGGGGGGGGGATCGGGGTGTTTTGTGTGCCTGGCATGTTCTACTGTGTGTGTGTGTGTTGTGCACTCACATACCTGTCTTCTCTCCTCGGGCCGGAACGGAAATTACCGAGCCGAGGAGAGATTACATCATTTCCTTTGCTGCTGTTTAGCATACAGCAGCAAAGGAATGATGTGATTGGCCGGCGGCGATCGCGAGGGGGGGGCCACGAACGGATGGCCTCCCCCTCACCTCTGATCGCCGCTGGACAAAAGACGACCGCCTCGGGCACCGGGGGGGGGTCCGATCGGACCCCTCACCCGCGGAAGGCAAATCACGTATATGTACGTGATTTTGCCTGTCCGTGCCACCTTGCCGACGTAAATCGGCGTGAGGCGGTCGTCAAGTGGTTAAATTAGAGGAAAGAGATTTTCTCGATAGCCCTATACCCCTGGAAGAACTAAAACAAGCAGTTTTGCAAACACACAATAATAAACCTCCCGGGATGGACGGACTACCGCTGGAAATCTATAAAAAATTTTGTAAGATTCTATTGCCAGAACTATTAGAACTATTAGAAGTACTAAATGACTCCTTTCAGAAACATAGTTTCTGAGTCAATGTAGGAAACGATAATTATAGTAATTCCAAAACAGGGTAAGGACCCAATGCTGCCTGAGTCTTATCGCCCTTATCTTATCCTCACCTCAGATGTTGGCCCGGGTTTTCGCAAATAGATTATCATTCTATATTAACACCTTGATTCATGAGGACCAAACAGGTTTTATTCCAACTAGAGCAGCTTCAACAAATATACGTAGACTTTTTTTAAATATGCAGATACCTATGGAAAATATGGGATCTAGAGCAATACTGTGCTTGGATGCCCAAAAAGCCTTTGATATGGTGGAGTAGGAATACCTATGGGCCTTATTGGAGGCTTTTGGTATAGGCCCAGGATTTTTAAAGTGTGTCAAAATGTTATATAGGGAACCAAAAGCAAGGTTAAGAATTTACAATATATGATCTAGACTCTTTAATCTGTCTAGAGGGACTAGGCAGGGATGCCCTCTGTCCCCACTATTGTTCGTGATAGCATTGGAACCTTTTGCTCTTGCGATTAGACAATCAGTGGAAAGTTGGGTTTCGACGAGCAGGAAGAGAGGATAAAGTAGCTCTCTATGCAGATGATACTCTTATTTTCCTGGGGGATACCTCAAAGTCATTAACGGAACTTATGTGCCTTAGCTCCATATTTGGACGAATCTCGGGCTACCAGATCAATTGGGATAAGTCTGAATTATTACCATTAGATGAATTAAAAGTCCCTTTACTGAATCATGCATCTCAAATTCAAATTAAGTAAGTAGTGAGATACATGGGGATTGAGATATCACGAAATGCAAAAGATTATATCAAACTGAACCTTAAACCTTTATTGGCAACATTTAAGGATAAATGTCAAAGTTGGTGTAAATTACCACTGACAGTAATAGGCAGGGAAAACCTTGTTAAAGTGGAGGGCCACCCTAAAAAAAAAATTGCATGAAAAATCCTAAAAAAATTAAAAAAAAAAATTTGAAAAAAAAAATTAAACTTACCTAAACCCTTGTTGCTAGGCAGTCTTCCGAATCTGCCTCTTCTTATTCCGCGGCGTGTTCTGCTCCTCGGTGAGCGGCCCTGTAGCCTTCTGGGAACTGTGTGTGTTCCCAGAACACCACGGGGCCATTCACAGAGCGCCGCGCCGCTCGCGTGTGCGCAGTAGGAAACTGGCAGTGAAGCCGCAAGGCTCCACTGCCTGTTTCCCTTACTTAGGATGGTGGTGCCGGGACCCGAGAGCCGGGGGACGGGTCGGCCTCGGGCGGCCAACATCGCGGGCACCCAGGACAGGTAAGTACTTATTTAAAGTCAGCAGCTACAGTGTTTGTAGCTGCTGACTTTTAAATTTTTTTTTTCCAGGGACGGAATCCCGTTTTAAAATGATTTGGTCCCCACAATTGCTTTACATGTTCAATAATTCTCCCGTATGGATTACAACATTTTAGTTTAGAATAATAGAATCTCTTTTTAGAGAACTTATTTGGAAGAAAAAACCACAACGCATAAAGCTGACAACATTATTGTTAAATAAAGGAGCAGGTGGATTGGTGATTCCCCATCCAAAAAGCTACTCTTTAGCTTCACAAATAAAACACTTTTTTGGATGGACAGTAATGGCAGACTCTGATTCTATACAGAGCCTGCTATTATCAGTATATCCCAATTATCCACTGATCTCTCTATTGGAGGGAAGAAACAAATGGTCGAATAAAGGCTTTATTACGGGAGAATTGTTTGACAAGGTATGGCAGGAAATTAAAAAAATCATGGAAATAAAAGGTTATACGGCATACACCCCTATATGAAATAATAGTAGCTATGCGGAACTGATGAAACTGGAAGGGTTTGAGATATGGATGCTCAAGGGACTAAGGTATTTGACACAGGCATTCCGGGATGAAGTGATAAAAACCTTTAGTGAACTAAGTAATGAATATAATATTCCAAACAAACGATTTTTTTCAATTCCTACAGTTAAGGCATGCATTACAAGCATAGGGCTGACTGACGGAATGGACATTTAATAAATCAGAGGTTATAGCCCTGTTGAAAAATGCAGAAAAAAAAGGGTTTGATTTCACAAATATATAATATATTATATGATAAATATAAAGATAGATATACCAGCAAGAGCAGCGTGGTCAAGTGATATAGGGCCAATCTCAGATGAACAATGGGCATTGGCACTGTCGATAACACCCCTGTCATCTCTATCTCCAACACAGAATTCAACAGAAATATTTATATTACACAGGGCTTATTATACACCAGAGAAAATGTTTAAATGGAAACGTAGAGATACAGCTCAATGCTCTAGATGTAAAAGGAGTCCAGCGAATTGAATCCATATGTTATGGAGATTTCCTAAGCTCCACTATTGGCACAAAGTGGTATCAATGATTAATAGTGCTTTTGGGACCAGGATGTCTCCAGAACTGGGAGGTTGCCTCTTGGGTATGCATGAATGGGGTATCCCAGGGGAATACAGGATATTATTAACTAGGATCTTATTTCAGGCTCATAAGCTCATAGCACAAAAGTGGACATCATCACACCCACCTACAATAGCGGAATGGAAGATACAAATAAGGGAAACATTAGTTAAGGAAAAGTATATATTTTTACACAGAGGTCGCCCAGGGAATTTTGAAAAGATATGGAGAAGATGGTTTGACATTTTGGATATATAATTTTTTTCCCCCCATCTTATTTTGTGCCGGGGTTGTATGTTGGGTGTATGTTGTTGGTCATTTGTGATGTTTTTGTATGAAAAAAGAATAATAAAAACGATTTGATTAAAAAAAATAAATAAAAAAAGTCCTGCGATGTAAATTCATGCCGCCCAACGGACCGAAAAGGGAAAAAAAAAAGCCGATACCATATTGCCTCCATGGAGGAACAGGTGACCCCGCCCCCCTCTGACACCACGGGAAAGCCATAGGGAAGCCCCCATGGCGACAGAGGGGGCGGGGTCACACGTTTACATTGCTGGGTGGCCCCGTCCTCAGCTATATAAGAAATGTCACAGAGAAGAAGCACCAGTCGGTGGGAGCCTCCCATGGAGGCGGAACGGTATCGGCTTTTTTTATTTTTTATTTTTCGGTCCATCGGGCTGCATGAATTTATATCGTGGGACATTTTTTTTTTTCAATAAAGGATTTGTCCCAAGCTGTCTCTTGTCTTTTTTACCATTTTTGACACTTTTTTGTGAAATGGTAGGGGTACAATATACACCATTACCAATTCACACAGGGGGGAGGCCGGGATATGGGGGTCCCCTTGTTAAAGGGGGCTTCCAGATTCCGATAAGACCCCCGCCCGCATACCCCCATAACCACCGGGCAAGGGTTGTGGGGATGAGGCCCTTGTCCCCATCAACATGGGGACAAGGTGCTTTGGGGTCATACCCCAAAGCACCCTCCCCATGTTGAGGGCATGTGGCCTGGTATGGTTCAGGAGGGGGGGCGCTCCCTCATCCCTCCTCTTTTCCTGCAGCCTGCCAGGTTGCGTGCTCGGATAAGGGTCTGGTATGGTTTTTGAGGGGACCCCTACGCCATTTTTAAAAAAAATTTGGAGCAGGGTTCCCCTTAATTTCCATATCAGACCTGAAAGGCCTGGTATGGATTTTAGGGGGACCCCCATGCAATTTTTTTTTTTAAATTTTGGTTTGAGGTTTCCCTTAATATTCATACCAGACCCAAAGGGCCTGGTAATGGACTGGGGGGGAACCCATGCTCTTTTTTTCAATGATTTTTATCTATATTGCCGAGACCGGACAATTCATTACAGCCGCGATCAGTTTTGAAAGACAATTTTTCCTTTAGAAATGTCATTTTGCTGCAGTACTGTTCTAAACACGGGAAAATGCGCCACTTTACAGGCATACTATAGACACCCTCCAGGGATGATATTTAAAGGAATATTTCATTTTAATTGTTTCACTTTAAAATGAGACCCGACAATTCATTACAGCCGCGATCAGTTTTAAATGACAATTTTTCCTTTAGAAATGTCATTTTGCTGTGGTATTGTTCTAAACACGGGAAAAATGCACCACTTTACAGGCATACTATAGACACCCCCCGCGGTACGATATTTAAAGGAATATTTCATTTTTATTGTTTTCACTTTAAGCATTAAAAAAAATCACTGCTCCCGAAAAAAACGTCCATTTTTAAAAAAAATGTTTGCATTGATACATGTCCCCTGGGACAGGACCCAGGTCCCCAAACACTTTTTCTGACAATAGCTTGCAAAAAGCCTTTAAAATGAGCACTTTTTATTTTTCATGTTAGTGTCCCATAGACTTTAACGGTGTTCTGGCGGCTTTCGAATTTGCCGCGAACACCAAATTCAAATGTTAGAGGAAGGTGGAGCTTCCTAAAAAAAATTTTCAGAGACTTAAGGACTGTGTTAAAAAAAAAAGGACCTCCAAGGTGATATTCTCAGAAATACTGCCTATACCTCAAGCCACACCAGAGGAAGTAGGAGATTACATAACAAGTGGCTGAGAAACTGGCGCAGAAAGGAGGGATTTGGGTTCCTGGAGAACTGGACAATTTTTTGGCTCTATAGCAGGGACAGACTGCACCTAAATGGGGAGGTTGCAGCTCTGTTGGGAGAGAAGATGGCCAAAAAGTCGGAGGAACTTTTAAACTAGGTGCTGGGATCAGAGAAAGCTATACCTGGCACTGACTAAAGGTCAGAGGGTGCTACTGGGGGCAATATAGTGTAACTAGAATACCTAAATCCAAGGTAAATAGGTTGGCAGAATCCAATTGTAACCTCAGAACAACTAAGAAGGAAATAATATGCACCCGTACAATGTCAAGATCTAGTCTGCAGTTTTCTGTTTGTGAAATTCTTACCTCTTTTCTGCAGTGTTTCTGCTAGATTTGTGATTCAATTCACATGCGCTGCCAGCTTCTGTATTCAACTCTGGGTGCTGCCTGTTCCACTGTGGCATTTTAGTTATTTTCCTTCTATCACTTCTTGTCCCACCTCTTAGTCTTCTTCCCTGTGTATCAATATAAAATGGATGAACTGAAGATGTTGATTCATGAGGAGAATTTTGACATGGTGTTATCAGAAACTTGGTTTGTAAGCTTACATGACTGGTTAGAAGAGGGGAAAGGATGTGCTGGTATGTCAAGAATGATTTGCTACTTCCAGTTCCAGTGCCACATGAGGAGGTGAGCAGAACCAGCTTCCACTGTACGCCTCACATAATCGACACATAAAGCCAGCTGATGCTTCAGGGTGACCCCCCTCTGTCTCTGCTGTCTAATGGGACCCCCATGGACCACTCTGTAGAGCAATCTCACACCCGCTCTGTCTCCTCCATGCTACAACCCTCGGGAGACACAGCGGCAGACACAGCCAAAATGGCGGCCACGTGCACCAGAGACACTGCAGTCTCCAGCAGTGCCGAGACACAGATCTTGCCTCTCCTGCAGGCATGGTGCAGGCTTTAATCACCCTCCTTGCCTCTACTCTAACTGCCACAGTGGACACTGCAGTGCAAGGGGGACTGGGGCAGCTCCACATTTAAAACCAGGCACAGGCTCAGAGGCTCTCTCATGTAGAGGAGCAGATTTCTTCATTAGAAGATGAGACCACAGCTAGCTCTGCTATGCTAGCATGCGTCTCCACTTCTAACAGGGACATATGGGAAAAGCTGGAGAATCACGCACAAAGAAATAATCTGCGTATTATATGTTTGCCAGAGTCAGTATCCAATGCCCAGCTCATGAATGTTTGCACTAAAATCATCCCTTAGCAACTGGGCCTTTGCATTCCCTGCACCATCGAGCGTGCTCATCGCATTGGTCAGCATACAGAAAATCGCACCAAACCTCGCCATGTCATTGTCAGATATCTTAACTATGCTGATAAAAATGCCATTATGCAGAAATTTTTTGCCGTTCACGTTCTCTATCCACTGATGATGCAAACCTACTGCTCTTTGCAGACTACTCGGTAGAGGTGATGAAACAACGCAAGGCGTTCTTTGTAATCTGCTCGACACTACACAACAATCAAGTTAAGTTCACCCTAGCCTATCCAGCAGTCTTATATGTTCACTCTCCCACTACTTGCAGACTATTATACAACCCTATACTCTGAGGACTCGCCTGACCAAACATCACTAACCAAGATCCATCTACTTAAACTCAAGCAGAGCACTCAATGCTCCCATTTCTGTTGAAGACATCCAGCTGACTATTAAATCTCTGGCATCTGCCAAAGCAAGGGGCCCAGATGGCTACACAGGTGGATGCTATAAATTGACATAAGACTTTATCCCTGGCACTCTGAAACATGTCTTCACCGCTGTGTGGGATGGTGGCCCTTATCATCCTATAGGAACGCAGGCCCACATTAGACTAATCTTCAAAAAAGCAAGGACCCCCTACACCTGGGTTCCAATCTCCCTGATGAATGTAGACGTTAAAAAGCCTCTATCCAGGTTACTCAATTTGTCTGATGGTGTCAGTGGCATCACTAGGGATGAGCCAAATATCCCAGGTTCTGTTTGCACCAGAACATACAAACAGGCAAAAAATTTGGAAGAACACGCAAACACCGTTAAAGTCTATGGGACACGAACATGAAAAATCAAAAGTGCTAATTTTAAAGGCTTTTATGCAAGTTATTGTCATAAAAAGCATTTGGGGATCCGGGGCCTACCCCAGGGGACATGTATCAATGCAAAACATTTTTTTTAAAACGGCTGTTTTTTCGGGAGCAGTGATTTTTTTTAATGCTTAAAGTGAAAACAATAAAAATGAAATATTCCTTTAAATATCGTGCCTGTAGTATGCCTGTAAAGTGGTGCATTTTTCTAGTGTTTAGAACAATACCGCAGCAAAATGACATTTCTAAAAGGAAAAATTGTCATTTAAAACTGATCGCGGCTGTAATGAATTGTCGGGTCTCAGAAATATAGATACAACTCATTGAAACAAACAGCATGGTATCCATCCAGTCCATTACCAGGCCCTTTGGGTCTGGTATGAATATTAAGGGGAACCCCAAACCAAAATTTAAAAAAAAAATGGCGTGGGGGTCCCATTAAAATCCATACCAGGCCCTTCAGTTCTGATATGGAAATTAAGGGGAACCCTGCGCCAAAATTAAATAAAAATGGTGCAGGGTCCCCCCAAAATCCATACCAGACCCTTATACGAGCACGCAACCTGGCAGGCTGCAGGAAAAGAGGGGGGACGAGAGAGCGCCCCCCCCCCAAAAAAAATCTTCTATTGTGTCTATTCGGATGTGAACCACCATCTTCCCCATCATCAAAAGCAGGACCACTTAACCTTACACAATGAACTCATATAAGTCTCCTAGTTGCTCGCAGGATGATCATGTCCCATTGGATTAAATCAGTACCACCCAACCTCCTGGAAGTGAAACAGGCAATTCTATCGCTCTTCAACCTTTGCAAGATTGCATAAATCAGGTCATGTTCACCCAAAAGGAACTGCAGTATCTCGTGTATCCATTTCGCTTCACGGATTGGGATCTTAGGCGAGACCTCACCAACTCTAGGTAAACTTAAAGTGACCAACTTGTCTGACCCCTCCATCTTCCTACCACCCTAGAGCCACCACGCCCTCATGAAGCTCTTTGGCAACCAAAGAATTTTTCTCCAAGACAGGTAACCTTTTCCATTGATATTATTGTTATTATGCCATTCTCTGAGACCACCACTTAGATACACCAAATGTTGCATCCACTCCTAAAGGTATTAATGTTCACTATGTCATTTTGCTTTGAAATGCTATGCCATATTATTGTTTATGGGTAAATATGCTTCCCCTGTCACCTTCCCCTTTCCCTCCTCCCTCCGCATGGTCCCCCTCCCTTATCCATGTTCAAATTTTGCTTTTCTTTTTTGTTCACAATTTTGTGTCAGGGCTATTAAGCTCTATATTATGTACATTTACCTCTTATTGTACTGTGAAAATCTCAATAAATATTTTTCAAAAAAGAATGATTTGCTAGAGAACATGGGGGTCATCACTGCCAATGCAACCAGGGAGAAGATGGAATCCTTGTGGCTGGGGCTTCAAAGGGAAAAAACTAATGGGAAATTAATAGTGGGCATATGCTACAGGCCCCCTAACCTAAAGGATGAGGAGGAGTTTGATCTCGTGAAACAGTTAGGAATGGCAGCGAGGCAGGATAATGTTATTTTAATTGGGGACTTTATTATCCAGATATTGGCTGGGCAGGCAGAACTGCTCACCCATTTAAGGTGCGTCATTTGTTAAATGTCTTGCAGGACAACCTCATGTGTCAGTGGGTGGATGGCCTGACTGGAAATAATGCATTGCTAGATCTACTAAGTACAAATACCACACATCTTATTGCAGATGTGGAAATAAAGGACAATGTATTAAACAGCAATCAAAGGGTAATTACATTCCATGTAAACCATAGGAAACTGAGGCACGAGGGTGGTGCAAGAACACTGAATTTCAAAAAAGCTAGGGCAATAAGGTAATAAGGGCAGCTAAAATAGACCACAAGTGACACAGAAGAGGAAATCAGAGGAGAGCACAAAAAAATCCTCCCAATTTTATTTTTTATATATTAATAATAAGAAAGCGAAGTCAGAGCATATGGGCCCCATTAAGGATGATCAGGGGGAGTTGGTTACAAATGACAAGGAGAAAGCAACTGTACTAAATGCATTCTTCTCCTCAGTTCTTACAAAGGAAAAAAGGAGGGGCATAGTAATCAAGACTGTATTGTTAGTCACACAACAAGGAATGTACTCTTGTGGCTAACAGAAGCCAGTGTCCAAAAAAGAGTTAACTCAAATAAATCCCCAGGACCTAATGGCTTACACCCAAGAATCCTTAAAGAACTTAGCCAGGTTACCAGGTAACCAGGTCAGACCATTATTACTTAATAACTAGAATGGTACCAGCTGACTGCTGAAAAGCCAACAGGATACTCATATTTAACTACTTCTGGACTGCCCGCCGTCGTTGTACGTCGGCTGTTTGAAGTGAAATACCATTGTTATGGCAGCAGATAGCTGCCATAACCCCAGTATCCTCTTCATCAGCCGGTGGTCCGCTTTCAGATAATAGTGGTCTCTGAAGCGGATTTGCCGTGAGATCACTTTTATCAGGGGCGGGAGAGGGACCCCCCTCCCGCAGAGCTCCGGTCGTCTCCCCTGCTTACCGGAGCCATCGTAGCGGTGGAGACGATCGCATCCTTCCCCCTAACAGGCCTGGAGCCAAGTAAGGGAAAGATGGCCCCCACTTTTTTTCTTGTAATAGGAATAAAAGAGACCTAATTTTATTTTTTTAAAGGACAGTGCAAACGCATACGTAACGCTGCATGTGTACACATGTTCAAACCACACATGGGAGGTATCGCCGCGATCGTTAGAATGAGAGAAATAATTCTAGCAAAAGTCCTCCTCTAACTCAAAACTGGTAACCTGTAGAAATTTTTAAATGTTGCCTATGGAGATTTTTAAGGGTCATAGTTTGACGCCATTCCACGAGCGGGCGCAATTTTGAAGCATGACATGTTGGCTATCAATTTAGCGTAACATTATCTTTCAATATAAAAAAATTTGTGCTAACTTTTCTGCTGTCTTATTTTTTAAATCAAAAAAGTGTATTTTTTCCAAACAAATTGCGCTTGTAAGACAGCTGTGTAAATACAGTGTGACAAAGAGTTGCAACGACCGCCACCCGAGGGAGATGTCCGACCTTTTAGATCGGATAGCCCTCGGGTGGCTGTTGGATAGGGAGAGAGAGGCTTTGGTTAGACCCATCACAAAGGAAGAGATCCAGAAGATTATACATACCTTTTCGAAGGGAAAGGCTCCAGGGCCCCGATGGAATTCCTATCAAATTCTATATAAAGTATGGGGATTTTTTTGCCCTAAAATGGCACATATAGCTCTTATACATAAGGAAAATGAAAGATCCAAAAGTATGTGCTTCATACCCACCAATAGCATTATTGAATATGGACTTTAAAATATTGACGAAAATACTGACATTGAGAATACAACCTTTGTTAACAACTATCATTGACTTGGACCAGACAGAATTTATGCCCCATGAAAGCACAGACATTCATCTACATAGACTCCATACTAATATACATGCGCAGCATATTAATGAGGGGTCTAGAACGGTGGCCTCTCTGGATATAGAAAAGGCCTTCGATACTATTGAATGGCCTTTTTTATGGGAAATACTCAGAAGAATGGGATTTCCATTATAGGGCGTACACACGGTCAGACTTTGTTCGGACATTCCGACAACAAAATCCTAGGTTTTTTTCCGACGGATGTTGGCTCAAACTTGTTTTGTCTACACACGGTCGCACAAAGTTGTCGGAAAATCCGATCGTTCTAAACGCGGTGACGTAAAACACGTACGTCAGGACTATAAACGGGGCAGTGGCCAATAGCTTTCATCTCTTTATTTATTCTGAGCATGCGTGGCACTTTGTCCGTCGGATTTGTGTACACACGATCGGAATTTCCGACAACGGATTTTGTTGTCGGAAAATTTTATCTCCTGGTCTCCAACTTTGTGTGTCGGAAAATCCGATGGAAAATGTCCGATGGAGCCCACACACGGTCAGAATTTCCAACAACACGCTCCGATCGGACATTTTCCATCGGAAAATCCGACCGTGTGTACGGGGCATAAGTGTTTAGTAATTGGATTCAAACATTATACTACAATCCTATGTCAGCGGTTAAGCCGGGGGGAAGATTTTCAACCTTTTTCCATCTATATAGAGGAACGCGGCAGGGCTGCCCCCTCTCTCCGGCCCTTTTTGCTATAGCAATCGAGCCAGTGGCAGAGGCCCTTCGGACTTCCCTAGATATTTGGGGATTACAAATAGGGGGGGCTGGAGGAGAGGGTAGCCCTATATGCGGACGATATTTTGCTCTTTTTGGGTGACGCTGGGCCAACTTTGCAGGGAGCCTTAGATTCGCTAAACACATATTTGTCATATATAGAGCTTAAGGTAAATTGTGGTAAATCCCTAATGTTTGCCGTTGATCAAGGTGCAATAGATTCGGCCTCGCCAAATAAGCCACTGCAGTGGATAACGGTATTTAAATATCTTGGGATAGAGATTACACGACAGGTTAGTGATTTTTTTATGTTTAACTAGTTGTCATCTGCCCACCGTTAAATGACGGCTGGGCGATGTGGCTCTCGTTCTGGGATGGCCCCAAAACGGTCGCTCTTGCGTGCCCGCGGGTGATCGTGGCTGCACCGTGTTGCTAGGACATGGCGCGACCCCGATCTCTGTAACGAGCTGCATCCGCGGCTCTTTAACCATGTGATTGGCTGTGTTCAATCACAGCCGGTCACAGGTAAACAAGGAAGTGCCGGTAATCGGTGCTCCTCACCTCACACTGACAGAATGTGTGGCGAGGAGAGCCGATCAGCGGCATCTCCACACAGGGGGACATGTAGGAATGTAATCAGGGCACTGATCATCAGTGTCCTGATTACAATATAGTAAAACAGTGTCACCATACAGTGCCCACCAGTGCCCACCAATGCCAGCAATCAGTGCACACCAGTGGCAGTCAGTGCCCATTAGCGATGCCAGTCAGTGCTGGCAATCAGTGCCCATCACTGCTGTCGATCAATGACCATCAATGTTGCCCATCAGTGCCACCCATCAATGCCCATCAGTGCCCATCAGTACTGCCTATCCATGCCACCTATCCCTGCTGCCTATCAGTGCCCACCAGCACCGCCTATCATTGCCAATCAGTGGCACCTATCAGTGCTCATCAGTGCCACATATCAGTGCCACCTATCATTGCCCATAAGTGTAGCATATTAGTGCCTCCTCATCAGTGCCACCTCCTCAGTGCCCATAAGTGCCACCTCATCAATGCCCACCAGTTCAGCCTATCAATGCCCATCAGTGCCGCCTCATTAGTGTACATCAGTAAAGGCAAAAAATTACTTAGTTACAAAATTTACTGACAGAAAAAAGTAAAAAACATTTTTTTTTTCAAAATTTTTGGTCTTCTTTTTTGTAAAAAATAAAAAACCTAGCAGTGATTAAATACCACCAAAAGAAAGCTCTATTTGTGTGAAGAAAATGATAAAGAATTTGTTTGGGTACAGTGTAGCACGACGGCGCAATTGTCATTCAAAGTGTGACAGCGCTGAAAGCTGAAAAATGGCCTGCGCAGGAAGGGGGTGTAAGTGCCTGGTAGGCAAGTGGTTAACCTAAACCCAGCAGTAGAGGAAGTGAAGAAAAAGCTAAAAATATGGGAGACATTACCTCTATCGCTGTCAGATCGCATACATTTTATAAAGATGAAGCTTCTTTCTAAATTTCTATATTCATTCAGAAATTCACCACAGTGGATATTAAAAATTTTTTTTACGTAATTAAAATGGAAAATTCATATCAAAATACCGTAATTTTCCTTTCCTGATGGACTCCATGGCAGCAACGTGTGGGTTTAGTCCCGCCTCTACTATCCTATAGGACACTACTCCCATAAATATTTGCTCCCTGCCCACGGCCATGTTCAGTAACTAGCCTACACCAGCCATTAAATGTAGGGAGTGTGATTGCCTGGTTTTCATGGAAGACTGAGGTGACCTTGGGATTTGTCCCTAGCATCGGGATTAGGATCACTCTATCCGGAAAAAAAGTGAGAAAGGGTTCCTTTGAACCTAAGGACTGAATTTCAGAAATTCTCTTTGCCGAAGTTATGGCTATCAGAAAAGAAGTCTTGAGGATAAGCTCTCTGACTGAGAATGGCTTGTCAAGTTGTGAGAAGAAATCAAGAACTAGTGGTAGATCCCATTTGAGGAATCTAGGTTTCCTCTGCGGCCTGAGCCTAACTGCCCCCTTGAAAAATTGTTGGACCAAAGGGTGCTTGGCCCATGTGATTCCGGAGAAGGCTGAAATTGCTGACACCTGAACACGGAGAGCACTAACAGACAAAAGGATATCCAGTCCTGTTTGCAGGAAACTTTTTTTTTTCAAAAAGTTTTATTAAGTTTTAACAAATTAACAGGTAGTATGCAATACACGTCAATATTCAAAACACAAGAATTGAAGACATAAGTATTGATCATTGTCATGAGTATACATAACTTAAGAATAATACATGTCTCGGTAACAGAAGAAAAAGGAGGAGTAGAATGAAACATAAATGATAACATTTAAGTGTGATTAATTGTTGCGAGACACCAAGGGGTTTATATGTGGGATTGTCAATATGCATAGAGAATGATGAATTTAGTAATCAAGAAGGCTAGTGTCACATACCTGACAGGTTTTGAGCCCGAAGTGCAGAGAAGGACCTCCCTTACAGCTCCCATTCCTGTTCCTCTGGAATGGAGACAGAAGGCCAGGAGTGAGGAGTGGTATGGGTGCCTGGCAGGATCGACAGTCACCGGAAGTTCAGGAGTGGTGGCACCCTCTGGATCCAGAAGCAGAAGAGGAAGCTGGAATGCAGAGAGGACCCGGAGCCACAGCAGGTAAGGAAGCAGGTAAGTAAGCAGGACTGGAACCAGGAACAAAGCAGCAGGTAGTAGCCTGGAACGCTGGACTGGAACCAGGAGCAAGCAGCAGGTAGTAGCCTGGAACGCTGGACTGGAACCAGGAACAAAGCAGCAGGTATTAGCCTGGAACGCTGGACTGGAACCAGGAACAAGCAGCAGGTAGTAGCCTGGAACGCTGGACTGGAACCAGGAACAAGCAGCAGGTAGTAGCCTGGATCACTGGACTGGAAGCTGAAACAAGCCGCAGGTAGTAGCCTGGAACGCTGGACTGGAACCAGGAACAAGGCAGCAGGTAGTAGACTGGAACGCTGGACTGGAACCAGGAACAAGGCAGCAGGTAGTAGGCTGGATGCTGGACTGGAACCAGGAACAAGGCAGCAGGTAGTAGGCTGGATGCTGGACTGGAACCAGGAACAAGGCAGCAGGTAGTAGACTGGAACGCTGGACTGGAACCAGGAACAAGGCAGCAGGTAGTAGACTGGATACAGGTATCAGACTGAGGGATGGTCAAACAAGCCGGAGGTCGGTATCGGTCAAACAGCAGAGGTACCAGGGACAACACAGAGGGATGGTCAGGCAAGCCAAGAGGGTCTGGTGCAGGCGGATAGCAGGATGGTCTAACAGGAAGCCGGGTCAGATAGCAGAGTACACAGGTCAGATCAGGTTAAGGCACACGGAACGCTGTAGAGCAGACAGCGGGGATAGAGTGTGACAGGCCGGTTTAAATAGCCCGCCTGGCACTAGCGGGAGTGCGCGCGCGCGTGCCCGTGCGTGACAGCACCCGTGAATGCGCAGTGGAACCCGCGGCCGTGTCCCCCTGAGTCTGGATCGCTGATTACTGGCAGGATCTTCATGACAGCTAGTGTTGATCAGTGTGGTGAAATGAAATAAATGTGAAAATCGGGGTTTATAGGAAGGCTATGTCTACACCGTCAAAGACCATCCCAAGTACCATTCACCCCTATAGGGACCTCGCTGTGAATGATAGGGGGTCTAAACAGAAAAAAATAATAAAATTATGTCAAGTTTGGACGGTGTGGCAGGGCCCAACACGGAATCCCGATAGGAAGTCAAATTGTCAGGGGGGGGTAGGGGGATGGGGGGTCCAGTGACCTTTCGGGAGTGTACCTATACCTGAATACTGAGGTGGTTCAAAGTATTGCGGGGGAGGCCAGTAGGGAGCCTCTTAAGGCCATGGTAGTGACAGGTGAGCGCATTCAGGGTAAAGAGGTGGTGTGGGAAAGGTGTAGGGAGTGGTGGGCGTAGGTGTTGGGTGCATGGAGCGTGAGGTCTGGGAGCAGAGAATAGTTCAGTGAGTTCAAGGTAGGGGAGGTAGCATAGCAGGTGGAGCGGTTTGTGCCATGGACTGCCTGTCGTGTAGCCAGCATGCCCATGTGACAGTAAATTTGATTGGGTTGTCGGCTTGGCTTATGAGTTTTTCCATGTCTGCTATTCTGTCTACCAGACAGATCCAATCTATCACCGTGGGGGGTGTAGTATTCCTCCACAGAGCTGGGACACATAAGTTGGCTGCATTAATGAGGTGAAGCAATAGGGATTTTTTGTAAGAACCAGTGGATTCAGGGGTATGATGTAGTAGATAGCGTGCAGGGGAAAAGGTTGGTGAGTAGGTGGTAATGTGGGAGATCAGTTGATGTATTTCTGATCAGAATGGCTGAATGAGAGGGCATTCCCACCAAGTGTGAAGAAGGGTGCCCCGAGCCGTGTTGCACCTCCAGCAAGTTGAGGGGACAGTGGGGTGGAAGTGATGGACCTTGTCGGGTGTCCTATACCATTCAGAGAACAGTTTATATCTGTTTTCTTGTGTTGAGACGTTGATTGAGCCTTTGTGAATGAGGGTGAATATGCGTTCCCATTCAGTGGGGTGAGATCTATGGATAGAGCCAATTCCCATTACCTTACTAGTTTTCATCTTTGACCTTGTGTTTTGAGAAAAGGAGGGAGTAAATTGAGGAAATTAAGTGACCCTGGGGTTCCGTACTGCTGCACATGAGTTCGAAGGGAGTGTAGTCCCTATGCCACAGAGAGGAAGGCTTGGACGCATTGAAAAAGTGTCTCGGGTTGTAGGTATTTGTAAAAGGGAATGGTGTAGTCAGGCAGTGTTGCGGAGAGTGCGAGGTAAGATAGGAATGTCCCATTTTGGAAAAAATGCTGTGCCCTGGCATGCAAGGTTCGTGTGTCAGGAGTCGGGTTTTTTAATGACGGGCCGGGGTGAATCCGGGGTTGTTTTCCAATGGGGTCATAGGGCCAGGAGAGGGTGTGATATCTAGCATTTTACAAGCAGGTTTGAAAAGTGATAGCGTGGCTCCAATGAGTGGGTGTGACGTGTAGTCAATGGGTACATATTTGTGGTCAATCCAGGGCAAGTTCGTTATTGGGATATTTGCGAAAGAATCCTCCAAAGTGATCCAGTCTTTGGTAAGGCGGTGTACATGTCAATCCACTAGCCTGGTCAGGTGGCATGCCCAATGATATTTTGGGAGGTCCGGGAGGCCTAGGCCTCCTAGCTGTTTGGGTAGAACCAACCTATCCCAGCTTAGTCGTGGGGTCTTGGAGGCCCAGATAAAGATCCTACATATATGTTTATAGGATGTGAAGAAAGAGATCGGTAGTTTAATGGGTATTGCTTGAAAGAGGTAGAGAAGTCTGGGCAAGATGTTCATTTTCAGTATGGTGATCCTGCTTAACCAAGAGAAGGAGCCCAGATGCCATGTCTGGAGGTCACCTTGGATGGACAGGAGCGTTGGTAAGAAGTTTCTGGCATAGAGATCACGCAAATTGGTTGGAATTTTGATTCCAAGATAAGATATTTCACGCGGTTCCCATCCAAATAGGAAGTTATTCTTACATTGTGTCACTGTAGCGGTCGGTAGGGTAATATTGAGTGCTTTTGATTTCTCAAAATTAATTTGAAGGTTGGATAGGGTTTTGAAAAGTGAAAAGTC
Organism: Aquarana catesbeiana; assembly: GCF_042186555.1. Lineage (NCBI taxonomy): Eukaryota > Metazoa > Chordata > Amphibia > Anura > Ranidae > Aquarana > Aquarana catesbeiana. The sequence goes on along the minus strand of NC_133327.1, from coordinate 299,980,215 downwards.
TGCCGGAAGGATGGGGATGGTTGTGATAGGGTCAGTGAGAAAGAGCAGGATGTCATCCACATACGCGGCCATTTTATACTGCTTATGATTTATTTCTATGCCTCTGATGGCAGGGTTATCTCTCAGTCTTAGTAGAGATAGGGGGCAACCCTGACGGTTTCCATTGGATACAGAGAAGGCATCTGACAGGCCACCGTTAATCCTAATTTTAGCCGTCGGGGAGGAGTATAAAGCCAGGATCATTTGTAGCATTCGGGGGGGTAGGCCCAAGGCCTGCAACGTAGCTTCCATATAGTCCCAGGCCACCCTGTCGAATGCCTTCTCTGCAACAAGGGAGAGGAAAAAGCCTCATGTGGAAGATTTGGAGAGCCAGTGGTGGATGTTTAGGGCTTTGGTGGTGTTGTCCCTAGCTTCTCTGCCTGGGACAAAAACAGCCTAGTCTATTGAGACAAAATTCAGGGAAAAGGGGAGAATGCGGCTCGCCAACCCTTTGACGTAAAGTTTTAGGTCCAAATTTAGTAGCAAGATTGGGCGGTAATTGGACACTAATGTGGGGTCTTTGCCCTGCTTGGGGATGAGTGTGATGTGTGCTTCAAGGATCTCCCTGTGGGTGGTAGTTTGGTGAGAGATTGTTGAAGGCTCTGGTGAGATGAGGAATGAGAATAGTCGGGATGGATTTATAGTAGTTGATCGATAGGTCATCAAGACCGGGGCTTTTGCCCGACTTCATCTGCTTTAAGGCCGTGAGGATTTTGTTGACTGAGAGGGGCATGTCTAGTGCTAGTGAATCTTCCAGGTAGAGAGGGGTCAGACCGTATCGTGCTAAAAAGTCTGAGATGGTTGCCCTGCGGTCTACGTTGGTGTCAGTCTGTAGTGTGGATGGAGGTTGTATAATTTGGAGAAATATTGGACGAATATCGTATGTCCTCAGTGGTAACCAGGCAGTCTCCATAGGGGCGCTTGATTTTGGGAATCGTGTTGGCCGCTTTCTTGGTTTGGAGTGCCCTAGCTAAATGCTTACCGGCTTTGTTGCTAAATTCATAGTATAGCTTTTGTGTTAGAGAAAATTTGCGTTTCAGTGTGCTATTAAACGTTTCTAGGAGTTCCTCCCTTGCCTGAGTCAGGTCTGCCAAAGAAGAGGCAGCGAGGGACGCCTAATGTGTATGTTTGAGCGTGCGGATATGAGCAGTCAGTTCATCAATACGTGCCTTCTTAAGTTTATTACGTTGTGCTGCTAGGGACAGTAGTTCACCCAGATTGACACATTTATGTGCTGCCCATGTGACGGCAGGTGAAATGTCGTCTGAGGTATTTTCTGCAAAGAAGTTGGAAAGGCATGCGGTTATCCGGTGAATATTGGTAGCGTCAGTCAGTAGGGAATTATCGAGTCGCCAAATCTGTGCTCTAGGGAGGGCGGTTGGCAGTTGTAAAGTCATAGAGATGGGGTTATGGTCAGAGAGTACTGAGGGGTCAATAGTGGCGTTAATGAGATAGGGCAGGTCTGTCTGGGAGATAAAAAAGTGGTCCAATCTGGAATACTTGTTGTGCGGGGAAGAGAAGAAAGTAAAATCTTTTTCCTTGGGATTCATTGTGCGCCATGTGTCATTGAGCAGTAGGTTGCTAAGTTGCCATTTAATTGTACGTAAAGCTCTGTAGGTTAGGGAGGATGTTTCGCTTGAGGTGTCAATTGAGGGGGTGAGTGCCACATTAAAGTCTCCTCCAACGATCAGGGTACCTGATTGGAAGCTGGTGAGCAGTTGGAGAGTAGTACGGAAGAAGGTAACCTGTTTTGAGTTGGGGGCGTAAATATTGGCAATTGTGAGGGGTCTGTGATGTAGAGTGCTTTTCAGAAAAAGGAATCTCCCATTTGGGTCCCTTTGAACATCAGTAATCTGTATGGGGCAATGTTTAGAAATGAGAATGGTCATGCCTTTAGATTTCGCCTCTGTGTTGGAGGAATGATAGGCCATGGGGAAGTAGTTATTCTGTAATTTAGGGACGGCGTCCGTTCGGAAGTGTGTCTCCTGTATGAGTGCTATGTGGGTCTTTGATTATTGTAAGGTGTATAGAAGTTTAGACCTTTTTTCAGGGGTGTTGAGGCCCCTAATGTTGATTGAACATAGTTTAAGCTTTTGAATTTGAGGTTGTGCGCCGCCCAGTGGTTATCGGGTATCTGTTGCGGCTGCCGTGTGTGGGGGGTGATGTGGGTGGGGGGGAGGGAGGAGAGGGTCCGCAGTGCGTAAGGTAGGTGTGAATGCAGCCGGTGGGTCACTGGGAGAGAACCAATGAGGTGTGGAGTAATTTGTCCACAAGCCTCTGTAATGTACTGAATCGGTGGAGTACAGGACGTGGACAGGGAGACAGCACCCTGACACGTACCTGTGTGGGGGTTGACCAGAACTAAGGCAGTGAAGAGGGACTATGAAAAGGAGATAGTCCTCCACCACAGGGACATAGTAAGTAACAGGGGAGGTAGGTGCTAGTGGACTAATTCTAACAGGGTGTGAGGTAGAATCGCGGGACGGTGAGAGCCAGCAAACTAGCTGGAAGCGATAAGATGTGAGCAGAGAAACAGGAGGAAATGTCTGGAGGAAAAAGAAACACTACCAGACAATCGGTGGGACCACCAATCAGCCTGGACGTGGGAGGGGGGGAGGACTACTGTCCACTCCGCCCCCCCCAGGTCTGCTTGACCACAAACGTTGATGGTCAAGTGGGCTGAGAGCTGGTGCCTAAGCAGTAAAACATTAAATACAGCAAAGTATTCAGTGTAATTAAGACTTTCAGGTAGTGCAAGGCTGCCTTTCTAGAACCAGGAGGCAATCAAAGTTGAAAAATCACATTTGTCCATTGATACAATCAAAGTAAACCGTATAGTAATGCATTAAACAGAGGGTGATCGGTTGTTGAACAAACGGTACGAATAGAGCAGGTAGAAACATAGAAATGGTTAAGGAGCTGTGATATTATCATAGCCGTTCATTGAGGGGGAAAAAGGAGAGAAAAGTGCCTGCAGCTTGAGCCATACCCGCTCTGACCCGAGGGTACTGTGCGGTCGGTATGCTGCAACAGGGTCCATGTACTGGTAGGGCGGTGGGCGCAAATCAACCGCCATCGATGCTGGAACCAAGCAGCAATCCCAGTCTAAGTACTGGTATATGACGTCCAGATGGGAGTTGTAGATGTAGTTACCTCAAGGAGTGCATGTGGTCCCGCTAGTGGTGGGGGCTCAGGAGGCGATTCTTGAGCGAAGGGTAGAGCGGGTGCCCCAATCAGTGAAGGGCGACCCAGAGTTTGTACACTGGTCAGGCTGTGCAATAGAAACTCGGTCTTAGAGGTGGAGGCGGGGCGTTCCATGCCGTCTTTCCTGTGTGGGGTGGGGTCTTGTGTCGCAAAGTCTTGTGGTATTAGTAGTTCCAGAGTAAGAGCCTTGACGCTAGGCAGATTCTGGGAGCATGTGAGTGATATCTAACACCGCAGAGAAGAGAGAGCCATAGCTGTAGCGAAGCAGTAGTCCAAACTTTGTGGAAAGAAGCAGTGGCTCTCAGTTTCACAAAGGTTGGCTAAGGGGGTCAGAGTTTGTGAACGAGGGGCAAAACTTTAAGAATATGAGCCCATAACAAAATAAAATCCAAAAAGCAAGATGAAAGTAAAAGCTAAATAAAAGTCAAAGTTGACCAGTAGGAACCAGAAGAGGTAAACAGAAATCTGGGATATGAGAACATCAGATGGGAGCTAGCGGTACCTGGGCGAGGTAGTAGGGCTGGAATCCCAGTCTCCAGTGTGGGGGTTGATGTAATTCCTGAGGGCAGAAGGAGACCGTCTCCAGCGGTACTTGGTGTCCTGGGCGTCCATGGGTTCAGCTTGTGTCACGTCTTTCATTGAAGTTGGGCAGCGGAACGCTGCATACCAGTTAGGTACACTCATCAAGGGAATGCCGAGTGCACCGCAAGAAGTGAGGCAGGTCTTCAGGCACTTTGAGGAGGGCCATGTGGCCGTGGGCAGAAGCTGAGAGACAAAAAGGAACCTCCACTTATAAAGAATGCCCTTCTCCCGGAGCGTGTCCAGTAGGGGCTTCAGGTCTCGCCTGTGCTGCAGCGTAATGCCTGAGAGATCCTGATAAATTTGGATAGGAGTCCCTTCATGAAGGAGCTGCTGTCTGCCCCTCGCTTGTTTAATGATATTTTCTTTCAACTTGTAATCCACAATGCAGCAGATGATGTCACGCGGGGGGTCACTCTCTCTGCCTTTGGGTCGCAGAGTGCGGTGGATTCTCTTCAAGGCTATAGAAGTTTGAGGAGGACGACAGAGGAGGCCATTAAAGAGGCCCACAACAGCCTGAGATATTTGATCGCCTTTCCGGCATTCCTCGAATCCTGAGGTTATGAAGCTGACCTCTGTTGTCGAGGGCTGCTAAGTGGCGTTGCATGTCCCGCATCTACAGTGTATGTGAATCAATGCAGATTGTGGTAGAATGCAGGATCTCCTCATGGCGGTCTGTCACTTTCTTTACAGTGAGCACCCTGTCATGCAGTGCGCGTAGATCAAGTCTGAGCTCGGAGATGGCAGCAGAGAGGGTGTCCTTAATGTCATCCGTTATAGAACGTAAGTCCTGTATGTTTAGTTGAGGTTGGGGCATGAGTTCAATGCCGGAGCCATCCCCATTTGAGTGAATATGTGGAGGGGTAGAGAGTGTCGGTTCGGTCAATGGCAACTGCTGTGCCTGTGAATGTGAGTGCCCGGGGCGGGAAGGTGCCATATTCCCTCTTCCCATCCTAAACATCTCAGGGATGTGTTGGCTCTGAGTCCCGGATAGTTCCCTGGGGGAGCGAGATCGGGAGGCAGAGGAATTCCGTGAGGCAGTCCCCATCGTTAGAATGTCGTCCGTGTCAAAATTACCTCAGGTTTTAGGTAGTTTCTCCCTGTGGCGGCCGGAGCTCAGTTATTAGGCGACCGTCTTCATGCCAGGTCAGGCCACGCCCCCCTTTTTGCAGGAAACTTAAGACATCCTGCACTGCCGGAGCACTACAAGAGTTGGATCTGGAAGACATATGGTTTGTGAATTTTGCCCAAATCCTTTCATATACCCGATTTGTACTTCTTCTTCTTGCACTAAGGAGAGTGGGAATAACCTCTTCAGGGCAGCCTAGTGCCTCCAACCTTCCCCTCTCAAAAACCAGGTGTTAAGTACCTGGGATGTGAGCCTGACGTGTAGAGGAAGGCCTCTCGTACAACTCCAGCTCGCGGAATACTGGTAGTGATACAGCAGCCACAGGAGCATGGTGGGGTATGAGTGCCTGTAAACAGTTCAATAGTTCGTGTAGTAGCAGGCAGATAGTAGATGAGCTGACACGATGCTTGACTGGTGGCAGGCTGGGATGAACCACAGAGCAGTACCAGATGCAGGCTTGCAGGGCTGGGAGCTGTAGCAGGCTGGATGAGCGAGATGCAGGGTCAGACAGGCCGGGTCGGTAATAATCAGGCAGATCAGGCATAGACGGTAGGCAGAAGAGAGGTCAGGTCACAAGCCGAGTATTACTGGAAGATCAGCAGACAGAATCAGCAGGCAGGATCAGAGTCTATGGGAAGCCGGGATCAGAACAGGCAGCAGGCAATCACAGGTAACAACAAGCTGGATCAAAATCAGAGGTCACACAGGAAACAACACAGGAGCTGCAGACCAAACAGCAATGAACCTCTGTAGGAGCCCTGTTTAAATAGCCTGCCTGACTTCAGTATTAGTGACAGGTGTGTGTTGTTAAGTGCTAGTACGCATGCGTGCACGCCGGGCGCTTACATGGAAAGCCTGTCTTCCCTGACACCAGGTCTTTAGGTACAGGTGATCCGGGCAAGGATGTAGTCTCGATCCCTAAGAGAGAAGATCTGGTCTGGATGGCAAAGGAATCGGATCCTAGACACTGATGAGCATTAGGAGGGTAAACCAAGGCCTGTTGGACCAGTAAGGAATTATGGCTATCACCTCTGCTGTCTCTGACCTGAGTCTCCGCAGGAACTGAAGAATGATGGGAGTTGGAGGGAAGGCATAAGCTTTGCAGAACCACCATCTCTCCGTCAAGGCGTCCACCCCGTAGGCCTGAGGATCCTTGTACCTCGAGCAGTACCTCGCCAGCTTCTTGTTGCAGAGGGAGGCAAAAAGATCAACTTCTGGGGAGATCCCCAATGTCAAGATCCAACTGAATACCGCTTCATGGAGAGACCACTCGTTGTCTAAGAGGATTCGGGAAAGGGAGTCTGTCTGGATGTTCTAAACCCCGGGTGCATATGTTGTTGTTAAGTTGACCAGGTTCTTCTGGGCCCAGGACATAATTGGTTCTACCTCTGATAGAAGTGATAGACTTTGAGTTCCCCCCATCTCCTTATGTATGCCACTGCCATGGTATTGTCTAGTCTGAGTAGAACCGAGGTTCCTGATATCAGACGGCGAAATGCCAGAAGGGCCTGGAATGCTGCTCTCAACTCTAAGATGTTTGACACCGTTCTTCTGGAAGTAAAATCCCAGGTGCCCTGTGCTACTTCTGTCAAGCTGTGAGCATCCCAGCCCCTGTTGCCGGCATCTGTTGTTATTGTTACCCATGTGATGGGAAGAATAGAGTGGCAGTTGCAAAGATTTTCCCGCTGGAGCCACCACGGAAGGGAATTTCTCATGGACGAAGTAATTCGATTAAGCTGGGCTTTGTTGCCTGTCCGCTGATGAAGAAATCCTTTTTGAAAGGGCCTCATCTTCCATTGCACCCACTTCACTATCGGAATCGAGGCCACCATAGTGCTGACAATCCACAGGCACTGGAGTGCATGGAGATGAGAAACAGAGAGAGCTGGGTGAATTCTATCTTGGATTATTAGATCTTCTCCTCGGGTAACGAGTTGGTGCCTCTGACTGTACTGAAGTGGGCTCCTGGGAACACCAGAGACTGAGACGGATCTAACTGACTCTTCTCCAAGTTCCACCCGAATTCCTGGAGGGTGGAGATAACCTGACCCCTGTGTACCAGGAGTTGGTCCTTGTCTTGAGCCAACAGTAGAAGGTCGTCTAAGTAATAGTGCAGATGAATCCCCTTGGTTCTCAGGAGAGCCACAACGGCTAACAGGACCTTTGAAAAGACACATGGAGAAGTTGACAGCCCGAAGAGAAGGCACGTGAGCTGTAAATGAAGCCTGCCCACAGAAGCGGAGAAATTGTTGAAATTCTTCTGCAAAGGGGAACATGAAAATAAGCGTCTTTGAGGTCTATAGAAACCATCCAGTCTCCCGATTGGACGGACTGCTGGATTGTGGACAGCATCTCCAGCTTAAACTTTTCTTTTTTGATAAAGTGGTCAGATGGGTCAAATTTATGATGGGCCTCCATGCCCCACTTTTCTTTTGGGCCATAAAGAGAGAAGAATAAATTTCCATGCCTCGCTGGTTGACTGGGACAGGGATAGCAGCGCCTTGAACCAATAAAGATTCTAAGCTAAGAGAATCAGCCTTTTTTCTTCTGAAGACGGAAGAGAGGTGGGGACCCACCTGAATCTGGGAGCATCTCTTCAGGTCCAGGCATGACCTGATGAGACCGTCTTGACCGTCCAAAAGTCTTGAATTGAGGCCGCCCAGACGTGCCTAAAGTGGAAAAGAGGAGCCCCCACCTGGCCTATCTGAGTGGGCCCAATCTCAAAAAGATTTGTTCGGCTCTCTTTCCCCTGTCGAACCGCTCTTGGTGGACTTCTTGAAGGACGATTGTCTTGCCTTCCAAGACCTGGAGATTCACGACCTGGTTTGTAGCTGCGGGCTTCCCTGGTTCGCTCCTGATACTGTTTTCTTGGAAAAGATCTTCTCTGGCCTTGCAAACGCTGATTTTGAGGAAGGAACCCCGACTTCCCATCAGTGGCCCGGGTTATGGCATTATCCAATTTGTCGCCAAAAAGAGAAGACCCCTCAAAGGAGATTCGGCACCATACCTGTTTTGAAGCTGGATCAGCCAGCCAGGGATGAAGCCACAGGGCCCGCTTGGTGGTGACAGAAGAAAGCATGACCCGGGCCACCAGGCGGATGATATTGATCAAGAAAAGATCAGAAACGATCCGTCTATCTAAAGCGTCCTTAAAGGAGACTGTATCCTCCAGGGGAAGTTTTACATGTTTTACCAGCCTTATCACGGCTGCATCCACCAATGGGGCCGACTCCAAATGCTTGACCTTTTCCTCCTTGAAGGGATAGAGCTTTGAAACTTTAGATAACATGAAGTTCTTATTCTCCACCTTGCCCCATTCGTCTGTAATGACTTCACCAAGTTCGGCGATGAATGAAAAATTGACACGTTCCTTCTTTATTTGTTTGAAGAATTTCCTTTGTTTGAAGGGAGCGGCCACAGGAACCTCCCAATTTAAGGTTTCCCTAATGGCCTTAAGGGGGAAAGCAGAGCAAAATTGAACCCCACACAAGGACTCTCTTCATCAGAGTCACTATCCGAGATGGCCGCCGAAGGATGGCTTGGCAGAGAGGACTCCCAAGTATCTTGAATTTGTGTCTCTCCTACTGGAGAATGTGGAGGCTCAGCAGGAGGAACATAGGACTGGCTAGTTTCAATACCCCTGGGGGATTCCTTAACAACCTTCTCGACCATGCTGGTCAACATCCCCTCTCTCACTAGATGCCTTGGCGTAGCAGAGATCACATAGAGACTTTCCTGCAGGTACTTGTGCTCTACGGCCCCAGCAGACACAACTAGCTGAGTGACTGGAGCGAGCCTTTGAAGGACGAGATTGTTCCCCGCTACAGTGACCCGATCTTGAGGGTGAACTGTGATGCTTAGACCTGGAAGAGGAGGGCCAGTGGTGCGATTTTGAAGAGTCACTTCCTCTGTGAGAGCTGCGTCGTTGTTCTGACCTAGAAGGGCACCTGTGCGCATGCGCGATTAGCGTCATTTTGCCACTATCGCGCATGTGTGAACCAAGCCTCGTTCTTGTACTATACTCGCGCCTGCAAAACAGTGGCTGGAACGCAGGAGGAAACAGCCGCCATGCCTGTAAATCGCCCAGTGAAACAAAGTGTAGCGCTATGAATTGAGTACTGAGGAATATAAAATGAATTAGATAAGTGAAAAAAACATTAATCTTAACGTGTCTATGTTAACAAAAAAAGTCCATAGTTATAGTCTCTAAGTGAATAAGACCATAATGGTCGTAAACCATGAGGTGAAAAGTGCCGTCACTATAATAAGTGAAAGGATTGTGAATTGTCCTGTGTTCCAAAATAACACAAATGGAAGTGGTATGGTGATGATTGTTCATCAATCTATTAGGGACAGAAGTCCTCGGGGTTCCTATCAGTAATGAGCAGAATCCACCTCGATGTCCTCTATGCAAACGTGTAAAGTTCCCACAACCAGTAGTTTAGGAGGCTTACCGGAGGGTTTGAACCCAAGACAGCGTATACTGTAAGGGTCAAACCGGCTTGTATTGCCCACCGGCAATGGGAGGGATCTTGGCAACCTGGAGTGGTGGAAGTCTCAACTGTTTTCATAGAAGTATCCTCTCCATATAGTTGGTCACATATCCCAGAATACGGCACATATAGGATAAAAAAGGGGCCACATAGTGTAATTCCATAAACAAACAATAAGTAAATTTATTAAAGGAAATGCACTTACATTTAAGAAGTTTTATAAAAAGCGCTTGAGTATAAAAAAAAATGCGGCAGTGGAGTCCTCCCGACGCGTTTCGTCTACCAAGACTTCGTCTAGGGGTGAATCGCCCAGCACAAACAAAAGACCGAAGGGAACACAAGGATGGGGAACAAAGAAACAAAAACTGCTGCCATGTAAAAGAGGAAACATCTCACCACTCCCACCACGATCACCACCTGGGCCGAAGGTAAGAAGAATACACCAGACTTCTTGGGGCAATAGGGTCACCTGCTAATAGCTGGCTATACGACCGATGCGCAGCCTGCCTGCCAGTGGCTAGGATTCTGGCTTCTTCCAGCACCTCTTCCAGTGTCCACTCCATAACCTGTTAATAGCTAGGGCTTAGCGGAGTAATGTGACCCTCCACTCCTAAAGTAGCAGCTCGGCCAATATTGATCGTGGGGGAAAAAAATTTCTGGTAGAAAGACCACCATTAGGCCCTTCGGAGGAGGACAAAAATGAACACGGCCATGGGCAGGGAGCAAAGATTTATAGGAGTAGTGTCCTATTGGGTAGTAAAGGTGGGACTAAACCCACATGTTGCTGCCATGGAGTCTGTCAGGAAATAGCACTTTTTCTTCATTTTTATGGAGAAATAAGCTACCTATAAATTGACTACACTTATGTGACCGTTGGCACGAGGGGGACTGGCAATCCCAGATTTTCACAAATATTATCTGCCAGCACAGCTTTTACTGGCAGATGGATGGTTAAATACAGATAGATATAATCCTGCTTTAATGTTGGAGGCAGCGGTGTTACATTCCATGGAAGCATTGCAGGCATTGCTGTTTCGAAGCTTGAAATCTCCATATGATCTGACACCCTCAATGGTAACAACAACATTTTGGACAAGGGTCATAAATGTAATTGCTATAGTGATGTCAGTTGTTTTGGAACAGACTGCAGGTACCTGCCTTTTGGATTCATGAAAAGAAATTTGATCTGGATGGCCACACTTCAATGATAATATCTTTACTGGTAAAAATCCATACATCAAAAGATGAAGTAGATTGCTAACATGGCTCAGCTATGAGTAAGCACCAGTAGTTATGGTGTGAAACATGTTAGCAATCTACTTCATCTTTTGCTGTATGGATTTTTACCAATAAAGATATTATATTGAAGTGCGCCCATCTGGATCTAATTTCTTTTCATATGCTATATGCATACTGAGCCAGCACTCGCACCTGACAGAGGAGGAGATTTTGGGGCTCAGACACCTGGAGCGGGTTCCTTTCCTGTCTGTTTATTTATCCGGATTGCATGCCTTTTGGGTTTGATAGGGAATAATATTGCTGCCACTATAGCAAAGGGAACACAAATAATTATATTGCTTTTCTAAGCAAGAAAAGAAATAGTATTTAACTGGAAAGAAACAGAGGCTCCCTCAATAGCTTTTTGGAAGCATTTAGTAAATGATAACCTGCCTTTGTATAGAGAAACATACAGCAATAGAGGACATCAAGAAAAATAGGAAAGAGTCTGGTCAAGTTGGATGGAAGACCCTACAACGGCCTCTGAGTAATTGAAGGATTAAATAACCGGAATAGGGAAAAAAGAATAATATAGAAATGTAGAAAGAAAAGAAATGTGGGTAAAGAAAGTGAAGGGGTACAACAAACCACACCATGACACAAGGTTAATGGGGAAGAATGTATGTTTTTTTCTTTATGTTTTGTAATATGCAAATATTGTAAATAAGAGTTATGTGGAAGCTCCTGCGAGAGTGGAACATACAGTATCTCACAAAATTGAGTACACCCCTCGCATTTTTGTAAATATATTATCTCTTATCATGTGACAACACTGAAGAAATGACACTGCTACAATGTAAAGTAGTGAGTGTACAGCTTGTATAAAAGTGTAAATTTGCTATAACTCAACACACAGCCATTAATGTCTAAACCACTGGCAACAAAAGTGAGTACACCCCTAAGTGAAAATGTCCAAATTGGGCCCCATTAGCCATTTTCCTTCCCTGGTGTCATGTGACTCATTAGCGTTACAAGGTCTCAGGTGTGAATGGGGAGCAGGTGTGTTAAATTTGGTGTTATCGCTCTCACTCTCTCATACTGGTCACTGGAAGTTCAACATGGCACCTCATGGCAAAGAACTCTCTGAGGATCTGAAAAAAAAATAATTCTTGCTCTACATAAAGATGGCCTAGGCTATAAGAAGATTGCCAATACCCTGAAACTAAGCTGCAGCACGGTGGCCAAGACCATACAGCGGTTTAACAGCACAGGTTGCACTCAGAACAGGCCTCGCCATGGTCAACAAAAGAAGATGAATGCACGTGCTTAGTATCATATCCAGAGGATGTCTTTGGGAAATAGACGTATGAGTTCTGCCAGCATTGCTTCAGAGGTTGAAGGGGTGGGGGGTCAGCCTGTCAGTTCTCAGACAATATGCCGCACACTGCATCAAATTGGTCTGCATGGCTGTTGTCCCAGAAGGAAGCCTCTTCTAAAGATGATGCACAAGAAAGCCTGCAAACAGTTTGCTGAAGACAAGCAGACTAAGGACATGGATTACTGGAACCATGTCCTGTGGTCTGATGAGACCAAGATAAACTTATTTGGTTCAGATGGTGTCAAGCGTGTGTGGCGGCAACCAGGTGAGGAGTACAAAGACAAGTGTGGCTTTCCTACAGTCAAGCATCGGAAGACATAACTAAAGTAAAGGAATGTGCAACTATATAGCAAACGATTCTTAACAGGTTCCTGCCTGGCCTATGGCAAGATGATGCCAGGGCAGGCCTCTCATCCCTGGCATCATCATATGACGTACTCATGTTCACTCCACTCATTCATGCCCACAGGGGCACACAGTGCTATGATTGAGGATGAGGTGTGTCCCTCAGACACAGTGATTGGCTCTTTACCACGTGACCAGCTGTGTCCAAACAAAGCCAGTCACAAATGTAAACAAACCACGGTAACTTGCTGTTACTGTGTTCTCCTCATCACACACCAATCCTGTGTGAGAGAATATTGTGGGAACAGTGAGTTACCGGTTAACCCTTGACAGTACTACAGTATGTCCTGATTGCCCCAGTGATAAAAGAGTGCCTGTCTGTAGCCCATCAGAGTACCTTTCTTTAGCCCATCAGAGTACCGGTCTGCAGCCCATCGGAGCATCAGAGTACCTGTCTGCAGCCCATAAAAGTACCTGTCTGTAGCCCATCAGAGTACCTGTCTGCAGCCCATCAGAGTACTTGTCTGCAGCCCATCAGAACATCAGAGTACCTGTCTGCAGCCCATAAAAGTACCTGTCTGTAGCCCATCAGAGTACCTGTCTGCAGCCCATCAGAGTACTTGTCTGCAGCCCATCAGAACATCAGAGTACCTGTCTGCAGCCAATCAGAGTATCAGAGCATCAGAGCACCTGTCTGCAGCCCATCAGAGCATGAGAGTACCTGTCTGTATCCCATCAGAGTACCTGTCTGCATCCCATCAGAGTACCTGTCTGCATCCCATCAGAGTACCTGTCTGCAGCCCATCAGAGTACCTGTCTGCAGCCCATCAGAGTACCTGTCATGCAGTCCATCAAAGTACCTGTCATGCAGTCCATCAGAGTACCTGTCATGCACCCCATTAGTACCAGTCGTGCAGCCCTGTAGTATCTATCATGCAGCCCATCAGTACCTGTCGTGCAGCCCATCAGTACCTGTCAGTCATGCAACCCATTAGTACCTGTCATACAGCCTATCAGTACCTATCATGCAGCCCAGCAGTACCTGTTGGTCAAACAGCCCATCACTACCTTTTGGTCGTGTAACTATTGGTATATACCTATGTGTTGGAAATATCTTATAAATTTACAACTTTGTCAATTGTGTATCTTCTACCTCTTCTCTCTCTGGTGATGTCTTCTTTGTCTGCCGCCGCCCACTAAAAATAAAAAACATGGTCTTCCTCCAATGCTGGCTGCCTCTGTTGTGTTGGCTCCCACTGTCTACCATCTCTTATATAGCCATGGGGCGTGGCCATCCGGTGATGTCACCTGGAGACCCCGTCCCTTGTGAAGTCATGTGATGGGCCCTCTGCCACACCAAATTAAGGCAGTCACATAGCCTTTGTTGAACTAGATCACCTAAAAAAATATATAGATGTAAATGTATACTTTTAAGCAATCTGCTGTTTATCTTTTTCAAACTATGTTGTATAAAAGTATCCACAAAAGCTTACATTTTAAAGTTATATTGAGTAGAATTTTCTGCTAGCAATTTTGTTTCCTTGTTTTAGTGTCTACAAATATTGTGATTCAACTTGTTCATTGGTTATACACTGAGATTTCATTACAGATATTATGCAAAAGAACGCCTTTGGGAAAATGAGAAAAGGATAGCTTCTTATAAATATTAAGTGATTCAGTAGCACTTCTGGAAACTAATTTTGAGAGCCTCAGGCCTCGTTTTTGTAACCATTCCAGTTTTAAACAATTTGCAATCATTTTGCTTTTGCTATTTTTCCATAATTCTATATTTATGTGCTCTTTCTGATACCCTACTGGTGTTGTTTGTTGTTTCTGTGGCTTAACTAGCCACGTCTATACATATTTTTTAGACTTTTGTATATGAATCATATTGCAAACCTAGCACACTATTTTCTGCTAGATATACTTTCAGTGGTCAGAAAAAGAGAAAATCCTATTCAGAAAAATGTCAGACCAACTTATTAAAAACATCCAGGCACATCAGTAAGTGCTACTGTGGATGCGGTATTGAACTCATCCCAAAGTTGATGCATCCGCACACCATGCTAGTTAAAGTATATGTAAAGCCAATACATTTAGTGTAGGGCTGGAATTGGTTCAGACCCATGTCTTCTTTATTTTTATTAAGATAGCATCAACAGCTCAATCAAACTGTTCCTTGGCCTACTGCAATTTTTTTTTTTGTTTAATATGAATAGGAAACACACCTGTTATTCTAATGCCTGGTACACACAATCAGTTTTGTTTTTGTTCAACCCAGAGGAGCTCGGGGGAGCTCGCTGTACTAACTAACTGATATTAGTACATTTATCTCCCTGATGAGCTATTTTGACTGTGTGTTCTGACTGCCCCTGCCAGAACACACTGATCCGCGCTGGCAGCCAATGGATCGAATGCCAATCAGATGCTGGTTTTCCAACATACCCATTCGACATTTGACCCATGCACACATGGGTCAAATGTCGGCCGGTTTCTGTTGAACTGGCTGAAACCAGCCAATATTTGGCCTATGTGTACAGTGCTTAATATTGGTCAGCATATCCAACATTTTTATTGAAATTAAATAAATCCAAATTTTTAATTAGGAAAATGGCTTTTATGTAATTGAACTTGCAATATCTTTTAACAGGTATGGATTTGGATATCTTTATTAAATTCCCTGTTTAGTATTTAGTTTAAAGATTTAAAATGACATTAGGCTCAGTGACAGGTTTAGTGGGTGTATATTCACATAACCCTCCAGAACAGGGCCAGATATGGTCTAATATCCTTCGATCACAGTTATACAAAGTTACAAATGTAGATGCTATCAGTAGATATTTATTTAGAACTGTCTTTGAATTATGTACCTTCAGATGTCAGAAATTATTACAGTTTATGTATAGACTTCTTTAATGCAGGTTAGAATTTTTCCCAAATCTATGCTGAGGATAACTACCAGTGAGTACTATACAGTATATTTGTTTACTGACTTCACTGTCATTTAAAACACATGCACCAATAAGATTTACCTGCAGTGAATGTTTGGTGGATGTCAGATTCACTGTTTTTTAAAAATACCCCACGGATGTCCTTGTGTCATTTCATATAGAAAGTCAGAGATTAACAAGCTCATTAAAATTACCATGAAGCTACGTAACTGGTAAAGCTTAACACCCCTTTGCATGCTAAACACCTCTGCCTAAAATGACCTAACAAAAAACGCTGAATAAAATATTTGGCTTTTGATTTCACAGTTGAAAAATACCATGTACGAGCAGGAGGCGGAGCCTAGCAGAGCAGACATGCATTGTTAGAGCTCCACACCGCTGAGGAGAGAAGAGAAGAACAAAGCGGAGCCTGCAGGCTCAAAAGGTATCCATTTGAACCTTTTTGCCCCAGGGAACAAACTGTGAAAGTTTGGGCAGGAAATATGGTACTGGGAGGAAACCGTGGCAGAAATAAAAATCACCTCACAAAGAGCTCACAGGCACTCGCTGCAGCTGAAGCAGCTCCAGTCACCTCACAAGATACAGCATCAGGGTGCTCTCACAGACAGAAAATGTCACAGCAAGACTCTCCATTTGAGTCAGATACAGAACAAATCCTCTCACAAACTTCTCCACAAGCCTCCTCAGTATCCCCAGTAATATTATTACAATTTGAAAAGATGCTTCATAAGGCTTTAAAACAAACCTCAGACCAAATAACAAAAAGCCTAACCAAAGAAATAAGAGAGCTGGGAAACCGCACCGCAGCCTTAGAAATAAAAATGGATGAAATTGAAATTACAACCCAAGAAAATATAACAGAATTGGAACAATTAAAAAAAGAGAATTTAATACTTCAAACTAAGCTCGAAGATTACGAAAATAGAGCCAGACTTTCAAACTTGCGCATAAGGGGAATACCTGAAACTGTGACAGACCTGCAATCTACTATTACTGCTCTATTACAAGAACTAAAGCCAGATATCCCTATTGAACGTTTAGAACTGGACAGAGTACACAGAGCCCTCACAGCCAAAAAGAAAAATGGACCCCCACGTGATATAATCACAAAATTTCATTATTACAGAACGAAAGAACAAATACTAATTGCTGCAAGAGAAAAAAAGGAACTTAATTTTCAAGGACACAATTATCAAATTTTTGCTGACCTATCCCAACTTACTATTACTAAAAGACGATCCATGAAACCCCAACTAATGGAACTGCAACGCCACAACATTATGTATCAATGGGGCTTCCCCTTTTCAGTCAGATTTAACCACCAAGGTACAATTTACAGAAGCAGATCAGCAGATGAACTACAACAAACCCTTTTAAAATTAAATCTGACAGAACCCACAAGCAGCAACTCTCCCACACGCAGAAGAATGGCATCATCTTCACCTTCAGGCAGCACCCAGAAAATTTCAGAACAAAATGGGAATCATCATTCTCACAAAAGAAGCCATTACGCCACATCATCCATGGACCAAGAAGATTCAATGGACTGACATCCTAATTCCTGATATCTCTTCATTTATTATACTAAGAGATGGTTCTCTATAAAAAAAACTGTATTTATAACTGAATGTAACTGCATTCTGATAGTCACACACTGTGTGGGATCATGTTACATTCCAGTTATATTTCTTATTACTTCTGATTCATATAGCCTTAGAATATATAAGTGAAATAAGGAAATTCTTGTTCAGTTATATATTATCAGGTAATAACAATAGATTTATTACTTTTTAGGACAAATATGTTCAATAATCCAGAAGTAATGGAAGCTTTTTCTTTCTTTTCTTAAAACAAATATATTATTACCTAACTAGTTCCTAGAATTATGTTTTTGTTTATTCTAATCTGAAGCAATACAACCTCAATTTTATGAGTTAACATATCTAAACAGTTACATATGAATAAAATATGTAATTGTTTACTCTAAAAGGGTTAAAATCCCAAAATAATTCAAACTATCTTCATCAATACCAAAGTTATTAACAGTACCTTTCTAACTGAATTATTTAGCCTAGGGCAAGACTAACCATATACAACCACCCTGGAATAAATAATTTCAACAAAAACTATATTCTGCACTCCAATTAATGAAACATCATTTTGATGTCTTTTGACATAGCACTTCTCTCCTGTAAGCGGAAGATCCGTGTACCCCCATTAGCCCTCCTCATTCTCCCAACCATATTATGTGGGAGTGTGACGAAGGCACTTATTCCCCTGAGAGAGATATTTATTCTCTTTCACGGGTAAATTGTGATTACTTGCAAAAAATAATTTATACAATGTATCATCTAATCTCATATGTTTTTTGTTTACTCTTTACTTCAGAATTCACTGGTTTCTTTTCTATCTATTCATCTCTTCAGTCCACACAGGTTGATCTGCGCAGACAGCTCTGCATAACAAAAAGTAAGTCAAAACTATTTGATCTATTGCCATGGCACCACTGAATATACTTTCCCTGAATGTTCAGGGAATAAATGTCCCTCAAAAAAGGACCAAAGCCTTCCGTACTTTCCATAACAAGAAGGCTCACATAGTATGCCTCCAAGAAACACACTTCACCAAAGATTCTACTCCAAAATATATTTCTCCTTTTTATCAAAAAAATTTACACGGCTTCTGCCTGTACCAAGCAAAGGGGAACTCTAATTGCATTTCACCGATCCACACCATTCACCTTATCATCAGAAATTAAAGACCCAGAAGGTAGATACCTGATACTCATGGGTTATATAATGGATACAGCAATCACGGTGATTTCCTACTACGCTCCTAACAAACAACCTACACCATTCCTCTCACATATATTACAAGTGATTAATACACACAAAATAGGAACAGTGATAATGTGTGGGGATTCGAACCAGGTCCTCCTCCCATTTCTAGATAAATCACCTTTTACACCATCCAAAATAACCTCTAGCTTACCTTTTTCTCAGCTTCTTTCCAAATACAATCTGGTAGATTCATGGAGAGAAAGTAACCCAATGAAAAAGAAATTCACTTATTTCTCGCACCCTCATCAAACCTTCACCAGAATAGATCATATTTTTCTAACAATAGGAATATACCAGAAATTATTGCATCAGATATAATTCCGATTCCGTGGTCTGACCATAATGCAGTATACACTACTATAGCCTCAGCCATACCAAAAGCGCATGACCCAACGTGGTACTTACCGGACATAATGCTCAAACACCCACTACATCAGATGGCCATTGAACAAGCTTTGAAGGAATACATATCAATTAATAACACAACAGACATCTCCCCAATAACACTGTGGGAAGCTCATAAGCCTGTCTTGCGTGGTACAATACAAAGACAAATGGCACTATTTAAACGGGAACGCAAAAATCTAGCAAAAAAACTAGAACTCAGTTTTAATGCAGCCTACATATCATTTCAAGATAATCCATCTCAGAGTACAAAATCTCATCTGGAAAAATCTAGATTGGAATACGATCTATTTCTCACTGAGTCAGTTGATAAATCCCTCAAACGCTCCAAACACAATTTCTACATGAATACAAACAAACCAGGTACATATTTGGCTCGGGCATTAAATTCAACTAACAAATCTTTCAAACCAATACGTTTGAAATTATCAAAAAATGTTTACACTTGTAATCCAGTTAAAATAGTCCATAAATTTCACTCACATCTCGCAACTTTATACAAGACAAACAATGAATTTAATCCTACAGAAGCTGAATCCTTCTTCTCAAAAATAACCTTACCTGAGTTATCTCAGAATCAAAAAAGCAGTTTGGATGAGCCTATAACTATAGATGAAGTTGCTAACGCCATAAAAGACCTAAAACTTAACAAAAGACCAGGCCCAGACGGCTACTCGGCTTTATACTATAAAAGATTCTCAGAAATACTCTCTCCCATTCTCACTGAAACTTTTAACAAACTTCTAGATGGACATTCTTTTCGGCAAGAAACACTAATGGCAATTGTTTGTATGATCCCAAAACCCCTTTCTGATGATACTTCCTGTGTGAATTATCGGCCTATCTCTCTGTTAAACCTCGATATTAAATTATTAGCAAAAATAATAGCAAAACGCCTCAATAGCATTATAGGAAAATTAATACATAGAGATCAAGTAGGCTTCATGCCAAATAGACAGGCAGGCGATAATATACGCAGGGCAGTGTTATTGGCACATATTGCTAAAAAACGGAAAATCCCTTTATGTTTTCTATCTCTCGATATTAAGAGGGCATTTGACACAGTATCCTGGCAATATATGCAATATTCATTACAAAAATGGGGTTTTGGACCCCACTTTTTAACATGGATCAAAGCATTATATAATAAACCCAAAGCCTATATAAAATATGCTGGATACAAATCTGAAGCCTTTAATATCGAAAGAGGTACCCGACAGGGTTGCCCATTATCTCCCTTATTATTTGCCCTTATACTCGAACCCATGGCCCAATACATCAGAACAAACCAAACTATAACTGGCATTGAAGTAGGAGGTATTACACACAAATTATGTATATTTGCAGACGATATATTACTTTTTCTATCATCACCACAGGTCTCTGGTCCTAACTTAATACCAGCTCTTGATGGATTTGCAGCCCTATCCGGCCTTATGATTAATCCTAAGAAATGCCTAGTGCTTAATATTTCACTCACAAACATGGAATTGATCCCGGCTAGGGCTGCCCTCCCATTCACATGGGCAGAAAAATCAATCCCATATCTTGGAATTCATTTAACAGCATCTCATTCTGAATTATTCTCAACCAATTATCCTCCTGTATTAAGACAGATCACAAATCTAATAAAACAATGGTCGCAACTTCCTTTATCCTGGATAGGGAAGATTAATGCAATCAAAATGACTATTCTACCCAAATTGCTTTATCTATTCAGAGTCCTCCCTATTCCAATTCCTTCCTATTTTTTGAGAATAGTACAAAAAAGAGCAACTTCGTTTATATGGGGCTCTTCTAAACCACGTATACCTATACACACACTACATCTTCCCAAAAATAAAGGAGGCCTGGGATACCCTAATTTTACTAACTACTACAGAGCAGCACATTTGGCCAGTCTGTCCAAATACCATGCAAAACAGGAAATCCCATTATGGGTATTTATAGAGGCTTCAGAAAATGACCCTCTATTAATATCAAATTTATTATGGCTTGATCCTAAAGACCGCTTTAAAATTCATAATCCCATAACTAAACACTTCTTATCTCTCTGGGATAAACTAAAAACCAAATATCAGTTACAATCTCCACACAATCCTCTCCTTTCTTTTATCAGAAATCCGGCCTTTTATCCGGCATGGATCTACCCAAATTCTTTTAAAGCTTGGACAACATCAGGCATTCAGACACTAAATGACTTCATAGCATCTAAATCATTCCTTTCATTCCCATCGCTTAGAGAAAAATATGATCTACCAAACTCTGAGATATTTAGATATCTCCAAATCAAAAATTTCTATACACCATTCCTAAAGGGGGATACACCATTATCCCAATTATCCATTTTTGAATCAATCTGTACAAAAGATCCATTTGCTAAAGGTACAATTTCTTCACTTTATAATCAATTATATGGAGTAGCAAATCTTAATAGACCCTCTTACGTTCAGAGGTGGGAGGAGGACCTGGGACGAACTTTAGAAGACACGGACTGGTCTAATATATGGCTCACATCTAAGTCATCTTCACCCAACATCTTAGCACTGGAGACAAATTATAAAGTCCTAACTCGCTGGTACCTTGTACCCGCTAGAGTGGCAAAATATTCACCTAATACCTCAACTCTTTGTTTTCGAGGATGCCCAGAAATAGGCACATATTTACACATATGGTGGACGTGCCCAGTAATCCAAACCTTCTGGAAGGAAGTCTTCGTGATTGCATCTAAAATATTTAAAAAAATAATACAACCAGATCCATATTTAACTTTACTTAATCTAAAACCGGAATGGTTAACACTCTCTCAATTCAAACTTATGATCCAACTAATAACGGCTGCAAAACAAACAGTGGCCAAGGCATGGAAATCTCCTACATTGGTACTAGCAGAAACAATTCACAGAATGAATAATACAATGTCCCATGCTAAGATGGTAGCCATCGATCAAAATCAAATTCCAAAATTTGAAAAACTTTGGCATCCTTGGATAAAACAACAGTTCCTGTCAAATTTCAATGACTCTGTCCTGTTGCCATGGTAACAGATTAAATGACTTACAGAGACACCCATTCTAAGGCTTCAAAGAGAACTAAAAAGAATAATAAACTGACGAGCGGGACAACCTTGTGGACCATACCTCTACCTTTCAACCCTTTTTCTTCTTTCTCTTTCCTTTTCTCCACCTTACGATTAAAGCTCATTATCAGAATTTATTTGACCTATATACACTCTACTTGTAAACAATATGTATAGTAGGTATAAATCATTTAAATACCTACAAAAGTAACTAAGGAAATGATATATATCTTTAATTTAGGTTTACGTGAACCCAATGTTTAATATTTGAAATTTCATGATATTTACCTATATAAACCCTACTGTAAAACAATGAGCTTACTTTATAGATCCTTGTAAACTTACTTTATGTATCTTTATTAGGGATGAGCTTCGTGTTCGAGTCGAACCCATGTTCGACTCGAACATCGGCTGTTCGCCCGTTCGCCGAATTGCGAACGATATGGGCCGTTCGCGCTAAATTCGTGTGGCGCGTCACGGCCCATAATTCACTGCGGCATCGCAGTGCATTGCTGGCTGATGATTGGCCAAGCATGCACTATGACCCGCATGCTTGGCCAATCACAGCGCCGTCAGTAGAGAGAGCTGTAATTGGCCAAAGCCAGGGTGGCTTTGGCCAATTATGGCTCAGGGGATTTAGTACACACCCCACACTATATAAGGCCGCCTGCACGGCGGCCCTGTGTAGTGTGTGTTCCGGTGTGCTGAGAGATAGAGAGAGAGAGAGACAGTGTCATTTGATTTGAGTTAGATAGATTAGGCAGAACAGTCAGTCAGTTAGCTGCACTTACAGTGTATTGTGTATATATACGCATCCCAGGTGTTGCATATATATATATACACTGTATTCAGTTTAGCTAGATCCGTTCCTGTTATCTTCTATCTAGACTATTTACATTTAGTGCAGTGCGTCCTGCTCACAGTGTTCAGCTAGATCCGTTCCTGCTATTTACATTTAGTGCAGTGCGTCCTGCTCACAGTGTTCAGCTAGATCCGTTCCTGTTATCTTCTAGACTATTTACATTTAGTGCAGTGCGTCCTGCTCACAGTGTTCAGCTAGATCCGTTCCTGCTATTTACATTTAGTGCAGTGCATCCTGCTCACAGTGTTCAGCTAGATCCGTTCCTGCTATTTACATTTAGTGCAGTGCGTCCTGCTGACAGTGTTCAGCTAGATCCGTTCCTGTTATTTACATTTAGTGCAGTGCGTCCTGCTCACAGTGTTCAGCTAGATCCGTTCCTGCTATTTACATTTAGTGCAGTGCGTCCTGCTCACAGTGTTCAGCTAGATCCGTTCCTGCTATTTACATTTAGTGCAGTGCGTCCTGCTCACAGTGTTCAGCTAGATCCGTTCCTGCTATTTACATTTAGTGCAGTGCGTCCTGCTCACAGTGTTCAGCTAGATCCGTTCCTGCTATTTACATTTAGTGCAGTGCGTCCTGCTCACAGTGTTCAGCTAGATCCGTTCCTGTTATCTTCTAGACTATTTACATTTAGTGCAGTGCGTCCTGCTCACAGTGTTCAGCTAGATCCGTTCCTGTTATTTACATTTAGTGCAGTGCGTCCTGCTCACAGTGTTCAGCTAGATCCGTTCCTGCTACTTACATTTAGTGCAGTGCGTCCTGCTCACAGTGTTCAGCTAGAGCCGTTCCTGCTATTTACATTTAGTGCAGTGCGTCCTGCTCACAGTGTTCAGCTAGATCCGTTCCTGTTATCTTCTAGACTATTTACATTTAGTACAGTGCGTCCTGCTCACAGTGTTCAGCTAGATCCGTTCCTGCTATTTACATTTAGTGCAGTGCATCCTGCTCACAGTGTTCAGCTAGATCCGTTCCTGTTATCTTCTAGACTATTTACATTTAGTGCAGTGCGTCCTGCTCACAGTGTTCAGCTAGATCCGTTCCTGTTATCTTCTAGACTATTTACATTTAGTGCAGTGCGTCCTGCTCACAGTGTTCAGCTAGATCCGTTCCTGTTATCTTCTAGACTATTTACATTTAGTGCAGTGCGTCCTGCTCACAGTGTTCAGCTAGATCCGTTCCTGTTATCTTCCTACTGACAGGCAGGCTTGTCTGGTTACAGTATATAAAGCTACCTGAAGAAAATTACAGGTGTTCTATTTGATCCTATTAGTACCACGGTCAGGCAGCTAGACTATTTACATTTAGTACAGTGCGTCCTGCTCACAGTGTACAGCTAGATCCGTTCCTGTTATCTTCCTACTGACAGGCAGGCTTGTCTGGTTACAGTATATAAAGCTACCTGAAGAAAATTACAGGTGTTCTATTTGATCCTATTAGTACCACGGTCAGGCAGCTAGACTATTTACATTTAGTACAGTGCGTCCTGCTCACAGTGTACAGCTAGATCCGTTCCTGTTATCTTCCTACTGACAGGCAGGCTTGTCTGGTTACAGTATATAAAGCTACCTGAAGAAAATTACAGGTGTTCTATTTGATCCTATTAGTACCACGGTCAGGCAGCTAGACTATTTACATTTAGTACAGTGCGTCCTGCTCACAGTGTTCAGCTAGATCCGTTCCTGTTATCTTCCTACTGACAGGCAGGCTTGTCTAGTTACAGTATATAAAGCTACCTGAAGAAAATTACAGGTGTTCTATCCCAGCTTAGTGCAGCTACAGGCCATTAGTATGTCTGGAAGGCCAAGAAGGAGAGGCAGACAGTCACAAGCCAATAAGAGAGGGCAAGCAGGCTCTGTGTCTAGTGCTGGTCGTGGAGACGGTGCATCCTCATCAGCACGTGGCCATGGGACACGCTTGGCCTTTTTTTCGGCAGCTGGCCGTGTTGAGCCGTAACATGCGGAAGACTTGGTCGAGTGGATGACCAAGCCGTCCTCATCCTCCTCATCCTCTCTCACCCATGCCCAGGGTGCTTTGTCTGGCAAAGCAGCGGCCTCTTCCCTCAGCTCAATGTCATCAGTGACTCCTTCCCTAGCTCCACCATGTCCTCATGAGGATTCCCTCGAACTGTTTGACCACAGTGTTGGGTACATGCTCCAGGAGGATGCCCAGCGTTTGGAAGGCTCTGATGACGATACTGAGCTCGATGAAGGCAGTAACATGAGCATGGACAGAGGGGGTGCCCAAGAAGGACAGCAATCTGGCAGTCATGCTCCCCCTGCTGCAGCATACTGCCAGGTTTGCTCCAGTGATGAGGAGGGAGGGGATGATGAGGTCACTGACTCAACGTGGGTGCCTGATAGGAGAGAGGAGGAGGAGGAGGAGGAGGCGGCGGCACATCACCAACGAGGCAGGATGCCCTCCAGGGGCCAGCCTAAGGGCAGCACATTGACTGCATCACACCCCAAAGCTCCACATGTGCAGGGCGCTGCAGTCTCTGCGCGTTATTCAAAAAGTTCTTTGGTGTGGGCCTTTTTTGAGACGAGTGCATCAGATCGCACCGCTGCTATTTGCAACATATGTCTCAAGCGTATCTCGCGTGGCCAAAACATCTCCCGCTTGGGTACCACATGCTTGACCAGACATATGTTGACCTGCCATGCAGTTCGTTGGCAAGCGTATCTAAAAGACCCACACCAAAGAACAAAGAGGATCTCTCCTTGCTCCTCATCAGCTGAGATTTCCAACCCCACTAGACCTTCAGTCCTCTCTGAGACCTGCAGTGAGAGGAATGAAGGTGTAGAATTAGGTGTGTCACAGCCAAGTACTTGTGGGCAATCTGCTTTTGGTACACCGACGTCAGATTGTACCAGGCAAATTTCCCTGCCCCAGCTGCTGCACCGCCGAAAGAAGTTTGCTCCCAGCCATCCACATGCCCAGCGGTTGAATGCTAGCTTGGCAAAATTGCTAGCACTTCAACTGCTGCCTTTTCAGTTGGTAGACTCTGCCCCCTTCCGTGAGTTTGTGGAATGTGCGGTTCCTCAGTGGCAGGTACCCAAACGCCACTTTTTCTCACGGAAGGCGATTCCGGCTCTCTACCGGCATGTGGAAGGCAATGTCCATGCCTCGCTGGACAGGGCGGTCAGCGGTAAGGTGCATATTACCGCTGACTCATGGTCCAGCAGGCATGGACAGGGACGTTACCTAAGTTTCACGGCGCATTGGGTGACTCTGCTGGCAGCTGGGAAGGATGCAGGACAAGGTGCAGTAGTGTTGGAGGTTGTTCCGCCACCACGCCTCCAAAATGCTGATTGTGACACACCTCTCTCCTCCACCCCCTCCTCTTCTTCTTCCTCCATGGCCTCTTCCTCGGAACCAGCGGTGCTCCGTAGGCGTTCAAGGGGCTACGCAAGTACGCAGGCCAAAAGATGCCATGCGGTGCTTGAGCTGGTGTGCTTGGGGGACAGGAGCCACACTGGGGCAGAGGTTCTGTCAGCTCTGCAGGGGCAGGTTCAGAGGTGGTTGACGCCACGCCAACTTAAGGCAGGAATGGTGGTTTGCGACAATGGCACCAACCTCCTCTCTGCCCTCCGACAGGGACAAATGACCCATGTGCCCTGTTTGGCTCACGTCCTTAACTTGGTGGTGCAGCGGTTCTTGGGCAGGTACCCGGGCTTACAGGATGTCCTGAGGCAGGCCAGGAAAGTCTGTGTGCATTTCCGCCGGTCATATAATGCCAGTGCTCGGCTGACGGACCTCCAAAAGGAGTTTAACCTGCCCAAGAACCGCCTAATCTGTGACATGCCCACCAGGTGGAACTCAACGTTGGCCATGCTGCAGCGGCTGCACACGCAGCAGAGGGCCATCAATGAGTACCTGTGCGACTATGGCACCAGGACAGGGTCAGGGGAGCTTGGTTTTTTTTCCCCACGCCAGTGGGCCATGATCAGGGATGCATGCACTGTCCTGTCACCATTCGAGGAGGCCACGAGGATGGTGAGCACTGACAGTGCATGCATCAGTGACACTGTCCCCCTTGTCCACCTGTTGGAGCACACGCTGCGTGGAATAATGGACAGGGCACTTGAGGCAGAACAGAGGCAGGAAGAGGAGGACTTCCTTAGCTCTCAAGGCCCCCTTTATCCAGACAGTGTTGCTGCGTGCCCGCCGATCACACAGGAAGAGGACGAGGAGGAGGAGGAGGAGGAGGAAGATTGTGTCAGTATGGAGGTGGAGCCTGGCACTCAGCATCAGCAGCAGTCTTTAAGGGATCAGTCCCAAGGAACACATGGACTTGTACGTGGCTGGGAGGAGGTGGCTGCGGACGTTGTTGTCCTTAGTGACCCAGAGGACTCCGGACCGAATGCCTCAGCAAACCTACGCTGCATGGCCTCCCTGATCCTGCAAAGCCTGCGTAAGGATCCTCGTATTCGTGGTATCAAGGAGAAGGACCAATACTGGCTGGCAACCCTCCTTGATCCACGTTACAAGGGTAAGGTTGCGGACCTTATCTTGCCATCGCAGAGGGAGCAGAGGATGAAACATCTTCGGGAGGCCTTGCAGAAAGGTCTGTGCAACGCGTTCCCAGAGACTGGGAGGTTACAAACTCCTGTTTCTGGACAACGTGTTGCTGAGGCTTCGGTCAGTCAAAGAAGGAGCGGTGGAGAAGGTGGCCGTCTGACCGATGCGTTCAGACAATTTTTTGGTCCGCAGCCCCAAGGTATGATCGGTTCCAGCAACCATCACCAGCGTCTGTTTTACATGGTGCAGGAATACCTAGGGGCAAGATCAGACTTGGACACCTTTCCCACCGAAAATCCTCTGGGTTACTGGGTCTTGAGGATGGATCACTGGCCAGAGCTTGCACAGTACGCAATTGAGCTACTGGCCTGTCCTGCATCCAGCGTTCTTTCGGAACGCACATTCAGTGCTGCTGGAGGCGTGGTAACCGATCACAGGGTGCGTCTGTCCACCGACTTGGTCGATCGGATCACCACCAGCTACCAAGCACCTGATGCTGATGTAACCGAATAATTTTTTTTGAAATCTCAGATCCCTTCAAAGACTGCCTATGCTGATGCTGAGTGACTATCCCTGAGTAATTATCCTCTTCCTCCTCAATCATCACGCTGATAGCTTGTAAGAACATTTTTGGTTCTGGGCGCCACCACCAGTGCCTAAGGCACAATTTTTCAGCCCCTGTTTAACAGGGGCGTGTAATTACAATTTTTGATGTAATACTTTGCAGCAGGGCTCGTTCCTGCGTTCCAACTAGAGTGTCTGTGAGGGGTTGCAGTGTTGTGGCACCAGCACCAGTGCCTAAGGCCTAATTTTTCAGCTCCTGTTCAACAGGGGCATGTAATTACAATTCTTGATCTAATATTTCACAGCAGGGCCCTGTGAGGGCTTACAGTGTTGTGGCCACAGCAACACCTAAGGCCCAAATTTCTGCTGAGTATATAGGGCAGGACCCTACTTTCAAACATCTAACTTACAAACGACTCCTACTTGCAAACGGAAGGAGACAACAGGAAGTGAGATGAAATCTACCCCTAGGAAGGGAAATTCTCTCCTGTAAGAGTTAATATGGGAAAACAATTTCTCCTTTCCACTGATGCTTTCCAATCCTTGTTCCACAAAAAAACCCAAATTTTCAAAAAACATTTTTCATTGGGACAAAAAAGTGAGGTGAAATCTTCTGAAGAGGAGGAAAGACAGCAAAACAAACGTCACAGGGGTGATAACCCTTCCCTATGTTTTCCAAAAAGCTTAGAAAAGATTTTTTGGCTGGAGCTAAACACGTTAAAAATGTTCAAAATTACAAACAGATTCTACTTAACAACAAACCTACAGTCCCTGTCTTGTTTGCACCGCCTGTATACTGCTGTTCAGAGTATATAGGGCCTGGTGGCCCCACACCTTTCCTTATTTTAATTTGGGTGCGGGGTTCCCCTTAATATCCATACAAGACCCAAAGGGCCTGGTAATGGACTGGGGGGTACCCATGCCGTTTGTCTCACTGATTTTCATCCATATTGCCATGACCCGACATGACATTAAACCCGCAAGCAGTTTTAAATGAGATTTTTTCCTTTAAAAATGACATTTGGTGCAGGGACTGTTCTAAACATGGGAAACACGCGTCACTTTACAGGCATACTATAGACACCCCCCAGGTACGATATTTAAAGGAATATTTCACTTTTTTTTTTTTACTTTAAGCATCATTAAAATCACTGCTCCCGAAAAAACGGCCGTTTTGAAAAGTTTTTTTTGCATTGATACATGTCCCCTGGGGTAGGACCCGGGTCCCCAAACCCTTTTTAGGACAATACCATGCAAATTAGCCTTTAAAATGAGCACTTTTGATTTCGAACGTTCGAGTCCCATAGACGTCAATGGGGTTCTAACGTTCGTGCGAACTTTTGGTCCGTTCGCGGGTTCTGGTGCGAACCGAACCGGGGGGTGTTCGGCTCATCCCTAATCTTTATGTATCTTTATAACATTGTATACTCAATAAACTTCTTTTGACAAGGAAAAATACCATGTACTGTGCCAAAAATTAGTAAGTGACTTCTGATATGCACAAAAGGCAAATGTTTATACCTGATATTATAAAGTGAAAAAAGCCTATCCTGCTGATCTGCAGCTGACTGAACATTATTAGGGTCTGTAGGGCATGTCTACAGATTTTACTTTTGTACTTCACAACCCTGCTATATGTCACTTTTAATAAGTAAAGGATTTTGGTTCCATTGTATATCACAAAGGGCTGGTGTGATGTTATTTACAAGCACACTTTTTATTTTATTGATGGTTTTGAATGCCATGCTCAGGGGCAGTGGAAAATAATCCATGTCTGCCAGAATGTCCATCGGGAAGGTTCTGCTAATTATCTTCTGTAGATTGTGTGCTCAATAGCTGAATGAATTACCTGTATTAGGCTCCTTGTATCAAAGGAGCCTCAGAGCTGTCACACTGGTGAAACTGGAGGTCTATTAAAATGTTGCAGAAAAATGCAGTACATTTCCTTGTACCAAATACAAGAAGCATTATGAATTTGTTAATTCAGAAAATATATTGCTTTGATACATATCTATCCCTTTATAGTCTGAGGTTCAATAGTAAATTTGATATGAATCAATGGAACAATGACTAATGTAACTTAACTTACTGATTCTGCTATACGACAGTGAAAAGCCAATTCCCCGATAGACTGCAGCAGTGTGTTTCTTGCCTATGATTGGAAAGGGAATTACGTGTGTCATGTTGTTAGTTTAAAAGTTACAGCTTGATCAAATTATAAGAGTATCTACAGCTTAGCATTTGACGTATTCTGTTAAAATGTGCAATGCTGTTTGATGGATTTTTTTATGTACTGGCTGGAAACAGTGTCACTCAAAGAACAGGGGCTTAGTATAAAAAAAAATAAAAATAATGTGGCTTTTGTGCAAAAAACACATTCCAACTCACATACAGCAAACAGTGCAGAGAGGATGATAGGATTACATTCTTCATGTTTCCCTATGGATCAAGACATAAGGCACGAGTGACACGTTTAGCAATCCCTAGTGGTTTCCCCAAAGGAATTTATGAAGGATGCACTCCAGAGTGGTAATACAAGAGGTTGTGCTCTCTGCAATACTCTGGTTGGCAAGGGAGCACAACAGAAAAACAATAGCTCTATTTCTTCCCTACTCCATTCAAACTAAAAACATAATCTTTTGTATAGAGTTTAAATACACACACACACACACACACACACACAGACTCAGTGGGCACACACTCAGAAAACGTTTTTTTTTTTTACAGTGCAAGGAAATTCAGTTGTGATCTACAAAATTATATAGCACTTACATTAGATATGGTATAGTGGATCTTTTGCTTGGGTTCACTTTTTCAGCCATTCCACTTTGCTCTTTGCCTGCGAGGCTGTCATTATATTATTGTTGTATAGTAACTCCCAGTGGTTCCTGTTTCTAGACCCAGCCTCTTGATGACACCATGAAATCCAGTAGTCTGAAGGCAGGAGTGGGTTGGATAAGTTTATGATGATGTAAAAGACCTAAAAGTCCTGAAAACAAAAGTCCTGGGAGGATAGAAGAATGGAGAGTGCCAACTATATAAAACAGCACACATATACTGTACTATCAGCTCATCTCTCTGTTACTCTGCTCTCTTTTAGTTGTATGTTACTATGTTACTTGATAACACCTGAACACAGCAGAACAACTGCTTGGATTCTTGGACTGCTGCTTCCTATTGCAGTCTGGGTTCTGCAGTACAGAGGATTTCAAAATGCTGATACCAAGTAGAAGTTATTTTTTTAACAGCTTCTTGCTGGCCACTATATATATATATATATATATATATATATATATATATATATATATATACATACACACACACACACACACACACACACACACATTTGGGCAGGATGAGCATCATCCTGGGAGGACTTACCCATATGTCCTTAGAACTGGTGTCTTGGAGCCCTGCAGAGGTGTGATCGATGACCACTATGTCCGGATCACAGCTACCGCTGTGATTGGCCATGTGCCATGTGATAATTGTGAACAATTATAACCATCACAGTCAGCAGTAGTAAACAAGGCTGTTATTCATGATGCCATCATTTACTACTGTGTGATCCTGTTATTGGCTACAGCGATCACAGGTCCAATCACAGCAGCCTTGCACCAAGTGAAAGCTGTGGCCAATCCAAACTATCACAGTGTAGACAATGACAAAATTAATGATGCAAAATACAGTTAGACATGATTAATAATTAATAATTATACAGCAATCGTGTAATACCTAAAGCAGCCAGTGCTGAATAACCCCTGCATATTAAAATATGGGGACACAACTTATCCCTCCAATGTCCCGAATTTTTAAAAGATCATATACGGTATAAATAAATAAGAGATGGCATGTGGACAATATAGATAATGATGATTTTAACAATCTTCTGAAAGGGTTAATGAGATCACACTCCGACAGTCAGTTTTTATCACAGGCAATTTTCAGCTACACATTCTTTTTCTTTTCCTCCTCTGTGCTCACCTCTGCTAAGTGAAACCAAAACTCTACTAAACAGTCAGTGAAGTCTGTAGTTCAACAGAACAGCTTGTCAGATGCTTTCACTATTAAGCAGCTACCTGTTTGACAGCATTTTAGAGGTTTTTAGGCTGAAAAACTGTACATACCACACCAGTCAGATGCTAATAATTGATTTTTGACTCTCACAGACTCTTAAATTTGTAACAATTTCTCTCCCAGCTGTGCTATCAATGGACAGTGGTTCTGAACTTCCCTCTCTCCTCACTTGCAGCACAGTCCAGATTGCAGCATTGTCTCCCTGGCAGAGTTATTTCTTTTGACTCACAGGACCCTGTCTTTCTCACAGGGCTGCTTCATTTTGCAATCAACCAATTGCAATTAATCTTCCTTCCACTCTCAGGCTGATGCCACTTTGCTGCTGTTCCACCCTCAGGGCATGGTTACCACTTTCCTCACTAAACATAAGGAGACAGAGCACTCTCCTTGTGCAGTAAAAAAACATTTTTATTAGAAAAATAAAATACTACTTATAAAGCCACTAGTCTTGTAAGCATTTAAATGGATACATATCCAATAAATACGCCAGTCAGAGGCTGGCACCTGAAGACAGATTACCAAATGTAAACCTTCCCTTTTCACATGCTCCGAAAACCCAATGCATTTCGAAGGTAACCCTTCTTCCCCTACTGTCTGTACAGCACAAATTAATGTTTTAGACTCAAATTTTGATAAGGCCGCCGGCAACTGCATGCATAAAAAAAGGTATATACTCCAGAAACAAAACTATAATCTTGCCACTTTATAAAACTCTGGTTAGGCCTCATCTGGTGTTTTCAGTCCAGTTCTGGTCACCAGTCCTGCGAAGGGATGTGCTGGAGCTGGAGAGAGTCCAAAGAAGGGCAACAAAACTAATAAGGGGACTGGACGCCCTCAATTATCAGGAACAACTGCAAACACTACATTTATTCTCGCTGTAGATGAGACGCTTAAAGCGGGGTTCCACCCAAATTTTGAACATTATCTCTATGCATTCTCTTCCTTGCCTAGATGCTGACATGCTGTGTAAAAAAATTTAAATCGCCGTAATTACCTTTTTTTTTCTAATCTTCTTAGCACTTCCTGGTTTTCCTCCCATGGGAGTAGGCGTGTTTCTAGCCTCTCCCAGACCTCCCACAGTCCCCTGGGAGCTAGTCTCAGGCTTCCCAGCATGCATTGTGCAACAGTGTCATCACAACATCTCGGTGAATTCTGGGAGCACAGCATTCACCGCATCCAGGAAATACATGCTTGTGGGCTTCAAATGCCCACAATGAAGATGGAAACCGCCTTCAGTGAATTTTATAAGTTATTCTTTACAACAAAATCGGACACAGGCGGTTTTATTACACAGAACATGTGAGTAGATAATCATGAGAAGAAAAGTTTGTGAATGAACTCCAAAAAAAAAAAACGATAGATAGGTGGACCCCCGCTTTAAGAGGGGACATGATAGTGATCTACAAATATCTCAATGGGGATCCTAGCATAGGAAATAAACTATTCAGTCATAGGGATTGTAAAAGGACATGGGGGCACACAATGAGACTGGAGGAGAAGCATTTTAACCTTAAACTACATAGGGGTTCTTCACTGTTAAAGCAATAAGGATGTGGAACTCTCTCCCACAATTGGTGGTGGCTGCGGAGAGTATTAGATATTTTTAAAAGACTCTTAGATGTACATCTTAAAGGACACAACATACAGGGATATGGGAAATCATTATAGACACTGATGCACATACACCTACACAGGTTGAACTGGATGGCCAATTGTCTTTTTTCAGCCTTACCGACTATGTAACAGTCAGTCAGCATTAACCAGTTGCCAACCGGCCCATAGCCAAATGACGGCTGCAGGGCAGTTGGATAACTGTGGGATCACGTCATATGACGTGATCCCAGAAAACCACTCCCGCGCGCCCCCCCTGGGGCGCGCACACGGGAACATCCGTGACCGCTGGGTCCAGATGACCCGGCGGATCACAGTAAACGGCTGCTGATCCCAGCCGTTTACCATGTGATCGCTCCGTCAAATGACGGAGCGAGCACATGTAAACAAACTGGCGTCATGACATGACGCCGGTTCCTCTCTCCCCTCTCTGTATCGATCGGTACAGAGGGGGATGGATCGGATGGGAGCAGCGCTGTGGGCTGGATGTCTAGTGCCCACAGCGCTGTTCAGTGACATGTACAGTCACATCCATCCATCCCTCCATGCTCAGCCATCCCCCCATGCTCAGCAATACCCAGCACTACTCTGCAATACTCTGCAATTCCCTGTGCAATACTCTGCAATTCCCTGTAATACCCCGCAATACTCTGCAATGCCCCGCAATACTCTGCAATGCCCCGCAATGCCCCGCAATACTCTGCAATGCCCCGCAATACCTCCGTCAAATGACGGAGCGATCACATGTAAACAAACCAGCATCATGACATGACGCCGGTTCCTCTCTCCCCTCTCTGTATCGATCGGTACAAAGGGGGAGGGATCGAATGGGAGCAGCGCTGTGGGCTGGATGTCTAGTGCCCACAGTGCTGTTCAGTGACATGTACAGTCACATCCATCCATCCCTCCATGCTCAGCCATCCCCCCATGCTCAGCAATAACCAGCACTACTCTGCAATACTCTGCAATTCCCTGTGCAATACTCTGCAATGCCCCGCAATACTCTGCAATGCCCTGCAATGCCCCGCAATACTCTGCAATGCCCCGCAATACCTCCTTCAAATGACGGAGCGATCACATGTAAACAAACCGGCATCATGACATGACGCCGGTTCCTCTCTCCCCTCTCTGTATCGATCGGTACAGAGGGGGAGGGATCGGATGGGAGCAGCGCTGTGGGCTGGATATCTAGTGCCCACAGCGCTGTTCAGTGACATGTACAGTCACATCCATCCATCTATCCCTCCATGCTCAGCCATCCCCCCATGCTCAGCAATACCCAGCACTACTCTGCAATACTCTGCAATTCCCTGTGCAATACTCTGCAATTCCCCGTAATACCCCGCAATACTCTGCAATGCCCCGCAATACTCTGCAATGCCTCGCAATACCCCGCAATACTCTGCAATGCCCTGCAATACTCTGCAATGCCCCGCAATACCCCGCAACGCTCTGCAATGCCCCGCAATACTCTGCAATGCCCTGCAATACCCTGCAATACCCCACAATACTCTGCAATACCCCGCAATACTCTGCAATGCCCCGCAATACTCTGCAATGCCCCGCAATACCCTGCAATATTCTGCAATACTCTGCAATACCCCGCAATACCCCGCAATACTCCTCAATACTCTGCAATGCCCCGCAATACTCTGCAATACTCTGCAATGCCCTGCAATACTCTGCAATACCCAGCCATACTCTGCAATACCCAGCCATACGCTGCCATACCCAGCCATACTCTGCCATACTCAGCCATACTCTGCCATACCCAGCAATACTCGGTGATTCCCAGCCATGCTCAGCCATGCTCGGCTATACTCAGCCATACTCTGTCATACTCGGCTGTACTCGGCCTCTGTATGTGGGCAGGCTGTGGAAGTTTCACACATGTGGTATCGCCGTACTCAGGAGGATTAGGAGAATCTATTTTGGGGTGTAATTTTTGGTATGTACATGCTATGTGTTAGAAATATTGTATAAATGGACAACTTTGTGTTAAAAAAAAAATATGTGTTATAACCACTTACGTCATACGACGTCCTTGAATTTGTGCGAGGATATATGAATGATGGGTGCAGCTACAGGCATCATTCAGATATCAGCTTTTTCAGCCGGCGATTCTCTACACCATGAGAATGATCATAGCAGCTGTTCCACTGCTTGATCGTTCTTACGGGAGGCAAGAGGGGACATCCCCCCTCCCGCCGCCCTCAGGTGCTTCTACCGACTCACCGCTTCGATCAAAGCCAGGATTGTTTTGCTTTTTTTAATTTCAGGCTTCCCAGCCTAGAGGTGAGATGTGGGGTCTTATTTACCCCATATCTCACTGTAAAGAGGACCTGTCATGCCATATTCCTATTACAAGGGATGTTTACATTCCTTGTAATAGGAATAAAAGTGATCAAAAAATTTATTTTTTGGAAAAAAGCATCAAACTAAAATAAATAAAGTAAAATGAACAATAAAAAAAAAAAAAAAAAAAAATTCTCTGTGTCCCCGTGTGCTCGCATGCAGAAGCGAACGCATACGTAAGTCACACCCACATATGAAAATGGTGTTCAAACCACACATGTGAGGTATCGCTGCGATCGGTAGAGCAAGAGCAATAATTTTGGCCCTAGACCTCCTCTGTAACTCACAACATGTAACCAATAAAAAATTTTAAAGCGTCTCCTATTGGGATTTTTAAGTAGCGAAGTTTGGCGCCATTCCACGAGCGTGTGCAATTTTGAAGGGTGACATGTTAGGTATCTATTTACTCGGCATAACTTCATCTTTTACATTATGCAAAAACTTTGGGTTAACTTTACTGTTTTGTTTTTTTTTAAAGCACAAAACTGTTTTTTTTTTTAAAACACGTGCGAAAAATTGCTGCGCGAATACTGTGCGAGATAAAAAGTTGCAACGATCGCCGATGTATTCTCTAGGGTCTTTGCTAAAAAAAATATATAATGTTTTGGGGTTCTATGTAATTTTATAACAAATAAATTATGATTTTTACATGTAGGAGAGAAATGTCAGAATTGGCCTGGGCACTCTAGAACGCCTGAAGGTGCTCCCCTGCATGTTGGGCCTCTGTATATGGACACGCTGTGTAAAAGTTTTACACATGTGGTATCACCGTACTCGGGAGTAATATCAGAATGTGTTTTGGGGTGTAATTTGTGGTATGCATATGCTGTGTGTGAGAAATAACCTGCTAATATGCCAATTTTGTGAAAAGAAAAAAAAAATCTTGATTTTGCAAAGAATTGTGGGAAAAAAATGACAACTTCAAAAAACTCATCATGCATCTTTCTAAATACCTTGGAATGTCTTCTTTCCAAAAAGGGGTAATTTGGGGGGTATTTGTACTTTTCTGGCATGTTAGGGTCTCAAGAAATTAGATAGGCCGTCAGTACTTCAGGTGTGATCAATTTTCAGATATTGGCACCATAGCTTTTGGACTCTATAACTTTCACAAAGACCAAATAATATACACCGATTTGGTTTATTTTTACCAAAGATATGTAACTGTAGAAATTTTGGCCAAAATATATGAAAAAAAAATTACTAATTTGCAAAATTTTATAACAGAAACGAAGAAAAATGCATTTTTTTACAGAATTTTCTGTCTTTTTTCTTTTATAGCGCAAAAAATAAAGAACCCAGCGGTGATTAAATACCACCAAAAGAAAGCTCTATTTGTGTGAAAAAGAAGGACAAAAATTTCATTTGGGTACAGTGTTGCATGACTGAGTAATTGTCATTCAAATTGTGAGAGCACTGAAAGCTGAAAATTGGTCTGGTCATTAAGGGGGTTTAAGTGCCCAGTGGTCAAGTGGTTAAAATGTTTGTTTGTTTTTGTTTGTTTTTTATACATTATACATTTAAAATGTGTTTTTTTTTTCCAATAATCCCAAACAACTAGGTATATGGAACCCAAATGTTAATATCAGTCCTCCAGAAACTAGGTGCAGATGATGTATTTGCTTTGGTTGGACTTAAAAGCATATAATAAAAATAGATTCTTAATAATAAAGAATCAAAATGAATAATCCCAATAAGTGAAAAAGAAAAAAAAAAAGATACAATACATATCTCTCACATCAGACTTCCCTCAGGTTACATTCACACAGGTGATTAAGGCCAATATGAATTATAGCGACAGTTCCTGCAGTGGCTCTCAGCGGCTCTCAGTGGCTAGGTGCAGCCACAGGCTCTGTTCACTATAATGACAGGTTGCTGGTGGCCACAGCTATTCACAGCTCTCTGCACAGCCAGCCATTACCTGCAGTGATCGCTGCTGTATGCAGACAAAGTACAGAGAGCCATGAATCGCTGCAGCCACAATGACCTGCCATTATAATGAACATGACTGGCAGCCACACCTAGCCACTAAAAGCCTGCAGCAGGAATCTCTGATTTCTGCCACTACTATTCACCCCAGCCCTAATTGCCGGTGTAAATGTAGACTTATTAGGCCATTCTGAAACAACTTCCCTCTATCTCACGCCTATTTGTAAAATATAACCTGTAAAAACAATTTAAATTAAAACTCTTGGGGCTAGAGTGTTGAGGTGATATATCCACTCTCCCTCCCTTTGATTAGGTTGGTGATCACATTTCCTCTACTCCATCTCAGTATCACCATAGCTGCCAACTGTCCCGGATTTCCCGGGACATTCCCGGGACTTGGACTTCATTCCCGGATTTGTGGTGTCCCGGGAAATGTCCCGAAAAATCCGGTTCCCGTTTTTGAAACCGCCGCCGCCGCTAGAGGTCGGCGGCCGGCGGAGACATTGTCTCCGCCGGCCGCCATTTTGTGGAAGTTCAGGAAGACGGCTGGGGGGGGCTAGACAAAGCTTCTGCGTCGCCGCCCACCCCCTGCCCCGCTCCGCCTCGGCCCGCCCCACTCCGCCTCGCCCCGCTCCGCCTCGGCCCGCCTACCCCCCGCCCCGCTGCCAGTCTGATATGGAAAAGGGCGGGGGTTCTAGGTGGGGGGGGAGCGCGCGCACCGCTGTGGGACACCTGATGTGAGTGGGGGGGCACTGGGGACACCTGATGTGAGTGGGGGGGGCCCTGGGGACACCTGATGTGAGTGGGGGGGCACTGGGGACACCTGATGTGAGTGGGGGGGGCACTGGGGACTCCTGATGTGAGTGGGGGGGGGCACTGGGGACACCTGATGTGAGTGGGGGGGGGCACTGGGGACACCTGATGTGAGTGGGGGGGCACTGGGGACACCTGATGTGAGTGGGGGGGCACTGGGGACACCTGATGTGAGTGG
Organism: Aquarana catesbeiana; assembly: GCF_042186555.1. NCBI lineage: Eukaryota > Metazoa > Chordata > Amphibia > Anura > Ranidae > Aquarana > Aquarana catesbeiana. The sequence continues at coordinate 299,941,651 of NC_133327.1, read as the reverse complement.
GGGGGGCACTGGGGACACCTGATGTTAGTGGGGGGGCACTGGGGACTCCTGATGTGAGTGGGGGGGCACTGGGGACACCTGATGTGAGGGGGGGCACTGGGGACACCTGATGTGAGGGGGGCACTGGGGACACCTGATGTGAGGGGGGGGGCACTGGGGACACCTGATGTGAGTGGGGGGGCACTGGGGACACCTGATGTGAGGGGGGGGCACTGAGGACACCTGATGTGAGTGGGGGGGGCACTGGGGACACCTGATGTGAGGGGGGGCACTGGGGACACCTGATGTGAGTGGGGGGCACTGGGGACACCTGATGTGAGTGGGGGGGGCACTGGGGACACCTGATGTGAGGGGGGCACTGGGGACTCCTAATGTGAGGGGGAGCTCCGCCGGGACACCTGATGTGAGGGGGAGCTCCGCCGGGGACACCTGATGTGAGGGGGGCTCCGCCGGGGACACCTGATGTGAGGGGGGCTCCGCCGGGGACACCTGATGTGAGGGGAGCTCCGCCGGGGACACCTGATGTGAGGGGAGCTCCGCTGGGGACACCTGATGTGAGGGGGAGCTCCGCCGGGGACACCTGATGTGAGGGGGGCTCCGCCGGGGACACCTAATGTGAGGGGGGCTCCGCTGGGGACACCTGATGTGAGGGGAGCTCCGCCGGGGACACCTGATGTGAGGGGGGCTCCGCCGGGGACACCTGATGTGAGGGGGGCTCCGTCGGGGACACCTGATGTGAGGGGGAGCTCCGCCGGGGACACCTGATGTGAGGGGGGCACTGGGGACACCTGATGTGAGGGGGGGGGCACTGGGGACACCTGATGTGAGTGGGGGGGCACTGGGGACACCTGATGTGAGTGGGGGGGGCACTGGGGACACCTGATGTGAGTGGGGGGGGCACTGGGGAAACCTGATGTGAGGGGGGGGCACTGGGGACACCTGATGTGAGTGGGGGGGCACTGGGGACACCTGATGTGAGTGGGGGGGGACACTGGGGACACCTGATGTGAGGGGGGGGCACTGGGGACACCTGATGTGAGGGGGGGCACTGGGGACTCCTAATGTGAGGGGGAGCTCCGCCGGGGACACCTGATGTGAGGGGGAGCTCCGCCGGGGACACCTGATGTGAGGGGGAGCTCCGCCGGAGACACCTGATGTGAGGGGGAGCTCCGCCGGGGACACCTGATGTGAGGGGGCTCCGCCGGGGACACCTGATGTGAGGGGGGCTCCGCCGGGGACACCTGATGTGAGGGGAGCTCCGCCGGGGACACCTGATGTGAGGGGAGCTCCGCTGGGGACACCTGATGTGAGGGGGAGCTCCGCCGGGGACACCTGATGTGAAGGGGGCTCCGCCGGGGACACCTGATGTTAGGGGGGCTCCGCCGGGGACACCTGATGTGAGGGGGAGCTCCGCCGGGGGACACCTGATGTGAGGGAGGGGCACTGGGGACACCTGATGTGAGTGGGGGGGGCACTGGGGACACCTGATGTGAGTGGGGGGGGCACTGGGGACACCTGATGTGAGTGGGGGGGCACTGGGGACACCTGATGTGAGGGGGGGCACTGGGGACACCTGATGTGAGGGGGGGCATTGGGGACTCCTAATGTGAGGGGGAGCTCCGCCGGGGACACCTGATGTGAGGGGGAGCTCCGCCGGGGACACCTGATGTGAGGGGGGCTCCGCCGGGGACACCTGATGTGAGGGGAGCTCCGCCGGGGACACCTGATGTGAGGGGAGCTCCGCCGGGGACACCTGATGTGAGGGGGAGCTCCGCCGGGGACACCTGATGTGAGGGGGGCTCCGTCGGGGACACCTGATGTGAGGGGAGCTCCGCCGGGGACACCTGATGTGAGGGGGGCTCCGCCGGGGACACCTGATGTAAGGGGGGCTCCACCGGGGACACCTGATGTGAGGGGGAGCTCCGTCGGGGTCACCTAATGTGAGGGGGAGCTCCGCCGGGGACACCTGATGTGAGGGGGGCTCCGCCGGGGACTCCTGATTGTGAGGGGGGGCTCCGCCGGGGACTCCTGATGTGAGGGGGGGCTCCGCCGGGGACTCCTGATGTGAGGGGGAGCTCCGCCGGGGACACCTGATGTGAGGGGGAGCTCCGCCGGGAACTCCTGATGTGAGGGGGGGCTCCGCCGGGGACTCCTGATGTGAGGGGGGGCTCCGCCGGGGACTCCTGGTGTGAGGGGGACTCTGCCGGGGACTCCTGATGTGAGGGGTGGCTCCGCCGGGGACTCCTGATGTGAGGGGGGGCTCCGCCGGGGACTCCTGGTGTGAGGGGGGGCTCCGCTGGGGACATCTGATGCAAGGACGGACTCTGCTCGGACATCTGAAGCAAGGACGGACGGCTGGTGGCAGGCAACGTGGCTGGTGACACGCTCAGGCATCCCACTGATTCTGCATTATGGTAAATTGAATGATTTCATTTTATATTACAATATAATAATAGAAATAATGCGCTTCAATCATCCTGACACCATAACAACCATGGTGCCGGGATGATTGAAGCGTTAACACCAGGTGTTTGGAGTATCTTTATCTGCTGATTGTTAAACTTTCTAGAATACACATATTTCTATTGTGTAGGATCTGGGGCTGCTGTCCCGTCATTTCCCTCTCTCTCCCCCTCTCTCCCCCTCTCCATCCCTCATTCATTTTAGACTCTAACCACACCCTCTAGAGCCATGCCCATTTAAGCCACGCCCACAATTTCACGTAAACCACGCCCATTTTTCGCCGCGGCGCACTTCGCGCACCGCACTTGTCTATTTTTGCTAGGCCACGCCTGCTGACGAATGCCCCGCCCCCTAATTATTGGACAGCTCCACCTACAGCCACAAAAGTGTCCCACATTTTTTTTTTACAATGTTGGCAACTATGTATCACTCATTGTATCACCAAATACTTCAATTTTGGGGGTTACCACCTTCATAGAGTTTGAAATGTTGTGGTGCTCTGTGGTCTGTCTTGTGATTTCAGATATTTCAAGTATGCTCTTCAATGTGTTTTGCTAATATTCTTTTAGTTTTCCACACATACTGCATACCAACACCACACACAAGCAGATAGACTACCTACTACAACTACAGCACTTTCTAAAGCCCTTATCACCAAACACATTCTTAAAGGGGGCTTTTTATCTCAAATATAAATCCTCATTAACAGATCCTTGAAGGTGGGGGTCTTGGTGAAGACCACTTTGGGTCTTGAGAGTAATATTGTTCTGAGGAACGGATACTTCCTAAGTAGGGGCCACTGTTAATTAATAATCTCCACAACTCCACCCTTGTTTTTACAATAGGGAAGAATGCAAATAGGGATTTCCTCCTCCTTTTTTTGCACCCCCTTGTCACACAAAAGAGTTTTTCTGCCTGCTTCCAGAGCATCTCTACAGTATACAGTAAATTGTGACAGAGGGAGGCTCTGTCACTGTAAGAATATAGGAAGATGTGACACAGGATTCACATTTAGGGTTTAAAGTGGACACAGAGTCTGCATATTGGCTGAGTGCAGAGCTACAGAGTGTAAATTTGAAACGGAGAAAACTGCTCTGACAGTTTTCTCCAGGTTTTGCTAGTTCCTCATGGGGCTCTGTAGTTTGGAGATTCCATAGTGTCTTGGGTGGGATGGGATCTCCAACCCTGTGTCCAGACTTTGTAGATTACCAGCAGGGTGTGTGCTTAGGTGAGCACAGCACTTATAATGAGGGTATGGGAAGACCTCATGGCTCCCAGTTGGAGACTGCTCCACACCCAGAGAGACAGGAGGTCTTCAGGAGTTAGAGGGGGGGCAGGAGGCAGCCAGAATGTGTAACTGCAAGAGGCAGTGGATCGGCCTGAGGACTAAGGCCAAAGCGGAGCTGTGGGCGCTAAAGTGAAGCCATCCACATTGAGGAATCCTGTGGTCTGTGTGACCAGGATAAAGAGCAGAGGTACTGCTAAAGAGAGCCAGGTGGGCTAGCATTTTCTATTGTGTTTATTTGCTGGAGATGAACCCCTGCATGGGAACCCTTTATGTTACGGACTTTTATTTGCCTTTTTAATAAAAATGGGCTACCGTGCCCTTAAATATAGTTCCTGACTGGCTTGAATCACTGACAAATGCATCTGCCACGAGAGCTAATGGTCCCCGATATTACAAGTGGGTGTTCGAATGCGGGCAACAGACGGTGAAATCCGGGTCCTTGCTCCACAGTGAGTTCAAGTCAGTAACTATTGGCTGTGTGTGAAAGTGCAGCCAGGCAAAAGGCATTGCGTGTTGCAGGTGGTGTACCTGTGAATAAAAAGTCAATTTTTTATTTATTTTTTTTCTGCTATGAACTGTGTTTGTGTGCATGAGACAGCACAATCTGTGTGTGCACTGTGCAGGTGAGGAAAGCTTGCATGAAGTGAAAAGCAACTTGCTTTAAAGTGACTTTGCTTCATTTTTTGCTGGAGGCCGCAAAAGTGCAGTGGAGTGACTGCAAATATGGAAAGTCCACCAGTGTTTGAATCGGCTGTGGACTGGTGCAAGCGGCACCTGGCAGCGCTGAACCAAGCTACAGAGGAAAGAAAGTCAACCCTCAGTGTAAGGGGAGAGCGGCTGGATGTCCATAACTGGAAGAGGGGTGTTGTTGCCCCTGGCAACGCTGCTGCAGTTAAAACAGTAGCTATTGTGAAAAATGTCAATGTGTCAGGATCCAGCAGAGAGAAGCCAATGCTATTTACAAAGAGAAAGGCTGAGACCAAGAGTGGTTGCCCATAGCAACACAGAGGAAGCCAGTCGGGCTGTCTGTGTACCATGGGGTATGTCTAACCAGGATCGTGGCAAGTGGCTTCAGGAGAAGCCGATACATCATGTTGGAGAGAGCCAGCATAGTTCTGCTGGGAGAGCGCGATCTCCCATGGCGACAAGAGTGAAAGTGGTGCCGGACAGGAGGAGCTGCAGTGGAGATTTGGCTCAGCGTCCCCGCAAAGAGGCTTGTGCGTTCCAGCCAGCTGGGAATCACCAGGAGAGAAGCGCTCTGGGAAAAAGTCGTCCAGTACCATGCCTGGAATGTGGCCAACTGGGGCGTGGCATGTTTTCTTGTCCTAGGTTCTGGAATTCAGCTGGAGATAATATTGCTGAGAAAGTCTTTATCTGCGGGCCCAGGTTCCTGTGAAAATATGTTTGCAGTCACCCCTAGCAACAAGGAGTTTCCTGTTGTGTCGGCAGGTGGTGCTAAACAGTGGGAGATGCCTGCTGTAGTTTCATCCCGTGGCCACCAGGGGGAGTTGGCCAGTAAAAGTGCGGCAGAGGATTGGTTCATAAGACAACGTACTCAAATGAAGATGGTGACCCCCAACTACTGCGGTGGGTAAGACTGTCTTTAATGAAATGATGGCTGGAACTGCTGATTTCCGGTATAAAAGGACTGGTTACAAGACTGTCCCTGATGATGTGAGAGTGACCCCAGTTAGTGGGGCCACTGAATGTGTTCTTGAGGGTGACTTGTCCCTGTGCAGTGGGGAGGCAGGGGTTAAAGTCAAACCTGCACCTGTGTGTGCAGCTCAAGAGGAAAATAGTGATGTGTCTAATGTCTGCTAGTCTCAAGTTGGCAGTGGGCTAGGACAGCCTGCAAGAGGTACAAATGCTGTCAATGTTGATGATTATGGAAAATGTATTGCTGTTGGGAAACCCCCAGGTTCTTGCAGAGCAAAAGCTGTAATCAAAAATGGGCCATTGCCCATAGCAACTGGTGGTAAGACTGCACAGTTGTCTCTAGACCTCTCCAGGGAACTTCATTTATTGGAGTCGGAGGTTGCCCTGGACAACTGCGATGTCACTCTGGTGGGACAGTGTGGAACTGTACCGTGTAATGGTAATGTGTTGGTGCAAACTGCTAGTACTAAAAATGTGCAGGTAAATGGTGGGTTAACACAACCTGTGAAAAATGCAAAGGTGTGTGAGGTTTATGAAGCACCAGCCGAGCAAGGTGGTGAATATGGGGTATTGCAACCTGCTGTGTTAAAACCTGTGTTACCACAATCTGGCATGATTTGTAATTTGGATAATGAATCTGCAGCTAAGCCAGTCTGTTATGTGTCTCCTTGGGCGGATGGACCAGTGCTGAGGAGTACCGCTGAAGGGAGTGCACATACAATAGATTGGGATAGTTGGGGTAAAAATCTTATCTCCCTGATAAGGTTTTTATGCACAAAAATAAGGTGGACACTGGTTCTGCTGTGCCAGCAGGAGGGACTGCAGAACAGCTTGTACCTGAGGGCGCAGTGGCTGCTGCAGGGGTTAACCCTCATGAGCAGGATGAACCAAATAAGGGTGAGCGCACAGCAGAGACATTGTCCGTGACCCACAAAACTGAGGTTGACATGGAGTGTCAAAGTGACGTTGTCACTGGTAATGTTCTGGAGGAGTTCACTGATGCTGAGCCTGAGAAGTTGGGTATGAGTCCAGCACCTGGCAGCACTCTAGGTGAGCACCAGGCTGTGGTTACCTCCAGCTGGGAGGATGTTTGTTTGACAATTGCAACTTCTCAAGTCTCAGCAAATGAGTCTGTCTGCATTCCCAATGTAATGAAAGTCCCCAGAAAGGACTTGGGTCTGGGATTAAGGGTCTGGTCTTTAACCAAAGCATTAAAGGAGATGCTTAAACTTTGGGATGTACAGCCAATCTATATTGGGGTGTCTCCTCCAGTCAGACGGCCTGGTACTGTGGAGTACCACTAGGTGGAGCACTAAATGGCAGGCTGTACAGAACAAAGAACAAGACAGGAATGGTTTATTCTTGACAGTATTACTCTTGTTAAGATGCTACTGGGTTAATTCCTGGGAAAAAAATGGTATATGGGAGATGCTTTGGAGAAACTAAAAATGAGTCCAAAATGTCTGAGGTTTCACCTCCTAACAGCCCAATGGGAAGCATTTCTGCGGCTATGGCCCAGGGTGGTGCTGGTCAGTTGTCGGTGAAGGGAGCATATACTGCACCAGTGGACAAACCACGTGAGATGGAAGGGCCTAGCATGGACCAGAAAACAGCAGAAATCCTGACTGGGGCTCAGACAGAGGTGGTTAAAGAGACTGGGGTCACCAGTCCAATAATAGGTTTATGTGACAAACCTGATATGGTCCCTGCGACAGGCAAATGGGTAAAAAGTGCAATAAGGTTGGTACGTGGATCAGACGAGAGCTCGCCTGTTCCGGTTTTGGATAGAAATCCAGGTGGTTATTAAAGATCAAGTGGTAGGACAGCTGTCTGCAGAGTGGGTGAACCCAGGGGAGGTGACATCCTGTTAGGTTCCCGTGGGTGATGGCGGCCCTCCAGTATATGTGCCCTCTGCAGACTCTGCCCTAGCAAATGCTGAATAAAAAGGCATTGGTGACATGTGCAACATTGAGAGGTGTAATGTTGGTTTGAAAATGTCTGTCAATGATGAACCAAGTAATGTGTTAATGGTACATTATAATGTGGTGTCCAAAGGTACAGGTAAACCTGGTAAACAATTAGTGACTGCTGAGTCAGGTACCAGAAATAAGAGGAGGGGTCCTGTTATAAACACCATAGAAATAGGCCCCCTACAGTCTCAGAACAGTAATGCTAAGAGAGGTTTTGGGAAACCAGGAAAATTGAAGCGTGGAGGCAAAAGATTTGGTAAACCCAAGAGACCTATTGTGATGGGGAAAACGGGTACCAGTGAGGGAAAAGGTGGTTACTCATCAGGCGTAGTGTCTGGAGGAGGTTCTCTACAGAATCAGGAAACTGAGTTGGAAGGAAGTAGCAGGAAAGGCAGGGGGCCAACAGAAAAGAAATGTGAGCTCAGGAACCACAAGGACAGAGGGAGTAGGCTGTGTATAGGGAAATGTAGGACCCTGTTAAGATCCAGGGTGGGACGTACCTGGAAGCGCACCCGAAAAAAAGTTGGGCCTACGTGGCTGACAGCCAGCACAAAGGTGTCCCAACCATGACGGGTGCTGGTGTTCCTCCCTCCGGATCAAAACAAAGGGGGGGATATGTAATAGTGAGAGTCCCTGTCACTATGAAAATGGGGTTAAAGTGGACACAGAGTCTGCATATTGGCTGAGTGCAGAGCTACAGAGTGTAAATTTGAAACGGAGAAAACTGCTCTGGCAGTTTTCTCCAGGTTTTGCTAGTTCCTCATGGGGGCTCTGTAGTTTGGAGATTCCATAGTGTCTTGGGTGGGATGGGATCTCCAACCCTGTGTCCAGACTTTGTAGATTACCAGCAGGGTGTGTGCTCAGGTGAGCACAGCACTTATAATGAGGGTATGGGAAGACCTCATGGCTCCCAGTTGGAGACTGCTCCACACCCAGAGAGACAGGAGGTCTTCAGGAGTCAGAGGGGCTGCAGGAGGCAGCCAGAACGTGCAACTGCAAGAGGCAGTGGATCGGCCTGAGGACTAAGGTCAAAGCGGAGCTGTCGGCGCTAAAGTGAAGCCATCCACATTGAGGAATCCTGTGGTCTGTGTGACCAGGATAAAGAGCAGAGGTACTGCTAAAGAGCCAGGTGGGCTAGCATTTTCTATTGTGTTTATTTGCTGGAGATGAACCTCTGCATGGGAACCCTTTATGTTACGGACTTTTATTTGCCTTTTTAATAAAAATGGGCTACCGTGCCCTTAAATATAGTTCCTGACTGGCTTGAATCACTGACAAACGCATCTGCCACGAGAGCTAATGGTCCCCGATATTACAATATATACACACAGTATCTCACAAAAGTGAGTACACCTCTCACATTTTTGCAAATAATTTATTATATCTTTTCATGTGACAACACTGAAGAAATGACACTTTGCTACAATGTAAAGGAGTGAGTCTACAGCTTCTATAACAGTGTACATTTGCTGTCCCCTCAAAATAACTCAACACACAGCCATTAATATCTAAACTGCTGGCAACAAAAGTGAGTACACCCCTAAGTGAATATGTCCAAATGGGCCCAATTAGCCATTTTCCCTCACCGGTGTACTGTGACTCATTAGTGTTACAAGGTCTCAGGTGTGAATAGGGAGCAGGTGTGTTAAATTTGGTGTTATCGCTTTCACTCTCTCATACTGGTCACTGGAAGTTCAACATGGCACCCCATGGCAAAGAATTCTCTGAGGATCTGAAAAAAAAAAAGAATTGTTACTCTACATAAAGATGGTCTAGGTTATAAGAAGTTTGCCAAGACTCTGAAACTGAGCTGCAGCATGGTGGAAAAGACCATACAGTGGTTTAACAGGACAGTTCCCACTCAGAACAGGACTCGCCATGGTTGACCAAAGGAGTTGAGTGCACGTGCTCAGCGTCGTATCCAAAGGTTGTCTTTGGGAAATAGACGTATTTGTGCTGCCAGCATTGCTGCAGAGGTTGAATGAGTGGAGTGGGGGGTCAGCCTGTCGGTGCTCAGACCATACGCCGCACACTGTATCAAATTGGTCTGCATGGCTGTCATCCTAGATAGAAGCCTCTTCTAAAGATGATGCACAAAGTCCACAAACAGTTTGCTGAAGACAAGCAGACTAAGGGCATGGATTACTGGAACCATGTCCTGTGGTCTGATGAGACCAAGATAAACTTATTTGGTTCAGATGGTGTCAAGCGTGTGTGGCGGAAACCAGGTGAGGAGTACAAAGACAAATATGTCTTGCCTACAGTCAAGCATGATGGTGGGAGTGTCATGGTCTGGAGCTGCATGAGTGCTTCCGACACTGGGGAGCTACAGTTCATTGAGGGAACCATGAATGCCAACATGTCCTGTGACATACTGAAGCAGAGCATGATCCCCTCCCTTCAGAGACTGGGCCGCAAGCAAGTATTCTAACATAACGACCCCAAACATACCTCCAAGATGACCACTGCCTTGCTAAAGAAGCTGAGGGTAAAGGTGATGGACTGGCCAAACATGTCTCCAGGACTAAACCCTATTGAGCACCTGTGGGGCATCCTCAAACGGAAGGTGGAGGAGCGCAAATTCTCTAACATCCACCAGCTCTGTGATGAGTGGAAGAGGACTCCAGTGGCAACCTGTGACGATCTGGTGAACTCCATGCCCAAGAGGTTTAGGGCAGTGCTGGGAAATAATGGTGACCACACAAAATATTGACACTTTGGGCCCAATTTGGACATTTTCACTTAGGGGTGTACTCACTTTTGTTGACAGCGGTTTTGACAATAATGGCTGTATGTTGAGTTATTTTGCGGAGACAGCAAATTTACACTTATACAAGCTGTGGACTCACTAATTTACATTGTAGCAAAGTGTAATTTCTTCAGTGTTGTCACTTTGAAAAGATATAGTAAAATATTTACAAAAATGTGAGGGGGTGTACTCATTTTGTGAGAGTATGTATGTATGTATGTATGTATACACAATGGATATAAAAAGTCTACACACCCTGTTAAAATGTCAGGTTTCTGTGATGTAAAAAAATGAGACAAAGATAAATCATTTCTGAACTTTTTCCACCTTTTTAATGTGACCTATAAACTGTACAACTCTATTGAACAACTGATTGAAATCTTTTAGGTGGAGGGAAGTAAAAATAAAATATGGTTGCTCAAGTGTGCACACCCTTAAATCAGCATGGCACATCTTGACTTGGCCACTCTTCTTTGCAAAAACACTCCAAACCTATCAGATTGTGAGGGCATCTCCTGTGCACAGCCCTCTTCATATCACCCCACAGATTTTCAATCAGATTCAGGTATGGGCTCTGGCTGGGCCATTCCAAAACTTTAATCTTCTTCTGGTAAGACATTCCTTTGTTGATTTGGATGTATGCTTTGGGTCGTTGTCATGCTGAAAGGTGAAGTTCCTCTTTGTGTTCAGCTTTCTAGCAGAAGCCTGAAGGTTTTTTGCCAATATTGACTGGCATTTGGAACTGTTCATAATTCCCTCTACCTTGACTAAGGCCCCTGTTCCAGCTGAAGAAAGACAGCCCGTACTTCACGGTGGGTATAGTGTTCTTTTGGTGATGTGCAGTGTTTTTTTTGTGCCAAACATATCTTTTGGAATTATGGCCAAAAAGTTCAACCTTGGTTTCCGCAGACCATAAGACATTTTCCCACATCCTTTTTAGAGACTTCAGATGTGTTTTTGAAAAATTTAGCCAGGCTTGGATGTTTTTCTTTGTAATAATGGGAGATTGTTGGCACATGTACCACACAGCCAGAACTTGCCAGATATTCCTGCAGCTCCTTTAATGTTCCTGCAGGCCTCTTGACAGCCTCCCTAATCATTTTTCTTCAGCGTTGTTGCGACAACACTTTAAGTTCTTGGGTAGTCACTGTTGTGCTATTTTCCCCACTTGATGATGACTGTCTTCACTGTGTTCCATGGCATATCTAATGCCTTGGAAATACTTTTGTACCCTTTTCGTGACTGATACCTTTTCAAAATGAGATCTCTCTGCGGACCATAGCATTTGCTGTAGGATGTGAGTAAGAAAATGTCTGGAAAGACCTACTAAAACAGCTGAACTTTATTTGGGGTTAATCAAAGGCACTTTAAATGATGGCAGGTGTGTACTGACTCCTATCTAACATGAGTTTAAATGTGATTGCTTAATTCTGAACACAGCTACATCCCCAGTTATAAGAGGGCGTGCACAGTTATGCAACCACATTATTTTAGGTTTTTTTTTTTTTTTTTTTTTACTTCCCTAAAATATTTCAGTTTGTTTTTCAACTGAGATGTTCAGTTTATAGGTCACAAAGGTGGAAAAATGAATCTGAAATTATTTATCTTTGCCTCATTTTTTTTTTTTTATATCACAAAAACCTGACATTTTAACATTGGTGTGTAGACTTTTTATATCCACTCTATATATAGATATACATATATACTTTTTTCTTTTACAATAACAATGAACATGTTTAAAAAAAAAAAAAAAAAAAAAAAAAAAGGCATTTCATAGAGACAGACTTCCCGATCATGTAATCACTGTGTTTGGCTCTGACAGTGATCATGATCAGATGCCCATCCTGCTGACTCCCAATCATAAACAGAGACCCAGTTATACACACAGTGGGGACGGAAAGTATTCAGACCCCCTTAAATTTTTCACTCTTTGTTATATTGCAGCCATTGCTAAAATCATTTAAGTTCATTTTTTTTTTCCTCATTAATGTACACACAGCACCCCATATTGACATAAAAACACAGAATTGTTGACATTTTTGCAGATTTATTTAAAAAGAAACTGAAATATCACATGGTCCTAAGTATTAAGACCCTTTGCTATGACACTCATATATTTACCTCAGGTGCTGTCCATTTCTTCTGATCATCCTTGAAATGGTTCTACACCTTCATTTGAGTCCAGCTGTGTTTGATTATACTGCTTGGACTTGATTAGGAAAGCCACACACCTGTCTATATAAGACCTTACAGCTCACAGTGCATGTCAGAGCAAATGAGAATCATGAGGTCAAAGGAACTGCCTGAAGAGCTCAGAGACAGAATTGTGGCAAGGCACAGATCTGGCCAAGGTTACAAAAAAATTTCTGCTGCACTTAAGGTTCCTAAGAGCACAGTGGCCTCCATATGCCTTAAATGGAAGATGTTTGGGACAACCAGAACCCTGCCTAGAGCTGGCCGTCCAGCCAGACTGAGCTATCAGGGAGAAGAGCCTTGGTGAGAGAGGTAAAGAAGAACCCAAAGATCACTGTGGCTGAGTTCCAGAGATGCAGTTGGGAGATGGGAGAAAGTTGTAGAAAGTCAACCATCGCTGCAGCCCTCCACCAGTCGGGGCTTTATGGCAGAGTGGCCCAACGGAAGCCTCTCCTCAGTGCAAGATGCGTGAAAGCCTGCATGGAGTTTGCTAAAAAACACCTGAAGGACTCCAAGATGGTGAGATATAAGAATGTCTGGTCTGAGACCAAGATAGAACTTTTTGACCTTAATTCTAAACGATATGTGTGGAGAAAACCAGGCACTGCTGATCACCTGTCCAATACAGTCCCAACAGTGAAGCATGGTGGTGGCAGCATCATGCTGTGGGGGTGTTTTTCGGGCTGCAGGGACAGGATGACTGGTTGTAATCGAGGTAAAGATGAATGCGGCTAAGTATAGGGATATCCTGGACGAAAACCTTCTTCAGAGTGCTCAGGACCTCAGACTGGGCCGAAGGTTTACTTTCCAACAAGACAATGACCCTAAGCCCACAGCTAAAATAATGGAGTGGCTTCACAACAACTCCGTAAATGTTCTTGAATGGCCCAGCCAGAGCCCTGACTTAAACCCAATTGAGAATTTTTGGAGAGACCTAAAAATGGCTGTTTACCATCCAACCTGACAGAACTGGAGAGGATCTGCAAGGAGGAATGGCAGAGGATCCCCAAATCCAGGTGTGAAAAACTTGTTGCATCTTTCCCAAAAAGACTCATGGCTGTATTAGATCAAAAGGGTGCTTCTGCTAAATACTGAGCAAAGGATCTGAATACTTGGGACCATGTGATATTTGTTTTTCTTTTTTAATAAATCTGCAAAAATGTCAACAATTCAGTGTTTTTCTATCAATATGGGGTACTGTGTATACATTAATGAGGAAAAAAAATGAACTTAAATGATTTTAGCAAATGGCTGCAATATAACAGAGTGAGAAATTTAAGGGGGTCTGAATACTTTCTGCCCCCACTGTGTGTGTGTATGTGTTATATTGAAAGGATGAAATGTTAAAAATATATATATATATAATTATTTCCTGGACCTCCCCATGGCAGCCTACTATGGGTCAGGTCTGCCCTTTCTGACCCCTCCAGGACCACCTCTTTCTTAGCCCATAAAGGGCGGCTGTCTGCCCACACCAGTGTTCTTTTTCCATCCTCGCTCCGGACGCCTTTTTATTTATTTTTTTTCCATCCATCCTGTTGGGGATCAGCCTCTCCCATCTCCAGAAGACCCCACCCTTATATAGGCTGTAAATCTCCTGAGGTGGGTTCCCGTGGTACTGAGATATTAAGGTGCAGTATAAATGACTGTGTATTACTGTCAAAGGTCACTGGCAGTATAAATGACTGTATATACCTTCGTTAGGCAGGTGCTGGCACTCTCTCCTTCCGTGTTTTTGTTGTTCAGACGGTGGTTTGGCTCGCTGAGACTGGTAGTTCACCACCCCCACGTGGATGTCTTTTCAGGAAGCTCAGAGTTGGGCAGGTGAGGTCAGAGGCAGCTTCCTCTTTGGGTTGCCTAGCAAACACCAGAATGCTCATTGCTGATTTGCAGCAGGCTTTGTCCTCTAGGGTCACTCTCTGAGCCGCTCTGTGTGCAGGAGGACTCATCGCTGCTCTACTACTTTAATCTCAGGCTCCAGCTGATTAATCTGCTGCTCTGCTCTGGTAAGCCTGACTTCCTGGTATCTCATTAATTTCTGCTGTGTTTGTTGTCTGTCAATGTTTAGATTATCCTGTGCCTTATAGGTCTGGGGAATTTTGCCTGCCTGCCTAGCTGCTTTAGCACTGAAGATTCAGATGGAGAAGTTTATTTTAATTGTTTTTATTTATTTTATCTTTTGTTTTAAGGAGAAAACGTTTGTTATTTGTTTAAAAGAGCACATCCTGTGTGTTTTATAGAGAGAAGGGCCCAGTGCGCGATAAATACCCCCTTCCAAATCAGCATTCCAGTTTCAAAGGTGTAAAAAAGGACTAGACATGACAAATCAGAGTCACATGCGGCTGGATAGACGTCCGTTGTCACGGCATTCCAGATCTCCCTCGCTCTTACCTCACTTTAGTCGCTTGGACCCGAGCCAAGAGAGGTCAAGACATCAGAAAGCCTCTAGAAAGAGAGCAAATCCAGGCTCAGACACAGAGGATCCTCTTCTTTGGATAGGTCTTCATCGCCAGCCCAGGCAGAAGAAAGATTCTGTTGGGCCTGCTCAGCTGAGGTCCTCAGATGAAAGCAGGTATGTGCATCTTGCTTCAAGGGGTGTCTGAGGACAATGCTGCAAAAGCACGCCAGGTTAAATCCTACACTAAGCACACAGTCAAGGAAGGGTTAAAGAGTGTTTCTAGGAATCCTGCTCCTCCTGCTGTATCTTCAGCATCTACAGATTCATGTGTTTTCAGTGTGTTTTAACTCTGAAGTCAATAGCGATTCATGTCCATCTGAGACAGAATTGGTCTCAGAATCGCATATGTTTGGTCTTAGCTCTGGTTCCCCCTTGGTGGAGACTGTTTAGAATGTGATGGAGTGGTAGGAAGAATCGTCACCTCCAAAGAAACAGCAGAGATACTATCTGTATTTAAGGAAATTATTACCTTCCTTCCCATTCATTTCTGAAACTAAAGAAGTAACTGAGTGGTCGAGGCCTGAGAAGAAGCTCAATGTGCATAATAGAGTATCGAAGCTGTACCCCTTGGGCCACTATGCCTAAGGTGGATGCTTCATTACAGAGATTCGCCTGCCACATTATCATTCAGCTGGAGGATTCAGTCTCTTTTAGGGATCCTATGGATCGCAGAATAAACGCAGACCTAAAAAGGTTGTATAATTTGGCCAGAACAGCCTGCAGACTGGCGGTAGCACTCACTTCTGTGGCAGCACCCCTTACAGTGTGGGTAGTGTAGCTAGTGGATGGATGTTCGGATGAAAGTCCAGGAAGTGGCAGTTCTTCTTTAAATAAAAATAAAAATGTCCCTCGCGCTAATCTGAGAGATAATGGAATGGTGACAATAAAATAATCTAACTTAAATAAATGTTCAACTTAATGTGATGTCTCTTATGAGCTGCAGCAAAAACAAGTGTTCACATTGCACTCTAGTAATATAGAAATGGAAAGATTTTGCGCATCAAATCTATCACCTTAAGATGTGACCAGTAATAAATGCATATATTGTGAAATAATAAATATGCCAGTGACGTGATACACAATGAATATCAAAAAAAAATAAATAAAAAAAATTTCATATACAATTAATATAGAAATTCATAATAAGTGGATCAATTTGTGTAGAAAATATGTGCAACCGATTGTGCAGAATTAATAAATATATTTCAGTGACGTGACAAAAAAATATATAAAAATATAAATAAAATGGTGTTCATACTATTAAATAAAATAATTGGCTGGGTTCAATATATGAGAGAAAATATACGTGGATAATGTGTAGATAATATGTTGACAGTCCCGATCTTAGCAGGCTCCCAGAACTCTCACCTTAAGATAGATAAATACAGGCATCGATGGCCATACTAGCCCTTCAGTTCCCTCACATAGAGGAGTTTAGCTCCCATGGTTGAGACGCAGGATCTTCCATTCTATTACTAGGGTAGGACCCACTAATTTGGGGTACTTTGTCGCACCATTTCTTTCCTAGAAAATTTGCAGTTACACAGTGGCTGTAGTTGGCATTTGTGGAGTTGACAGTGCCACTGCAGAAATGCTAACAAGATGTGGCATTGTTACCAATGGTGTCCCAGATTCTAAGCTAGTATGGTCATCAGGACATTCCCTTCCCTCTATCCTTGTCCAACCATGCTGCTGACAAGGAGGTGGGAAATCTCTCTAATAGGTATATCCTACACACACTGAGAGGACCATTCAGCCATCAGCAGATGCCCAATCCAGGACACAATCACGTTATATTACAGTGCCAATATAAAGATATCCATTGATGCCTGTATTTATCCATCTTATCCATAGTATGAACATTATTATTTTATTATTTTTATATTTTTTTTTTTTTTTTTTTTTTTGTCACTGACAAATTATATTCATTCTGCACAATCGGTTGCACATATTTTTTTACGGATTTTTTCTACACGTTGGACACAAATTGATCCACCTTTTTTATTATGAATTTCTATATGAATTGTATATGGATTTTTTTTATTTATATTTTTTTTGATATTCATTGTGTATCACGTCACTGGCATATTTATTTATTTCACAATATATGCATTTATTACTGGTCACATCTTAAGGTGATAGATTTGATGCGCAAAATCTTTCCAGTTCTTCTCCTTTGCAGTTTGGCAAGACTGCTGTAGAGTTTGTGGCTGTCGACCAGGTCAAGATGACAGTAAAAATAATGGCTCATTCTGTCACAGCCCGCAGAGCCTTATGATTGAAGCATTGGTCGGCCGATAAGGCTTCTAAGCACAGTCTGTGTTTTTGGTTCCATTCAATGGAAGCTGTTCTTCGCAAAGATTTAGAATCAGCGATTCAGCGGGTTTCTGGAGGCAGATTTAGCCTAAACCCACAGAAGAGAAAGAGACAACGGACACACCTCCAAGCTGGTCTAGTGCCTAGGATTCAGCGCTCTCACCACGGCCTGGGTTCGATTCCCGGTCAGGGAATTCTTCTTGCAGTCTTTTCGGTTTAACAAGAGATTCAAAAAAAGGAGGATTCAGAGAGGCCAGTGCTTACAGGCCTGGTAGGCTTCAGTCAGTGGAAGGGAGTCGGTTCGACCTTCCGGAAGCCTTCCAAGCCCAGGGCCGAAAACGGCGATTCTGAATACTGTGTACTTTTTTAAATTCGGCGCCATTGGCAGCCGAGTAAACGGGAAATGACGTCGCTTCAGCATTTACAAGAAGGCTGGAACGAAGCCACTCGCAGCTTCGTTCCAGTCCGCCCCCAGCCGCCGAAGGCAGCAGAACGGACACCGGGCCTCCCGTTCGCACGGGAGGCCCGGTAACAGCGGCGGGAGGGGGGGGATGTCCTCTCCCGCTCCTCCGGTATAACAACCGAGCGGCTTTTAGCCACATCGGTTGTTATATTCGGGTAGCCGATCGCCCGCTGAAAACAATGGTACCGGGATGATGCCTGCAGCTGCGGGCATCATCCCGGTATAACCCCGGAAAGCCGAGTACGCATATATGCGTTCGGTCGGAGGGAAGGGGATAAACCTCCTTTTACTGTATAAAAGAGCCTATATTTTTCAATAAAAGATTCCTGGTTGAACTTACAGCCTGTCTGGTGTTTGTTCTGAGCTACACAACTGGATTAGAACGGCACATAGCTGTAGTTCTAGTCCCGGAGCATCGGATGACTGAACCATCAGATGTTGTGATCTGCAATCTGATGCTATAGCAGCAGAGGAGTGTCGTTAGAGTGGAACTGAGCGAGCAAGGGATCATGCTTCCTTGCCGTGAACACATCCAAACCATCACCTGGATCCAAGGTCCAGATAGCAGGAGAGGTACAGATACCAGCCACCATGGAAGAGGAATTCAGAAGGAGGTTGTGAGAGATGCAGATACAGCACAGAGGACCAGTATCAGAGCAGGTCCTGCTAGGATGGTTTGATTCTATCCGCTGCGAAATCTGGAAAAGCGCTAGCCTGTGAGCAGCGAAACCAGGGAAAAGTTCTTCCCTCCATCCATGTAAGGTACTGGTCGCAGTATGAAGTGCGAATGCTGTTATTGGGGGAACAGCCGAACCAGGAGTGGACAGCTGAGTTAAGCAGGCTGATCCGGACAGAAATGCGGTTGGACGAGAGCTACAGAGCCCTCCAGTGGTATGTAGCCCAAGTGTGCCCGTGGACAGCGGATGACAGCCCCACAGAAGGCTTTGACCTCGATGGCCTGGGATTGTTGTACTGGAGTCTGTCCAGGGACCCTGACTTTGGGAGTGATCGGGAGTGGCGTTTGGAGGAAATAATGGAGCACAGAGAGCGAAAACTGAATGTCTCGGAGTGCACTGGGCACAGGAAGATTTGGAGTTTCTGGCCGTTCAGGAATGGGAGCTTGAGATTGCCTACAGACAGCTGCTAGACTCTGCTCAGCAGCAGGGTGGGGCTCCCTTTGCCTGGGACTATCAGGAAATACCAGTTGACAACTCTGAAATCCTGGCTGAAGAGTTGACAATGTGGCAGAGTAACAGTGTGCTTTGCCAACCTGGCCCCGCAGCTATGGAGGCGGTGGTCTTATGGTGGATGCAGCAAGTGCTGACTGACCTTGATGAACCTGTTTCTGCATTGGATGATCTTGGATGGAGGAATGTACCTGTCCAGCAGAATGCCAGAGAATCGGCAGTGGAAAATCTGGAGGTCGCTATCCCCAAAGCTGGAGTGCTAACAGGGCAGAGCTCTGCTAACCTCTGCCCAGCACTGATAACATCTTCTGGGTTCCAGGGACAGGAGATGGTGAACCTTTATCCCCAGACACTAGTTGCAGAGACAGGGGATTTGATAGACTTTTCTGCTGAGGAAGAACAACCTGGTGAGCCTCCAGCAGAAGAGCTGTTATTAGGGCCAAACTTCACTGTGCTCTGCCCAGCACCAACAGAAGTATCTGTGACGTTACAAGGAACTTCCCTAGCTGAAGCGCTGGCAACTGGACAGAGGGTCTAAGATCTCTGCCCTACACCTGCGGCGGTTCCGGAGGCTCAGGGTGAGAAGGAGGTGGTCACTTCCCAGCAGCAGATCAGGATACAGGGGGAGAAGGGAGAGGTGTTCTTCGTTGTCCCTCCCTAACAGTTGGCCAGGGTGGAGGAAGTGGTCTTTCCTCCCCAGCAAAGATCCGTGCACCTGGGAGACAGTACCACAGACATATCGTCCCAACTTCCAGATGAGGGAATGGAAAAGGAAGCAGCCGGCTCACCTCCCCAATAGCAGCTACACAGTTTGGGAGTGGAGGAAGCCAGCCTCCTGCCCCAACTGTTAGCTGGAGCAGAGGATGCGGAGTCCCCAGCAGAAGTGCTGGCAACAGGGCAGAGTGCTACCAACCTCTGCCCAGCACCGGCAACAACTACAGAGTTCCAGGGAGGTGGGGCAGTCGGCCTCCCTCCCCAACAGTTAGCCGGAGCAGATGGTGTGGGGTTTCCAGCAGAAGGGCTGGCAACAGGGCCAAGTACTGCTGGCCTCTGCCCTCAACTAACAGAAGATGGATTTCCTGTGAAGGTGGGTGGGACTTCAGTCTCCACCTGTATACCCCAGGGATGCTGGGCAGTCGGCCCAGATCCCCAACAGCATGACTGAGTGAGCCCAGACACCCTGTCTTCTCTCCAGCAGCAGAAAGGACTCCAGGGAGAAGGGCCAGTTCAGGCCTCTCTCCAGCGGCAGATATGCTCTCTGAGAGAGGCAGAGGTTGGCTGGGTGAGTAATGCTTTGTTTGGAACAATTTGTTTGGGATACTGTGTAGGTACAGGCATTAGAGGACTGGAACTACTGACTAACTTCGGAGTCAACCCGTCTGGGGTCTCCTCCTGTGTTAGTCTCCTGCCGAAAGGGGAGAAATGTGACAGACCTAGCCGGGAGAGAGACTTTTAGAGGGGACTGAATGCTAGCCTCTTGCCGATCGATCGTGGGCCCTGGCATTTGGGGGAACGGTGCTCTTTGTGAGCTGTATGCCTGGGGACTCTTGAGGAGGTATTACTGTGGATTCGGGTCCTGGTCCCCCAGGACAAACAGACTCTGGGGACCCTGGATTTGCCATATTAAAAATACTGGCTGATTCATAATGCTGGGACAAATACTGTTAGGAGATGCTGATGTCAATTCCAGCCACCTGTCTGTCTGTTGCCTGCTAGAATGTGTATTGTAAATAAGTCTCTAGTATGGGATCTAAGAGTCATTAGATCCCCATTGTTTGTGTTAATTAACTCTGCTATTGTGATAATGTTTGGGTTTTCTGAGCTACAAGATGGCCAGTCTGGCCTAAAGGTCATGTCTGAGTCATCTAGGCTGTCTAAAGGGATTAGTTAATTAGCCCATGTTAATTAGGTTTCTGGTCACAGGTGTATGTTCAGAGTAATATGAGCATGAGGTATACACCTCCTCTTTTACTGTATAAAAGAGCCTATATTTTTCAATAAGAGATTCCTGGTTGAACTTACATACAGCCTGCATGGTGTTTGTTCTGAGCTACACAACTGGATTAGAACGGCACATAGCTGTAGTTCTAGTCCCGGAGCATCAGATGACTGAACCATCAGATGTTGCAATCTGATGCTATAGCAGCAGAGGAGTGTCGGGAGAGTGGAACCGAGCGAGCAAGGGGCTTGTTACAGTATGGATAACAATTTTCCTTAATCCCTGTATGTTGTGATCTTTAAGGTGCTTATCTAATAGTTTTTGAAGCTATTGATGCTCCCTGCTGATACCACTGCTTGTGGAAGCAAATTCCACATCCTTACCGCTCTGACGGTAAAGTACCCAATACGCAGTTTAAGGTAAAACCACTTCTCTTACAATTTCAGTGAATGGCCACATGTCTTTTTAAACTCCCTTTCACTTTTTCCTTATGCTAAGTTCACCAGTAAGGTGTTTGTACATTGCTATTATATCCCTTCTCAAGCGTCTTGTCTCCAGAGAGAATAAGTTCAATGCTTCTAGTCTTTCCCCATAGATTAGATCCTCTAGTCCCTTTACTAGCTTTTTTGCTCTTCTCTGGACTCTTTCCAGTTCCAGCACATCCTTCTTGAGGACTGGTGCCCAGATCTGGACAGCATACTCAAGCTGCGGCCGGACCAGAGTCTTGTAGAGTGGGTAAATTATCATTCTATCTCTGGAGTGAATCATCTTTTAATGCATGCCAATATTCTGTTGGCTTTACTTGCAGTAGCTTGGCATTGCATGGCATTGCTGAGCCTGTCATCTACCATCTACATTTTTCAACATTAAACCTCATTTGCCATGTAGTTGCCCAACCCATTATTTTATTTAAGCCTTCTTGTAAGGTTTCAACATCCTGCACAGAATGTATGGCCCAGCTTAACTTTGTATCATCTGCAAATATTGAGATTGAGCTATTTATCCTATCCTCTATATTGTTTATGAATGAATTAAACAGAATTGGTCCAAGGACAGATCACCCCAGACCATCCGAGTACTTGCTATTTATCACCACCCTCTGGAGCCTCCCCTGTAGCCAGTTTCTACATGTGCATTATATATTTGGCAAGATGTTAAACCTGAACTCCAATCAAACATAAAAAGCACTGTAATCAATAATACATCTTGAAATGTATTATTTAATTGCAAGCAATGTAAGTACCTGAGTTTGACTTGGGATCAGTGATATGGCATGGTATGCAAATGTAAAAATGTAAAATTGAATAAAAAAGCTCTTATTTTAGTAATGGTACTAACATTTTTGATCCTGCTCATTCATGAACCAGGAAATAAATCACTTGTGGACCTGAGGATTATGATGTACAAGAATCAGGGAATTTCAGCACTCACTTCTCTCTCAAGCTTTTTTAAAGATAATGCATTACGATTTTGTTCCCACTTGTTTGAGATTTGTTCATTTGCTTTTCTGATTTGAAAATGCAACAACAAATATATATATATATATATATATATATATATATATATATATATATCACTTTGTCAGTGGAAAAGCTTTATAAATCTTAAAATGCACAAAAACTCCTAGTGAATTTAGATCGATAACATTTTCCAGGACTGTTCAGGTATCGGATTCCTTTGTAAAACTAAATTGATATTCAAATATTTTAAATTGTAAAGTTTTGTACAGCTAATGTAATTTAGGAAACATTTAGTATGAATGTTGAACCTTTTAAATCTTATATCATTAAAGACCAGAGATTACATTAATTTTGGAAAGTATTGCTCTGATATTAAACACTTTTCTTGTTATAATGAATCTATAAATTAGTTTATTCTACTTATACAGATTTTTAGTTGGTTCATGCAGATCTTTTGTAGTAATTTATAATTTATTCAAAATAACAACAAAGTATAATCTAATTCTGAATTTTTGTAAAATGAAAATGTACCTCTATTTTTAATCTTTTTACCATAATCTTCCCATAGTTAATGCACAGTAGAAATACAGTAAATATTAGTAATACTATAGTAAATACAGTACAATGAAGCTTACAATTTTTCTTTAGTTCCAACCTCACATACAGATTGCATCTCCAAACTAATCCTGCACAGGGGGTGAATATTTAAGAGGCACATTGCTTTACAAACTACTGTAGCACTGCATGTAAAACATATCCTTCTATGTGAAATAAAATGCATTTATTTGTTGACATTGGACTTCGGGAATATGTTACTGAAATTGCTCTCACTGCTCCATCTGCTTTCTCCCTCACAGTAGCATATACATGGTAGCAGATTCCCGGTGGTGCACTGGTCTGCTTCTTGAGAGGGTGCATGTACTCAACTTCTGAATGAGAGTGGAGCATAGGACTTTGCTCTACTGTTTCTGGGTTGGGTTTACTGCATTTGTTTGAAGGGTAGATGGTGGTAAAGCTAATTCAACCCCTCTGACAGGCTTGATGTTTTGAGACACACCTGTAATGGATGTGATTAAGGTATCACAGGTAAAATGCTAAAATTATAAAATGCCTATTTCAGTATGTAATATGTTACTGCTTAGCTTATCAACCTTAATTTTACTTAAAGATGACTACAAGCTCACCCCTCCCTGAATGAAAAGCTGAACTGCAAGTTCAGAAGTTAAGAAGATTGTGCCTCCTTTCTGAGAATTGCACCCAAGACAGACATGACATCAACATCTTGGAAGGAAGTTACCAAGTTACCCAATATAGCTATGATTAATTGCTAAATCTGCTAAAAGCTTATACATGTCACAATAATATGTTTTGCATATGCCTTGTTTTGTCTGACAAGAATGTCCGGCTGCTATCATATAAGCCGTGAAAAGAGGAAATAATAAAAAAAAAAAGTAACTTTATACTGAGCTGTCTGTATCTCAGAGTGGATTTATTTTCAGAGTGTGCACACTCCATATTAAAACCAATTTGGCCGGGTGGCAGATATAAATATTTCGGATGGTTCAGTTCCGATCTAAAACATTTGACGCCCAATGTGGGGCTTCGTGGCTCTGAGCCAAAGGACAGCCGATCTAGAGGAGACCGGGATGGACCAACACGGACAAGACGGAGATTGAACACCTCTAAGAAAATGGTAAGACACTTTTCAATATTTTGTCTACTGTTTATCCTGTATGCTTGATTGGTTAGTCTCTGTATCCATATTGGCTTCCTGCGGTCAGCAAAGACAGCTAATATATCTTGCCCAAAGTCTATTGAACCTGTATTAACCACTTCAGCCCCGGAAGGATTTACCCCCTTCCTGACCAGAGCACTTTTTACAATTTGGCACTGTGTCGCTTTAACTGCTAATTGCGCGGTCATGCAATGCTGTACCCAAACAAAATTTGCGTCCTTTTCTTCCCACAAATAGAGCTTTCTTTTGATGGTATTTGATCACCTCTGCAGTTTTTTATTTTTTGCGCTATACGGAAAAAGACCAAAAATTTTGAAAAATAAATTCTAATTTTGTTATAAAAAAAATCCAATAAACTCCATTTTAGTCATACATTTAGGCCAAAATGTATTCGGCCACATGTCTTTGGTAAAAAAAAAAATGTCAAGTGTATAGTTATTGGTTTACGCAAAAGTTATAGCGTCTACAAACTAGGGTACATTTTCTGGAATTTACACAGCCTTTTTTTTTTTTTTTTTTTTGCACAAAGTTGTCACTAAATGATATATTGCTCACACAGGCCATGGGCATATGTGGAATTGCACCCCAAAATATATTCAGCTGCTTCTCCTGAGTACAGGGATACCACATGTGTGGGACTTTTTGGGAGCCTAGCCGCGTACGGGGCCCCGAAAACCAATCACTGCCTTCAGGATTTCTAAGGGCGTAAATTTTTGATTTTTACTCCTCACTACCTATCACAGTTTTGAAGGCCATAAAATGCCCAGATGGCATAAAACCCCCCCCAAATGACCCCATTTTGGAAAGTAGACACCCCAAGCTATTTGCTGAGAGGCATGGTGAGTATTTTGCAGCTCTCATTTGTTTTTGAAAATGAAGAAAGACCAGAAGAAGAATTAATTTTTTTTTTTTTTTTTTTTTTTTTTTTTTCACACCGTATTTGCGCAGCGATTTTTCAAACGCATTTTTTGGGAAAAAAACACACTTTTTTTTTAAATTTTAATGCACTAAAACACACTATATTGCCCAAATGTTTGATGAAATAAAAATATACAATATACCATATACCAAACATGACATGCTTTAAAATTGCGCACAAACGTGCAGTGGCAACAAAATGAATACATTTTTAAAAGCCTTTACAGGTTACCACTTTAAATTTACAGAGGAGGTCTACTGCTAAAATTACTGCCCTCGATCTGACCTTTGTGGTGATACCTCACATGCATGGTGCAATTGCTGTTTACATTTGACGCCAGACAGACGCTTGCGTTCGCCTTAGCACGAGAGCAGGGGGGGCAGGGGTGCTTTTTTTTTTTTTTTTTTTTTTTTTTTGAAAAAAATTGGGGTCTATTAGACCCTAGATTTCTCCTCTGCCCTCAAAGCATCTGACCACACCAAGATCGGTGTGATAAAATGCTTCCCCAATTTCCCAATTCTAGCTAGCAGGTATCTGGGCTGATCCCGCTAACACTGCGTTTTTGGGAACCCTAAACTGCTGGGGACGTTAATATAGATCTGATCGGATCAGATATTGACCTGTTCAGATACTATACCACTAAGGGAGGTGTACGGTGCGTGCGTGGGTGTTAGTGGTACTGGCACTAATCTGACGCTGCCTGGGGCGATGCATATCACCGCCGGGCGATCAGGGGGCTAAACCTTTATTCGGTAATAAACGGCGGGTGCCCTGACACTATAAAAAATAAACGAACTAACCAGCGTCACCCATAACAGTTATACGGTGATCAGTGGTGAAAGGTTTAACTAGGGGGCAATCAAGGGGTTAAAACCTTTATTAGTATATGGGGGTCCCTGTCGCTAATAAAATGCTGACGGCGAACCTAAATATTTACGTCCCTAACTAGCGTCACCAGCGACACTAATACAGCGATCAGAAAAATGATCGCTTAGCGACACTAGTGACGGGGGGTGATCAAGGGGTTAAAACTTTATTTGGGGGGGTTAGGGGGTATCCTAGACCTAAAGGGGGCTAATACTAACTGCCCTACCACAGTAACTGTTACAAACTGACACCATGCAGTAATCAGAAAAAAAAAACTGCTTGGTGTCAGTGTGACGGGGGGGGGGGGGGGGGCTGGGGGGAGAGAGGGGTGATTGGGGGGGGTGATCGAGGGTGTAAAGTATGCCTGGCATGTTTAAGTGTATGTGTTGTGCAACTCACTCAGATGTCTTCTCTCCTCAGCGCCAGAACGGAAACTGCCGAGCCGAGGAGAGATGACATCACATCCTCTGCCTGTGTGTACTACACACAGGCAGGGGAGGATTCTCATTGGCTGGGAGCGATCGCGAGGGGGGGGGCTATGAATGGATGGCCTCCCCCTCATCACTGAACGCTCCCAGACCAAAGCCGACCGCCTCGGCACCGGGGGGGGGGGCCGATCAGATTCCCCACCCACGGGAGGCAGATCACGTATGGGTACGTGATTCTGCCTGCCCGTGCCATTCTGCTGACGTATATCAGCGTGAGGCGGTCGGCAAGTGGTTAATTATATCTGCCGCCTGCATTTTGTATGTTCTGTTTTGTTGATTTTGTGTGACGGCTGTTGGGAATGAGGGATTGATTATATAGTCACAGCCGAGGATAATTGACGTGGTTAAACTCCTCCTGGGGGAAAAAATAATTATGCGGTGAAGCACGGGAGACCAGGAGGGGGCATCAGGAACACAGTGGCGTGGGGATCCCGTGAGGATCTGAGTAATCCCATATTTCACTACGGTCGTCACATATCTTGTTGGTGGTTATGTCATGTCCTGAGTGTGTTTGTGGACTGCTGTTTGGTATACATGAAGGGGGCTGGGGTCTGGTCAAAATTGTAGAGCCAGGGTATAAGAGGGAATTTCTTGGTTACCAACCCTTGTTAGCGGAGACCACAGATTTGTTGGTATTCAGATTAAATGTACATTACCCAGTCAAACTTGAGGTTGGCAAGTCACCACAGGCTATAGAAAGTGAAGTTAGAAGGAGGGGACACACAGCCAAAAGGTGTCCACTACAACCTGAGCAACCGGAACAGTTTGAAGAAGGGGAGATTGACAGAGTGAGAAATTTGGGTATGGCATTGGGAAATGTAAATGACATTTGAAGTGGTACATTGAATTTCATTTTATTTGTTATGTCTTATTGAGAGTAATAAGTGGTCACATATCACTTGCCTCCCCTACTTGAGGCCACCTTGGGTGCGCAAGACCGTGACTAGTCTATGTTTTGGGAAGACACACGCAAGGAGACTTGCATGGCAGTCGAACACTGTAGACGTTCCTTTTTCTCTCTCTCTATCCATTTTGTCCTCATTAACTTGAGATTGTAATATAGTCTGAACTGGTACCAGGTGAAGAACAGAGGAATTGCCAGACCCTTTCAGAATCCAAGGCAACCTCGTGACCCATCTAAAATCCTGAGCAAACACATAAATATCCCAATCATCAAGACAGAAAGTGATAAGGCAGCCTTATATATTGGGGAGTGGCCCGAAAGAGGGACAGGTGACGGTTAGAAGAATTGTCAGACCCTTGAGTCCAGGACAGCTTCATAAAACCACCATACCAATCCTGAGCCTGGACACATAAACCCCCCAAAAGCTAACAATGGGACAGAAGTTAGAGAAACCCAGAGGTGGTAGCCTGGCTTGTGACTTGGTACTAGAGCGAGAAGGAGAGGATGCTGTCAAAACAGGAAAGAAATTGGCAAATGTGCGTGGGGTCACTATGCATTTGGGTGGACAGCTGCAGCCAGAGGAATGGCGCATTCTTTTGAGGAGAAAAAGGGGTTTGTTGTCAGACCACGGACTGCTGGCCACAGCAGACGCTTGGTTCAAAGTTGTAAAAGCCATTCATGAAGAAGAGTGGACAGAGCAGGAAATGAATCAAAATGGTTATATTATATATGTATATAAAAAGCCAGAAAAGGGGTCAAAATGTAAGACAACCAGTTAGCCACCGCCCTATGATGGCGTCCGGTCCTCAGGAAGTGGGTACCACCCCTCTGACACCCCCCTTCCCCCGTGCACAGTGACACCTCCCCTCTGACACCTCCAACTCATCCTCCTGCACCTCCACCATGCTTGAATGTAGGCAAGGCCCACTTGTCTTTGTACTCCTCATCTGGTTACCACCACACATGCTTGACACCATCTGAACCCCCCACACCAAAACCCACCCACATGTATCCGATGATAGACCAATCCTACGGAACATATTATAAGGCCCACCCTTCCCCGTTAATGATAGGCATTTTCTCTGACTGGGATAGCCAGGAAGATGGGGCAACCTCACAGAGCCCTAATCATGAAACAAGTGAGACTCAGGCAACCGGTCCTACACAGACACGTGAGACTCGGGCAACGAGTCCTACTCAGCCCAGTCCCTCCCATCAAAGCCCCGACCAGAGTCATGCTGACTCTGTCATGGTGCCCGGAGCCCTGCCTGACATGCATACCAGCACAACTATGATCCCACTCCAACGGAATGTTACATTCCAGCAGTATGACTCACAAGCTGGGGGAATAAATGGATTCCTTTGTGTCATTGTTCGACAACCCATTTGGTATTCCCCTCCTACGCCCCTCACAGTTCGGAACACACACGCAACAGCCACTGCCCAGTACTCCTCACAACCCAGGATATGGACCAAGAGTCCATCAAGACCCTAGACACGCACCACAAAACACGGGGGAGCAACACAGGCACCTAAGGGAATAACTGCGGCACAAGGGGCTCCCCTGATGTACATAACTTTCACCCCCTCTCAGGCTGCATCTCTTGTCACAAGCCTACCGGACCCTGAAAAGCAACCCATGCCATTTTACAGAAGGATCGACCAAATCCAAAAGACATACACGGCCATGTGACGGGATTTGGTGAGTCTGTGCAAGATAAAGGCAGGGGCTGCTTACTGGCCGGTGATGGAGAAATGCTTTGATGAATATTATAGTGAGAATAGCTATGACTCAGGTGTGACTTTGTGGCCCAATTAAAAAGATGGGCTCAAGACCACTTGGCAGACCAAGCAACTAGTATACAAGAGGTTACACAGGACAAAGGCGAATCTGTTGAGGAATTTCACGCTAGAATAACACAAGTGTTTACTGATTTGGGTTTCAGCAAGCTGAACAAAGCACACACACACATGCTGAGTGTCACATTTGTCTCAGGTCTCAGAGAACCAATCCGGAAGGGTTTGCTCCTTTTATGACCGGAGTACAGAGTATTGTCCCTTGAAACATTGTTATTAGTGGCAAAAGGCCTAGAATCCTCACAGAGCAACAGAAAGGTAACTCCTCTCATGTTGGCCTCTGACACACCGTATCTGCCTTCACCAACACAAAATCTGCGTGTCTGCTTCAACTGCGGAAGACCTGGCCACTTCAAAAGGGAATGCCAAAGCAAGCCTGTGTCACCTATCCCTACCATGGTGTCCTCTGAAGGCTTAGGAGGCCCTCTTGCAAAAATAACCCTCCCCATCGAGGGCCATCCTACCACTTTCCTATGTGACACAGGTGCTGCCGGATCCATGATCAGGGCAGAAGAACTATCCGATACCTCATTTCTATCAGACATTGATGTAACATGCGTGGGGGTTGATGGAACACCCAGGAAGAACCCCCTAACCCGCCCCCTACAAGTTGGCAATTTCCCTGACCAACTAGCAAGATTAATGGTCTCGTCCACATACCCCTTAAATCTGTTAGGGGCTGATGTCTTTTCCAGACTCCAGGCTTCTATTTCCTTCCAACCTGATGGTGGTGTTCTGGTCTCCTCACCGCTAACCATCGATGATGCCTCAGCACTGTGTTCAGTCCCCCTTTTATTATCCTTGGATGCACAAGGTGAGGCTGGAATCTCAAAAGAATTCTTGGAACGAGTCACTACATGCCTGTGGTCCAGAGGGCCTGAGGATATAGGACATCTAAAAGTGCCACCAATCACAGTGCAGCTGAAGCCTGGGGCCCCCTTGCCCAGAAGGCCACAGTACCCCTTGAAGCCAGCTCAAGCTGCATCTATTTCAAAGCAAGTTGAGGCCCATCTGTCAAATGGAGCTCTGGTACCCTGCACATTCCCGTGCAACACGCCACTGTTCCCAGAGAAGAAACTAACTGCAAAAAGAGAGCCAGAAAAATACAGAATGGTACAAGACCTCAGGGCCATGCATGAAGCTACTGTACTGGAAACGCCTATTGTGCCCAACCCACACACCTTGCTGGCAGGAATACCACCCACAGCAAAATACTTTACAGTAGTAGACCTAGCAAATGCTTTCTTCAGTGTTCCCCTTGACCCCCGTTGTCAGTTCCTGTTTGCTTTCACCTACGAGGGGTGGGGCTACACCTGGACTGTTATGCCAAAAGGGGCCCAGAACTCCCCCTCTCAATTCGCCAGAGCAATGGCCCTCATTCTGGACACCTGGATGAAATTACACCCTGACGTTGTATTCCTCCAGTATGTAGATGACCTCCTGCTCTGTGCAGATACCCTTGAAGACCCCTCAATCTTCTGTGAAAGTCTCCTCCACTACTTGGCCAACCAAGGATGCAAGGCTTCAAAGCAAAAGGTCCAGTGGTGCAGAGAGAAGGTGGTTTTTCTTGGTCACTGCATCTCCCAAGGCACTTGACATCTCACTGAAGAAAGAGTTGCTGCAATCAAGGCCATCCCCTTGCCTCAAGGTCAAAAGCCCCTACATGCTTTCCTAGGATTAATCTCCTATTGCTGCTCCTGGATCCAAGGAGCCTCCCTCTTGATGCAACCTCTCTATGATGCCCTGAAATCTGATGCTTTCCTGCTTTCCCCAGAAGCTATGAACAATTTTGAACTTCTGAAGGAGATCCTATCCACGGCCCCTGCTTTGGGCCTCCCAGACTATAAAAAGACTTTCAAACTTTTTGTCCCAGAGAGACAAGAACATGCCACAGGAGTTTTGGCTCAGGCCCATGGCAAGAGGCTTAGACCCATTAGTTATTACTCTTGCCAATTGGACTCGGTGGCTAAGGGGGGACCCTCCTGTCTCAGAGCCATCTTTGTAGCCCAAGCCCTTTTGGACAAGACCGCTGACCTTGTGTTGGGCCACCTTCTGATCCTCCTTGCCCCTCGTGACTTAACTGCCATACTGAACCAAACACAGCCCAAGCACCTGTCTTCAGCAAGACACCTCAGACCCCAGTGTGCCTTGCTTCTCCCCGATAACATCACTCTCCTCCAATGTAATACCCTCAACCCATCCACTCTACTTCCACGTTTCGAGGGGGGAACCTCTTTGGAGAATGAAGACCCTCATATCACTGCTCATGACTGCTTTGAAGTGATGAAAATGGAAACAACTCATCTACTAACAGTCAGTGAAACAGCCCTAGAGAATCCAGACTTGACAATTTTTGTGGATGGGTCCAGGTATGCAGACAACGCTGGACAATACCACACAGGATATGCAGTTACCACTGAAGATACAGTTCTTCAGGCTTCAGCATTACCCTCCTCCATGTCTGCCCAGGAAGCAGAACTCCAGGCCCTAACTATGGTATTCAAATTGGCAGAAGGAAAAAGAGCCAACATCCATACAGATTCAAGATACGTCCTCAACGTTGCCTGTGATTTCGGGGTCATCTGGAAATCCAGAGGGATCCTAACAGCAGCAGATACACCTGTAAAACATAGTTCAGCTATCAAGGACCTAATGGATGCCCTACTCCTCCCAGCACAGGTGGTTATACTTAAGGTGAAGGCACATGGCAAACTGAATTCCCAAGAAGCACGAGGCAATTACCTGTCAGACAGCACTGCAAAACAAGCTTCAAATGGGACGCAAGAAGTGGTCAGCAGAGTGAATGCACCCATCCTGGATGATCCAGTGGATACCCCTGAAGAACTGTACAGACCCCCATGATTGTACAAAACCCTCCTGTGAGCAGGACCCATCTCAAGGAGCAACAAGAAGCAGCTGGCAAAGAAGAAAAAGTGTGGATCAAGAAAGGAGCTACAGAAACTGAAGGGATCATGGAATTAAACAAGAGGCCATGTCTACCACGATCAATGTTTCCTGCAGTGGTACAGTGGGCCCATGGTGCCTCTCATCTGTCAAAAGCTTTAATGAACTCCCTGATCAACAAATACTACTTGGCTCCAGGGATTACCCCACTTACCAACAACTTCTGTAAGTCATGCACCATCTGTGCAAGAACGGAAAAGGTACCTTTGAAGCATCTAGAAAAGGCCCAGTACCCCTTCCAAAGGATACAGATCGACCACATCCAGATGCCAAAGAGTGCCTGATATGAATATGCACTGATCATCATTGACATGTTCTCCGGATGGCCCAAAGGCTATCTCGTTACCAATATGATGGCAAAGACCAAGGCAAAAAGGCTTCTAACAGAAATAGTGTGCAGATATGGTGTCCCAGAGGTTATAGAGAGTAAAGGCCTCAGGCCTCAGAGACCAAAGAAATATGGATAGCTCTGGGGGTCACACTAGCTTTCCACACCCCATACCATCCTCCAGAGCAGTGGGAAAGTGGAAAGATTAAATTGCACAATAAAGTCTAGAATGCAAAAAATGTCTCAGTAAACAGGAATGAGTTGTCCAGATAGCCTGCCTATTGCCTTATTCAGTGTTAGGTACACTCCAAGGGGAAACCATGGTTTGTCACCCTATGAGATATTGTTTGGCTCAGCCCCCAGATTGGGTGGTTACTTCTCACAACATTTGCAGCTCCAGTCTGATGTGTTGACTGATTATGTGACTGCTCTCAAGAATTAACCCGTATCCATTTGCAGGTATTTTCTTCCATTCCAGATCCTGAGCTAGATACAGGAACACACAAGCTGGTCCCCAGTGACTGGGTCCTGATAAAGAAGTTTGTGAGAAAACACACCCTTGAACCCAGATATGATGGTCCTTTCCAGGTTCTCCTAACAACCGCCACATCAGTCAAGGTGGCCGAGAAGAACTCGTGGATACGCGCCTCCCACTGCAAGAAGGTCCCTGTACCCGAGGAAGAGGCCGAGGGGACCAAAATATGATCCTGTATATCCTTTTCATTATGATTATTGTTCAGGCATAGGAGGTAGCCATCAGGCAGAAAGATGGTATAACACAAGTCACCAAGACCCCAAAGCCAGGAGAAGATAATACCATATATCCTGGCAATTACACATGTTATGGACGGTATCAGGGACTGGGGAAACCTCTAGGGAATTTTACCACAGGTTACTGTGGATCTTATAGTGAGGTGTCTGCAGATCTGGTGAAAAATCAAGTACAGTCTTTAGGAGATGTGTACTGGGTCTGCTGAGACATGAAAATCAGGAGTAGAATGACAGGACAGTGGACAGGGGAATGTCCACTGGCTAAGGCCATAATGCCTTTGCATATTTTCTTAGAGACCCCAGAACCAGAAACACACACACACCTAGACCTAACAGGAAGCATAGGAGTGACCCAGTGGGAAGCTTTGACCATTGTGTATACATAGAAAAAAGGGAAATTTGAGGTCTGTAGTGACCACTCAACCACCTCAATCTTATCATGTATACATAGATGCCATAGGAGTCCCAAGGGGGTCCCAGATGAGTTTAAAGCAAGTGACCAAGTAGCAGTGGGATTTGAGTCTCTAATCCCCATCATCACTGTAAACCAGAATGTAGATTGGATAAATTACATCTACTATAACCAACAAACGTTTGTAAACTACACCAGGGATGCACTCCAAGGTTTAGCCGAGAAACTAGAGGCCGCTTCCCAAATGGCCTTCCAAAACCGTATGGCCTTGGATATGGTCCTAGCTGAGAAGGGGAGTGTGTGTAAGATGTTACTCGAAACAAGTACATGCTGTACCTATATCCCAGACAACACTGGCCCAAATGGTAAAGTGACCTTGGCCATCAGGAAACTTGGGGATTTGTCCAAGGAATTAAAAAGGAATTCAGGGCTCACCAACCCCTGGGATCAGTACTTCACCTGGATCAAAGGGGATGGCAGGGATTATTAACACGAATAGGAATAGCCATCCTGATTATTTTGGTGACCTTGGCTGTCATAGTCTGCTGTATTCTCCCCTGTCTTAAAAAGTGTGTAGAAAAAGCTGTTGACCAATCTACTCCCACATTTGTGAACCAGGAAATACCAGATGATTATGAAAGACCCTACACTCCATTACAGACACTCCCTCCCCGAGATGCAACACCATAGGGTTGTAGGGACAGATAGCACCTGACTGCCCTTCTCCAGGCTGTATCGAGGGGGCTAGTGAGTTAGTCGCTGCCTTTCTCTATATGCAGTCCAAAAGAGTTGCTGAAGAGAATAGGCCAGGTGAGTAGGACTTTTAGTGTAGGGGACCAATTGAAATAGACATTTCAAGGGGGGACTGTAATGGATGTGATTAAGGTATCGCAGGTAAAATGCTAAAATGCCTATTTCAATATGTAATATGTTACTGCTTAGCTTATCAACCTTAATCTTACTTAAAGATGACTACGAGCTCACCCCTCCCTTATTGAAAAGCTGAACTGCAAGGAGTTAAGAAGATTGTGCTTCCTTTCCAAGAATTGCACCCAAAACAGACATGATATCAATATTTTGGAAGGAAGTTACCAAGTTACCCAATATTGCTATGATTAATTGCTAAATCAGCTAAAAGCTTATACAGTGTCACAATAAAATGTTTTGCATATGTCTTGTTTTGTCTGACAAGAATGTTCGGCTGATTTCATATAAGCCGCGAAAAGAGGAAATAATAAAAAAAGAAGTAACTTTACACTGAGCTGTCTGTGTCTCAGAGTGGATTTATTTTCAGAGTGTGCACACTCCATATCAAAACCAATTTGGCCGGGTGGCAGATATAAATATCTTGAACGGTTCAGTTCCGATCTAAAACACACCCACAACTATATGGTTGAGGAGCCCTTTTGTGGTGGCCAAAAGCTGCTACTCTGCTTGGGCAGTAGTAGCATCAATTTCTTAAAAACCTACTATCCCATCCCACCGTGTTCTGCCTTCCAAATGATGCTACTGGGCAAACTTCCATTATTTTGTTGATGCAGGAGCCATTGAAATGGGAAACTCAGATGCATAGCCCATCACCTGATTGGCTGAACGCACAGGAGGCCTGATTGGATGCCGGAAACGAAAAGGAAGAAGAGACGCATGTGAGGACAGAGAAGCATGGAGGATGCAGGACCCGCTGCATGTCCCACAGCTTGCCGCCGTCACCCGCTGCCTGACCCGCCACTAGGATGGGGTAAGTGCTGGTCAGACGGTGAGCGGGTGAGCCGGGGGGGGTCACAGTGGCTGCATATGATGGGCACAGAGGCTGTATGATGGGCACAGAAGCTGCATATGATGAGCACAGGCTGCATATGATCACACAAGCTGCATATGATGGGCACAGAGGCTGCATATTATGGACACTGAGGCTACAAATGATGGGCACAGAGGCTGCATATGATGGACACAGAGGCTGCATGATAGGCACAGGCTGCATATGATGGGCACAGAGGCTGAATTTTATGGGGCACAGTGGCTGCATTTTATGGGGTACAGTGGTTGCATGTTATGGGCACAGTGGCTGCAATTCATGGTGCAGTGAGGCTGCAATTGATGTTTTTTTTTTGTATTTTTTAGTTTGCGCCCCCCACAAAAATTTTGAGCACCAGCCGCCACTGCTGCAATGTATGTATGCTCCTTGCCATTCTGATCCTGTTTAGCTTTTTTTATTCAAGCTATGTATCTGACTGAAAGTTAAGGTTAATTATCTGTTACAGGGCAACTTAATTTATAAATATACTTTTACTAAACATACTAGAAAAATGACAAGGTGAGTACTGCTGGACACTGAGTTTACAGCACATTTTTCTCATGCTTTTTGTACTCTTGCTACCTGCAGCATCAATTGCCCCATAACTTTCCTGATCTTGCTCCTTGAGGGTAGGGACTGATGTGAATGTACAATGTATATGTAAAGTGCTGCGTAAATTCACGGCGCTATATAAGTACCTGAAATAAATAAATAAATCTTGCTGTACTGATGTGCACTTCTGCCTTCACTGCCACTGCACTCGCATGCATTTCTGCTTCTGCTAGACCTGCATCAATGCGCAACCCAAATATTTTGCCTGTTCAAAAAATGGGCATGCTTTTGCTGGTATTATTGATGAGAGATACAGTTGTGCTCATGCATTTACATTCCCTGAAAGAATTTATGATTTCTTGGCCCTTTTTCAGATAATATGAATGATAACACAAAAAGTTTTCTTTCACTCATGGTTAGTGTTTGGCTGAAGCCATTTATTATCAATCAACTGTGTTTACTCTTTTTAAATCATAATAAACTACAACAGAAACGACCCAAATGACCCTGATCAAAAGTTGTCATACCCTGGTGATTTTGGCCTGATAACCTGCACACAAGTTGACAAAAAGGGGTTTGAATGGTTATTAAAAGGTAACCATCCTCACCTGTGATCTGTTTGCTTGTAATTAGTGTGTGTGTATAAAAGGTCAATGAGTTTCTGGACTCCTGACAGACCCTTGCATCTTTCATCCAGTGCTGCACTGACATTTCTGGTTTCTGAGTCATGGGGAAAGCAAAAGAATTGTCAAAGGATCTGTGGGAAAAAGCAGTTCAACTGTATAAAACAGGAAAGGGATTTAAAAAGATATCCAAGGAATTGAGAATGTCAATCAGCAGTGTTCAAACTCTAATCAAGAAGTGGAAAATGAGGGGTTCAGTTGAAACCAAACCACGGTCAGATAGATCAACTGAAATTTCAGCCACAACTGCCAGGAAAATTGTTCGGGATGCAAAGAAAAACCCACAAATAACTTAAGGTGAAATACAGGACTCTCGGAAAATATGTGGTGTGGCTGTTTCAAGATGCACAATAAGGAGGCACTAGAAGAAAGATGGGCTGCGTGGTCGAGTCACCAGAAGAAAGCCATTACTACGCACATGCCACAAAGTATCCCACTCACAATACATTAAACAGCAGAGAGACAAGCCTCAAACCTTCTGGCACAAAGTCATTTGGAGTGATGAGACCAAAAATTTAGCTTTTTGGCCATAAACACTACATTTGGAGAGGAGTAAACAAGGCCCATGATGAAAGTACTTTGAAACACGGAGGTGGATTGCTGATGTTTTGGGCATGTGTGAGCTACAAAGGCACAGGGCATTTGGTCAAAATTGATGGCAAGATGAATGCAGTATG
This sequence comes from Aquarana catesbeiana, assembly GCF_042186555.1. Taxonomy (NCBI): domain Eukaryota; kingdom Metazoa; phylum Chordata; class Amphibia; order Anura; family Ranidae; genus Aquarana; species Aquarana catesbeiana. Next base: position 299,904,557 of record NC_133327.1, on the reverse strand, counting down.
TTATCAAAAAATACTGGAGGAACATTTGCATTCATCAGCCAGGAAGCTGCGCATGGGACGTACTTGGACATTCCAACATGACAATGATCCAAAACACAAGGCCAAGTTGACCTGTCATTAACTACAGCAGAATAAAATGAAGGTTCTGGAGTGCCCATCTCAGTCTCCTGACCTCAATATCATTGAGCCACTCTGGAGAGATCTCAAACGTGCAGTTCATGCAAGACAGCCAGTTAACAGGAACTGGGGCCTTTTTTGCCAAGAGGAATGGGCAGCTTTATCATCTGAGAAGATAGAGCCTTATTCACAAATACCACAAAAGACTTCAAGCTGTCATTGATGTTAAAGGGGGCAGTACACGGTATTAAGAACTGGGGTAGGTAAACTTTTGATCAGGGTCATTTGGGTAGTTTCTGTTGTGATTATGATTGAAAAAGAGTAAACACAGTTGATTGATAATAAATGGCTTCAGCCAAATACTAACCATGAGTGAAAGAAAACTTTTTGTGTTATCATTCATATTCTCTGAAAAATGGCCAAAAAATCATAAATTCTGCCAGGGTATATAAACATATGAGCACAACTGTACGTCTGTATTTTTTATAATGAAGTAGCCACTTAATGTTTTGTATGTCTGTGTCAGGAGCAATTTAATTTTTTTACATTTTTTTCTTTGCGCTAGCAACAGCCTGCACACAGCAAATTTCTAGTACTGCACCCCACATGAAGAATACGTTCCTACACACTTAAGTGTGAATATGTGAATTCACATGTGTGAAAATGTACTTTCATCTGCTTAAAATAGGTGACATAGATCTATGTTGTAGTGAAGTTACAGAATGCACTACAAATTAACAATCCTTATTTACATTTTAAGATTTTATTTTATTTTTCTTTAGATCAATTCATTTTTATTTTCCATTTAGTGGCAGCACAGATTATAAAGATATTCTGAATCAAATTAAATAAAGCTTTAAGGAACAGCAATATACACAGTGTACTGTGTATATATCACACCAGAGCCTCCAAGCTGTCATTAGAGATAAAAGTAGAGGCAGAGGCTGTAGTGGCATCGTTGAAGTGGGTCTATATCAGTGGGAATCGCTTCTTGTGATTGACTTTGGATTTACATAAGAGACTTTTTTTTAACAAACTACTTTTTCTATGGTTTAGGTTTTTTTTCAATTTACTATTTCCTTCTTTTTTTTTTTTTTAACCACTTACGAACCGCCCGCCGCGTTATACGTTGGTACTTTGAAGAGGGATATCATTGTTCTGGCAGAAGCTTGATACCATAACCCTGGTATTCTCTTCTTCAGCGGGCGGTCCACTTTAACATAAAAGTGGTCTCTGTGGCAGATTCACTGTGAGATCACTTTTATCGGCGGTGGGAGAGGGACCCCTCCTCTCGCCATGCTCCGGTGCCCTCCGCCACTTACTGGGGCCGCAGACAGCGGCGGAGGCGATCGGGTCCTTTCTCCTGTTAGGTATGGACACGAGTGAGGGAAAGATGGCCCCCACCCATCTCCATACCATTGCAGGGTGGAGGCAAGGTCAAAATGTCACTTTGCCTGTAGCTCTTAAAGCCACATTTTGTTTTTTTCTTAAACAACATTTTTTTTTTTATTATTATTATTACATTTTAGTATAAATATGAGATCTGAGGTATTTTTGACCCCAGATCTCATATTCAAGAGGTCCTGTCATGCTTTTTTTTCTATTAACCACTTGACGACCGCCTCACGCCGATGTATGTCGGCAAGGTGGCACGGACAGGCAAAATCACGTACATATACGTGATTTGCCTTCCGCGGATGGGGGGTCCGATCGGTCCCCCCCCCCGGTGCCCGAGGCGGTCGCCATTTGTTCCCGGGCGATGAGAGGTCAGGGGGAGGCCATCCATTGTTGGCCACCCCCTCCCGATCGCTCCCGGCGAATGAAAATGCTTCCTTTCCCTCTGTAATGTAAACAGAGGGAAAGGAAGTGATGTCATCCCTCCTCGAGTCGGTCTTTTTGATCCGGCGCCGAGGAGAGAAGACATCAAGTAAGTCTGCACAACACTACACTAACAGTAGAACACGCCAGGCACACTTGTCACCCCCCCATCACCCCCCGATCACTCCCCTATACCCCCTGTCACTCTGACACCAATGGCATTTTTTATTTTTTTTGCATTGGTGTCAGTTTGTGTCAGTTACAAGTGTTAGGGCAGTTAGGTTAGCCCCCTTTTAGGTCTGGGGTACCCTCCCTTAGGTCCAGGGTACCCCCCTAACCCCCCCTAATAAAGGTCAACCCCTTGATTACCCCCCCGTCACCAGTGTCGCTAAGCGATCATTTTTCTGATCGCTGTATTAGTGACACAGGTGACGCTAGTTAGGGAGGTAAGTATATAGGTTCGCTGTCAGTGTTTTATAGTGACAGGGACCCCCATATACTACCTGCTAAAGGTTTTAACCCCCTGATTGCCCCCTAGTTAACCCTTTCACCAGCGATCACCGTTTAAGTGTTACGGGTGACGCTGGTTAGCTAGTTTGTTTTTTGTAGTTTATTATAGTTTATTACAGTTTATTATAGTTTTAGGGCACCCGCCGTTTATTACCTTAGAAAGGTTTAACCCCCTAATTGCCCGGCGGTGATATAAATTACATTTTTAGGGTCAGCTAAGGTCTGCGTCACCCCAGGCAGCGTCAGGTTAGCGCCAGTACCGCTAACACCCACGCACGCAGCATACACCTCCCTTAGTGCTATAGTATCTGAGCGGATCGATATCTGATCCGATCAGATCTATACTCCCCAGCAGTTTAGGGTTCCCTGAAACGCAGTGTTAGCGGGATCAGCCCAGATACCTGCTAGCACCTGCATTTTGCCCCTCGGCCCAGCCCTGCCCAGCCCACCCAAGTGCAGTATCGATCGATAACAGACACTTACAAAACACTAAACACACATAACTGCAGCGTTCGCAGAGTCAGGCCTGATCCCTGCGATCGCTAACAGTTTTTTGGTAGCATTTTGAATCAGTCACTGACAGTCAGGAGCTTTTTTGCCTGTGAGTCTCACTAGTGTACCCCTAAATTTAGAGCCCAAAATGGCAAATCGAAGGTACACTAGTGAAGAGGCCTACACGTTTCTGAGTATGACAGATAGTGAAGAGGAAGTCACTCATCTGTCAAGTTCAGGCTCAGAATACGAACCTGTAGAGGACAGCAGCTCCATGACAGATAGCTCTGACGACAGAGTTGTGGTCCCTGCTAGAGTCAGGCGTACCAGACCCCAATCTTCTTCTTCTGTCCTTGAAGTGCAAGAACCGCAGGGCTCTCGTATGGAGCAGAGAAGTACTAGCGCCGCTATTCCTTCTGGTGAACTGGCAAGCACCAGCGGCCTAGTACACCCTGGTCGTACATCCAGCACTGCAGTAACACTTGGTGACGTGGCGAGTCCCATAAGTGCAGTTCAAGCTGGTGAGGTGGCAAGCACTAGTACTGTCCCGCTGCCACCAAGAAGACAAAAGACAGGCCCGTCGTGCCCATAGTGCCCTTCCTGCTGCATTGGCCAATCCGAATTGGGAACCCACCACTTCTGCAGCACCCGTACTTCTCCCTTTCACTGGCCAACCCGGAATTCAGGTGGAAACAGTTGACTTTATGCCACTGGATTTGTATTCACTGTTTTTCACCGAAGATCTCTATAGATCTATTGTGGACCAAAGCAATTTATACGCTGGTCAACACATCGCCGCTAATCCCCAGTCCTCCCTTGCCAGAGATTGGAGACCAATTACGGTCTCCGAATTTAAGACCTTTCTAGGCCTTTCCCTCCTCATGGGGTTGAATAAAAAGAGTAAGTTGCGGTCATATTGGTCCACTGACCCAATTTACCATTCGCCCTTGTTCTCTGCTTCCATGGCCAGGGCACGATACGAGCAGATTTTGCGGTTCATGCACTTCAACGACAATGAACTCTGTCGTCCTCGTGGAGACCCTGCATGCGATCGGCTCTACAAAATTCGGCCCCTCGTAAACCACTTCAACCAACGTTTTGCAGACTTGTTTACCCCCCATCAAGTTGTCTGCGTTGATGAGTCCCTGATTAAATTTTCTGGCCGCTTGTCATTCAAACAGTACCTTCCCAGCAAGCGTGCCAGATACGGGGTCAAGATGTATAAGCTCTGTGACAGGGCCACAGGCTATACATGTAGTTTTATGGTTTACGAGGGCAAAGATAGTCACGTAGAGCCGACTAACTGCCCTGACTACATAGGAAGCGCTGGCAAGATAGTGTGGGACTTGGTGTCACCCTTATTCGGAAAGGGGTACCACTTGTACGTGGACAATTATTATACGAGCATGCCACTTTTTAGTCACTTGTTTGATCAGCAGATTGGAGCATGTGGCACCGTGCGACCTAATCGCCGGGACTTTCCCCAGCAGCTTGTAGATTCCCGTCTTAGGCTGGGGGAGAGAGCCTGCTTGAAGTATAATAATTTGCTCGCTATGAAGTGGAGGGATAAGAAGAATGTTTTCGTTCTCACCTCCCTTCATGCAGACACGATGACCCAAATTCCTACGGCGACTGGTGTTGTGGAGAAACCCCTCTGTGTCCACGAATACAACCTTAATATGGGAGGGGTAGACCTCAACGACCAGTTGTTGGCGCCGTACCTAGTTGCCCGTAAGGCCAGACGCTGGTACAAAAAAGTGTCTGTTTATTTATTTCAATTGGCTTTGCTGAACGCTCCTGTGCTATACAGAGCTTCAGGACGGACTGGATCCTTCCTTAAATTCCAGGAAGAGATCGTCAGAGCCCTTCTGTTTCCAGACGGTGCTCTACCTCACCTTCCCCAACCAAATGCAGTAAGCCGGCTGCATGAGAGGCATTTTCTTTATGCCATCCTGAGTACCCCTACCCAACGAGCCCCCCAAAAAAGATGTTGTGTCTGTAGCAAGCGCGGATTTAGGCGTGACACCCGGTCTTATTGTCCCTCCTGTCCTGGCAATCCTGGTCTTTGCATGGGTGAATGCTTTGAACGCTACCATACACTAGTTGAGTATTAGCGTAGGGTTCAGCACTGCACAGACTAGGCACACTAACACAGGGTCTCCCAAGATGCCATTGCATTTTGAGAGACCCAAACCTGGAACCAGTTACAAAGGTTAAAAGTTACTAAAAAAAGTGTAAAAAAAATAAATAAATAAAAACAAAAAAATATATAAAATAAAAAAACCAAAAATAGTTGTTGTTGTTTTATTGTTCTCTCTCTCTATTCTCTCTCTATTGTTCTGCTCTTTTTTACTCTATTCTATTCTGCAATGTTTTATTGTTATTATGTTTTACCATGTTTGCTTTTCAGATTTTTTATACTTTACTGTTTACTGTGTTTTGTTGGCAACCATTTTATTGTTTTCAGGTACGCCATTCAGTTGCAGCGCGGATTTATTTATCTTGACAGCAACAGCGTTTGCTCCCACGATATATAAAGCCGTGACTCCAGCGCTGTTGGAGGTGATTTTTTACCACCACAGTTACATACTTCAGCATATATGCCGAAGTGTGGGGGCAGCAGTGGGAGGAGGAGCAATTTGCTCCTGCCTTTTGCGGGCGGATGCCCCCATGCTTCGGCATATATATTTTAGGCACAGGTTGCGTTAAATGTTTTATTGTTTACTATGTTTTTTTTTTTTTGTATTTGCTTTGCAGGTATGGTAAGTCTTAATGTTATACTGTAATGTTACTTTGTTTTATTGTTAACCATCATTTGCTTAGCAGGTACGCCATTCAGTTGCAGCGCGGATTTATTTATCTTGACAGCAACAGCGTTTGCTCCCACGATATATAAAGCCGTGACTCCAGCGCTGTCGGAAGTGATTTCACCACCACAGTTACATACTTCAGCATATATGCCGAAGCGTGGGGGCAGCAGTGGGTGGAGGAGCAATTTGCTCCTGCCTTTTGCGGGAGGATGCCCCCATGCTTCGGCATATATAAATGGTGCATGTATGCCCATCATTAGAAGTGGGTGGATGAAGGGAGGTATTCTAATGGTGGGCATACCCACCGATCAATATCTTTTTTTCGTTCAGCCCACAGGCTGCATGAAAAAAAAGTTTACAATATATGCCCAACAAGGACCAGCAACGTACTGGTATGTTGCTGGACTTTGAGTGGTTATACCAGAATGATGCCTGCAGGTTTAGGTATCATCTTGGTATCATTCTTTTCAGCCAGCGGTCGGCTTTCATGTAAAAGCAATCCTAGCGGCTAATTAGCCTCTAGACTGCTTTTGCAAGCAGTGGGAGGGAATGCCCCCCCACCGTCTTCCATGTTTTTCTCTGGCTCTCCTGTCCCAACAGGGAACCTGAAAATGCAGCCGGTGATTCAGCCAGCTGACCATAGAGCTGATCAGAGACCAGAATGGCTCCAAGCATCTCTATGGCCTAAGAAACCGGAAGCTACGAGCATTTCATGACTTAGATTTCGCCGAATGTAAACAGCGCCATTGGGAAATTGGGAAAGCATTTTATCACACCGATCTTGGTGTGGTCAGATGCTTTGAGGGCAGAGGAGAGATCTAGGGTCTAATAGAGCCCAATTTTTTAAAAAAAGAGTACCTGTCACTACCTATTGCTATCATAGGGGATATTTACATTCCCTGAGATAACAATAAAATTAATAAAAAAAAATAAAAATGAAAGGAATAGTTTAAAAATAAGATAAAAAAGCAAAAAAATAATAAAGAAAAAAAAAAAAAAAACACCCCTGTCCCCCCTGCTCTCGCGCAAAGGCGAACGCAAGCGTCAGTCTGGCGTCAAATGTAAACAGCAATTGCACCATGCATGTGAGGTATCACCGTGAAGGACAGAACGAGGGCAGTAATTTTAGCAGTAGACCTCCTCTGTAAATCTAAAGTGGTAACCTGTAAAGGCTTTTAAAGGCTTTTAAAAATGTATTTATTTTGTCGCCGCTGCACGTTTGTGCGCAATTTTAAAGCATGTCATGTTTGGTATCCATGTACTCGGCCTAAGATCATCTTTTTTATTTTATCAAACATTTGGGCAATACAGTGTGTTTTAGTGCATTAAAATTTAAAAAAGTGTGTTTTTTCCCCAAAAAATGCGTTTGAAAATCGCTGCGAAAATACTGTGTGAAAAAAAAATATGAAACACCCACCATTTCAATCTGTAGGGCATTTGCTTTAAAAAAATATATAATGTTTGGGGGTTTAAAGTAATTTTCTTGCAAAAAAAAATAATTTTTTCATGTAATCAAAAAGTGTCAGAAAGGGCTTTGTCTTCAAGTGGTTAGAAGAGTGGGTGATGTGTGACATAAGCTTCTAAATGTTGTGCATAAAATGCCAGGACAGTTCAAACCCCCCCCCAGATGACCCCATTTTGGAAAGTAGATACCCCAAGCTATTTGCTGAGATGCATGTTGAGTCCATGGAATATTTTATATTGTGACACAAGTTGCGGGAAAGAGACAATTTTTTTTTTTTTTTTGCACAAAGTTGTCACTAAATGATATATTGCTCAAACATGCCATGGGAATATGTAATATTACACCCCAAAATACATTCTGTTGCTTCTCCTGAGTACGGGGATACCACATGTGTGGGACTTTTTGGGAGCCTAGCCGCGGACGGGACCCCGAAAACCAAGCACCGCCTTCAGGCTTTCTAAGGGCGTAAATTTTTGATTTCACTCTTCACTGCCTAGCACAGTTTCGGAGGCCATGGAATGCCCAGATGGCACAACCCCCCCCCCAAATGACCCCATTTTGGAAAATAGACACCTCAAGCTATTTGCTGAGAGGTATAGTGAGTATTTTGCAGACCTCACTTTTTGTCACAAACTTTTGAAAATTGAAAAAAGAAAAAAAAAAAATTACATTTTTCTTGTCTTTCTTCATTTTCAAAAACAAATGAGAGCTGCAAAATACTCACCATGCCTCTCAGCAAATAGCTTGGGGTGTCTACTTTCCAAAATGGGGTCATTTGGGGGGGGGGTTTGTGCCATCTTGGCATTTTATGGCCTTCAAAACTGTGATAGGTAGTGAGGAGTGAAATCACAACTTAACGCCCTTAGAAATCCTGAAGCCGGTGCCTGGTTTTCGGGGCCCCGTATGCAGCTACGCTCCCAAAAAGTCCCACACATGTGGTATCCCCGTACTCAGGAGAAGCAGCAGAAAATATTTTGGGGTGTAATTCCACATATGCCCATGGCATGTTTGAGCAATATATCATTTAGTGACAACTTTGTGCAAAAAAAAAAAAAAAGTGTTACTTTCCCGCAACTTGTGTCAAAATATAAAATATTCCATGGACTCAACATGCCTCTCAGCAAATAGTTTGGGGTGTCTACTTTCCAAAATGGGGTCATTTGGGGGGGTTTTGTGCCATCTTGGCATTTTATGGCCTTCAAAACTGTGATAGGTAGTGAGGAGTGAAATCACAACATTACACCCTTAGAAATCCTGAAGGCGGTGCTTGGTTTTCGGGGCCCCGTATGCGGCTAGGCTCCCAAAAAGTCCCACACATGTGGTATCCCCATACTCAGAAGAAGCAGCTAAATGTATTTTGGGGTGCAATTCCACATATGCCCATGGCCTGTGTGAGAAATATATCATTTAGTGACAACTTTGTACAAAAAAAAAAAAAAATTGGCACTTTCCCGCAACTTGTGTCAAAAAATAAAGTATTCCATGGACTCAACATGCCTCTCAGCAAATAGCTTGGGGTGTCTACTTTCCAAAATGGGGTCATTTGGGGGGGTTCTGTGCCATCTGGGCATTTTATGGCCTTCAAAACTGTGATAGGTAGTGAGGAGTGAAATCAAAAATGTATGCCCTTAGAAATTCTGAAGGCGGTGATTGGTTTTCGGGGTCCCGTACGTGGCTAGGCTCCCAAAAAGTCCCACACATGTGGTATCCCCGTACTCAGGAGAAGCAGCTAAATGTATTTTGGGGTGTAATTCCACATAGGCCCATGGCCTGTGTGAGCAATATATCATTTAGTGACAACTTTTTGTAATATTATTTTTTTTTTTTTTTTGTCATTATTCAATCACTTGGGACAAAAAAAATAAATATTCAATGGGCTCAACATGCCTCTCAGCAATTTCCTTGGGGTGTCTACTTTCCAAAATGGGGTCATTTGGGGGGGGGTTTGTACTGCCCTGCCATTTTAGCACCTCAAGAAATGACATAGGCAGTCATAAACTAAAAGCTGTGTAAATTCCAGATAATGTACCCTAGTTTGTAGACGCTATAACTTTTGCGCAAACCAATAAATATACGCTTATTGACATTTTTTTTTACCAAAGACATGTGGCCGAATAAATTTTGGCCTAAATGTATGACTAAAATTGAGTTTATTGGATTTTTTTTATAACAAAAAGTAGAAAATATCATTTTTTTTCAAAATATTCGGTCTTTTCCCGTTTATAGCGCAAAAAATAAAAACCGCAGAGGTGATCAAATACCATCAAAAGAAAGCTCTATTTGTAGGAAGAAAAGGACGCAAATTTCATTTGGGTACAGCATTGCATGACCGCGCAATTAGCAGTTAAAGCGACGCAGTGCCAAATTGGAAAAAGACCTCTGGTCCTTAGGCAGCATAATGATCCGGGGGTCAAGTGGTTAAGGGATGTTTATTGTTTACATTCCTTGTTATAGGAATAAAAGTGACACTTTTTTTTAAAAAGAACAGTGTAAAAATAAAAAATAAAAGGTAAAATAAATAAGAAAAAAAATAAAATACATCTGAAACGCACCCCGTCCCGCCGAGCTCGTGTGCAGAAGTGAACGCATATGAAAGCAGTGCCCGCATATGAAAACGGTGTTCAAACCACACATGTGAGGTAACGCCATGATCATTAGAGTGAGAGAAATCATTCTAGCCCTAGACCTCTTCTGTAACTCAAAACATGCAACCTGTAGAATTTTTTAAACATCGCCTATGGAGATTTTTAAGGGTAAAAGTTTGTCGCCATTCCACGAGCGGGCGCAATTTTGAAGCGTGACATGTTGGGTATCAATTTACTCGGCGTAAAATTATCTTTCACAATATAAAAAAAAATTAGGCTAACTTTACTGTTGTCTTATTTTTTAATTCAAAAAAGTGTATTTTTTCCAAAAAAAGAGAGCTTGTAGGACCGCTGCACAAATCAGAGAGCTTGTAGGACCGCTGCACAAATCACGGTGTGACAGAAAGTATTGCAATGACCGCCACTTTATTCTCTAGGGCAGGGGTCTTCAAACTAAGGCCCTCCAGTTGTTTAGGAACTACAATTCCCATCATGCCTATTCTTGTCTGTGAATATCAGAGCTTTACAATGCCTCATGGGACGTGTAGTTCTGCAACAGCTGGAGGGCCGTAGTTTGAGGATCCCTGCTCTAGGGTGTTAGAAAAAAATATATATATATAATTTTTTGGGGTTCTAAGTAATTTTAAGGCAAAAAAAACCCCCTGTTTTTAATTTGTAAACACCAAATCTCAGAAAGAGGCTTGGGGCTTAAAGTGGTTGGAAACCCACTTTGAAAAAAAAAAAAAAAAAAACTAACACCTGCAAGACAAAGGCATATTGAGCTAGTATGCATAGCATACTAGCTCATTATGTAATACTCACCTGAGATGGAAGCTCTCCCTGCAGTGCCCGTACACAGCACCGGGCGCTATGATTGGCCGGAGCCACGATGACATCAATCCCGCACATGAGTGCGGTAATGGTACACTCACTGAAGCAACGACACATAGGTGCCATTGCTTCATTTTGTGTTAGTGCGAATGTGCCGATGATGTCAGCACATGCAACTACGGGGGATATCTCCTAAACCGTGCAGGTTTAGGAGATATCCTTGGTAGCTACAGGTAAGCCTTATTATAGGCTTACCTTGAGCACAAATTGGTCTGTAAGTTTTTACAAACACTTTAAGTGGTGTTAAGTGAGTAATGAGTGAGACTACTTTTAACAGAAAAAAAGTGCCAGGGATCCTGGGTGATGTCATTGACCAAGTATGGTCTTCATCATATTTGGCTAATGATGTCACCCAGAATCCCCCTTGTTTACAAACAGAAGCCAATGGGGATTGTCATTTAGAGACAGTTGTGATAGTGCTACTAAACAACAGATTCCCTGGTTTGTTGACAAACAGAAGCCAGTGGGGTCTGTCATTAAGGCTCTGTTTCCACTACTGCAACCCCAAAGTCATGCGATTTACAGTGAAACTCTGCAATGCGATTTGTGATGCGATGTCATGCAAACGGCGAAAACCATGTGAGAACAAAAACATACTTGGGGGGCACACCCTAAAATGCTTTACATTCAAGATGGTGCTGCTATAAGACCAAAACCAGTACAAAACAGATTACAGCGCACACATACAAAAATGACATTTATCCTGCAAGGCTAGTTAAAAACACCTGAACATATTCAAAAATATGGGGTTTTGGTCACACTATATGGTCATATAGTGCTAAGCCCACTTACTGTGACAAAGTACCCCGAATTAGTGGGTCCTACCCTAGTAATAGAATGAAAGTACCTATGTCTCAACCATGGGAGTTAAACTCCTCTGTGTGGGAGAACCGAAGGGATTCCTCCTATGCAATGGTGGCCACTAATAAGAGATAATGAAGAGGGGGAGGGGTGCTCCAGCCCAAGAGACTTGACCAGGGTCCATACAATATACACAAACATACTTGGGGGGCACACCAACTAATTCCCACTAATTCGGGGTACTTTGTCGCAGTAAGTGGGCTTAGCACTATATGACCATATAGTGTGACCAAACCCCCGTATTTTTAACTAGCCTTGCAGGATTATTGTCATTTTTGTATGTGTGCGCTGTAATCTGTTTTGTACTGTTTTTGGTCTTATAGCAGTACCATCTTGAATGTAAAGCATTTTAGGGTGTGCCCCCCAAGTATGTTTTTGTATATTGTATTGACCCTGACCAGGTTTCTTGAGCTGGAGCACCCCTCCCCCTCTTCATTATCTCTTATTAGTGGCCACCATTGCATAGGAGGAATCCCTTCAGTTCTCCCACATAGAGGAGTTTATTTCCCATGGTTGAGACACAGGTACTTTAATTCTATTATTAGGGTAGGACCCACTAATTTGGGGCACTTTGTCGCAGTAAGTGGGCTTAGCACTATATGACCATATAGTGTTACCAAACCCCCGTATTTTTTAATATGTTCAGGTGTTTTTAACTAGCCTTGCAGGATAAATGTCATTTTTGTATGTGTGCGCTGTAATCTGTTTTGTTTTACCGTGTGAGAACAAGTCGCACCAAAGTCGGAACAAAGTAGTGCAAAAACCTTTTGGAGTCACTGCGACCAATTAGAACGGGGACCATTGAAATACATGGGTTTTGACTTGTCATGCGACTTCACATGTGTCAAGTCGCACAACAACTCGCAGTAGTGGAAACAGAGCCTTACCAGTGCTACTGCTACCATCACTAAATGCCAGATTTTTGGGTCACTTTTTATTAAAGCAAAACGTTACTTCTAAATGAGTACATTGTCAACAACTACATTAGCAGATTAAAGGCATCCTGAAAGCATATTATTTAAAGGAATTGTGTATTTTATTAAAGTAGCTTTTAAACCGCTACTGAATGGTATTTTTAATTTTATATTTTGCATTTGTAAATTTCCACCATGGCAGTGCCCAGCTACCCAAGCCCTTTTTAATATAGTTAAATAGTTGGTAAGGTTGAATAAAGACTCCAGTCCATCCAGTTCAGTGTGTGTATCAATGTCTCTACCATTTCCACAATCCCTGTATTTTGTGTTTTCTAAGATGTCAAGAAGGAGAAAGGAGAAAATCCATGTTCAGAACGCAATGCATTTGCGAATCAGATGCGTTCCCATAGAAGATAATGGGCTTGTAATTCAGACTGCAATGCCCAGAAAATGCACACGTTTTTTGTGTAATGCACAGTGCGAATGCAACGCACATATGTGAACAAGATGCATTCGTATGAATGTATTTTAAAATGTCCTGCGAATTGGATGTGGTGTAAGCTGCATCTAATTTGCATAGGTGTGAACGGGGGCTAATAGTCTGCTAGTCTTGTTTGCTGCAGCTTGGCATTGCATGATATTGCTGAGCCTGTGGTCTACTCGGACGCCCTGATATTTTTCCATCCGCGCCTCCCCCCAGAGGTTCTCCCACTGGCGAGTAACTTGCATTCATATTTTTAGCCCCCAAGTGCATTACTTTTCATTTATCAATAATAAACCTAATTTGCCATGTACTTACCCACCCCTCTATTTTTGCAAGGTCTTCCTGTAAACATGCTACAGTATATCCCATTGTGAGGTTATTACCTTGAAGAAGAATGTGAAAAAAAAGGATGCTGCATTTACTACTTGCCAGCTGCCCCATAGCAGATTTACTGCTACTGGGCGGCTGCGCTTTTCATAATCATGTATATATCTATGTGATTCTGCACTTCCTGGTAAGGAACTCGTGCACGCCGCAGGCTTTCTGCTTCTGATGTGATGTGTCACAGCAGAAGCCAATTAGCAGGTGCAGGCCAATGGATGTCTGTCAGAAGAACCCACCGATCGCCGAGCAGAGACAAAGGATGGAGCTCTGCCTATGTAAACAAGACTTGTTTAAAAACAAGACTTGACTTTAAAATCCATCACTTCACTTAGTAAAAGCACCACACATAGTGTACACAAACACTGGCTAGGCAAACATTTAACCACCCTAGCTGTTTAACCCCTTCCCATCCAGTGTCATTAGTACAGTGACAGTGCATATTTTTAGCACTGATCACTATATTAGTGTCAAAAGTGTCAGTTAGTGTCAGAATGTCTGCCACAATATCACAGTGCCACTATAAGTCACTGATCGTCACTATTACTAGTATAAAAGAAATATATAAATACAAATTCCAGTATATATCCCATAGTTTGTAGACGCTATAACTTTTGTGCAAACCAATCAATATACGCTTATTGGGATTTTTTTTTACCATTGGCCTAAACTTATTAAGAAATGTGATTCTTTTTTCATTTTGCTCCTTCATAAAGACATGGATGAGCGAGTTTGGGGTGGAGGAACTTGACTGGCCTGCACAGAGTCCCGACCTCAAGCCAATAGAACACCTTTGGGATGAATTAGAGTGGAGACTGTGAGCCAGGCCTTCTCGTCCACATCAGTGCCTCACCTCACAAATGCGCCTTTGGAAGAATGGTCATACATTCCCATAGACACGCACCTAAACCTTGTGGACAGAATTCCCAGAAGAGTTGAAGCTGTTATAGCTGCAAATGGTGGACCAACTCAATATTGTACCCTACGGACTAAGATTGGGATGCCATTAAAGTTCATGTGCGTGTAAAGGCAGGCATCCCAATACTTTAGGTAATATAGTGTACATGCAGCAGTACAAGAGCCACCACATCTAGGTACCTATGGTAAACTTCTAACAGGAGACTGTCAGACCTGAGGCTTTTCCAGTTGAAAGTGATGAGAGTGATAGCTGTTTTGATCTCATCTTCAGCAATCTCACAGTTTGCATCTAGCATTGACATTTGTGCTTCGGTTAATTTTGGAAGTGTCAGATTAGACAGGTACTCCTCTATGTCCCAATATGCCAAAATAGACTTTTGAGCTGCTATAAAACTAATTACCTCAACCTGCAGCTGCTATCACCTCACACTCATATATGTCTGCAGCTGAACTGATGAATGTAGAGGCATTCATATTAGTAAAGAAGTTATAAAAGCATAAAAGAACAGCATGAACTGAGAAGACAAAATTACCCTAACCATCTCTTACTTTGGGGTGAGCAATACTCATATGTTTAGATAATATGGGGGAAAGGGGAAGAGGAATATGGGACTTTAAATGAAGCCACGGCCTGGTAAGGCCATGTGCTTTCATACCTATCAATAATGAGGAAAATTAGAGGGCATAAGGGTGGGACTTTACATGAAGCACATAGCAGCAACTGAATACAGGTGGACATGTAGAAAGGCTATTTATTGGTACATAACATGGATATATATACATAACTGTTGGTATAGTTCCCACATAATAAAACATAATGATAATATAAAGATCAACTATATTACACAATAATTTACCAGAATCCACCAAAATGTATATGTGTAAAAACATTAATGACAAGGTATTGCCTGCATGGTCTATGGCAGGGATATGCAATTAGCGGACCTCCAGCTGTTGCAGAACTACAAGTCCCATGAGGCATAGTAAAATTCTCACAGCCACTAGCATGACACCCAGAGGCAGAGGCATGATGGGACTTGTAGTTTTGCAACAGCTAATTGCATATCCCTGGTCTATGGCCTCACAATTCCCAGTGGAGATGAATAAAATTGTAAACATAATATATTCAAATTCTGATGACCACGTAAATCGTACAAAACATGGCATCTTGTAGCTTTAATTGTTTCAAAGCATGTAGCCACTCGTCAGGAGCAGGCATGTGATGAGTAAAAAATTGTATACTGGCGGTATAATGCTGGGAATCGCGAGTCACCCAAAGATATCATGGTCAGAAGCTGTGGTGGGGACATGTCCAATAAGGCGCCCAACAACACACAGAATCCCAGGTGGCTGGGAGTCTAGAGCCACCCATGATACAGATGGAAAATGGTGAGTGAGCCAGCCAAGTGGGGTCTCCAGGACGGGTAGCTCCGGCTCTCTCTCTGGCTGTAGTGGGCGCTCTGTCCACTCTGTCTGCTCTCTACTATCCCGGGCTCCTCTCGGACCCTTATCCGAGCATGCCGGCAGGTCAGGAAAGGGAGGGGACGAGCAAGCGCCCCCCCTCCTGAACCATACCAGGCCGCATGCCCTCAACATGGGGGGTACGGGTGCTTTGGGGTGGGGGGGGCTCAGCACCTTAACCAGTTGCTGACCGCCTCACGATGATGTACGTCGGCACAATGGCACGGGCAGGCAAAAGGACTTATATATAAGGACCCCCCCCCCGGTGCCTGCAGCGGTCGGATTATCGTCAGGGGCAATCAAAGGTGAGGGGGAGGCCACTCATTCGTGGCCCCCCTCGCGATCGCTCCTGGCAAATGAAATGCTTCCTCGGCTTCTGTAATGTAAACAGAAGCGGAGGAAGTGATGTCATCTCTCCTCGAGCCGGTCTTTTCGTTCCGGCGCCGAGGAGAGAAGACATCAAGTAAGTTTGCACCAACACTAACAGTAGAACACGCAGGCACACTTTTCACCCCCCATCATCCCCCAGTCACCCCCCGATCACCCCCCCTGTACCCCCTGTCACACGGACACCAATAGCAGTTTTTTTTTTCTGATTATTGCATTGGTATCAGTTTGTGACAGAAGTGGTAGGGCAGTTAGGATTAGCCCCCTTTAGGTCTAGGGTACCCCCCTAACCCCCCCTAATAAAGTTTTAACCCCGTGATCACCCCCCGTCACCAGTGTCACTAAGTGATCATTTATCTGATCTCTGTATTAGTGACACAGGTGATGCTAGTTAGGGAGGTAAGTATATAGGTTCGCCGTCAGTGTTTTATAGCGACAGGGACCCCCATATACTACCTAGTAAAGGTTTTAACCCCCTGATTGCCCCCTAGTTAACCCTTTCACCAGTGATCACCGTATAACTGTTACGGGTGACGCTGGTTAGTTAGTTTGTTTTTTATAGTTTTAGGGCACCTGCCGTTTATTACCTAATAAAGGTTTAGCCCCCTGATTGCCCGGCAGTGATATAAGTTAAGTTTTAGGGTCAGATAAGGTCTGTGTCGCCCCAGGCAGCGTCAGGTTAGTGCCAGTAGCGCTAACACCCACGCACGCAGCACACACCTCCCTTAGTGGTATAGTATCTGAACAGATCAATATCTGATCCGATCAGATCTATACTAGTGTCCCCAGCAGTTTAGGGTTCCCAAAAAAGCAGTGTTAGCGGGATCAGCCCAGATACCTGCTAGCACCTGCGTTTTGCCCCTCGGCCCAGCCCAGCCCACCCAAGTGCAGTATCGATTGATCACTGACACTTACAAAACACTAAGCACACATAACTGCAGCGTTCGCAGAGTCAGGCCTGATTCCTGCGATCGCTAACAGTTTTTTGGTAGCATTTTGATACAGTCGCTGACAGTCAGGAGCTTTTTTGCCTGTGAGTCTCACTAGTGTACCACTAAATTTAGAGCCCAAAATGGCAAATCGAAGGTACACTAGTGAAGAGGCCTACACGTTTCTGAGCATGACAGATAGTGAAGAGGAAGTCACTCATCTGTCAGATTCAGGCTCAGAATACGATCCTGTAGACGACAGTGGCTCCATGGCAGATAGCTCTGACGACGGAGTTTTGGTCCCTGTCAAGGTCAGGCATACCAGACCCCAAACTTCTTCTGCTGTTGTTGAGGTGCAGGAAACGCAGGGCTCTCGTATGGAGCAGAGAAGTACTAGCGCCGCTATTTCTTCTGGTGAACTAGCAAGCACCAGAGGCCTAGTACACCCTGGTCGTACATCCAGCACTGCAGTAACACTTGGTGACGTAGCGAGTCCCATAAGTGCAGTTCAAGCTGGCGAGGTGGCAAGCACAAGTAGTGTCCCACTGCCACCAAGAAGACAAAGACAGGCCCGTCGTGCCTTTAGTGCCCTTCCTGCTGCATTTGCCAATCCTAATTGGGAACCCACCACTTCTGCAGCACCCGTACTTCCCCCATTCACTGGCCAACCCGGCTTTCAGGTGGAAACAGTTGATTTTACGTCACTTGATTTTTATTCGCTGTTTTCACCGAAGATCTCTATAGATCTATTGTGGACCAAAGCAATTTGTACGCTGGTCAACACATCGCCACTATTCCCCAGTCCTCCCTTGCCAGAGATTGGAGACCAATTATGGTCTTCGAATTTAAGATCTTTCTGGGCCTTTCCATCAACATGGGCATAAATAAAAAGAGTGAGTTGCGGTCATATTGGTCCACTGACCCAATTTACCATATGCCCATGTTCTCTGCCTCCATGGCCAGGGCACGATACGAGCAGATTTTGCGGTTCATGCACTTCAACAACAATGAACTCTGTCGTCCTCGTGGAGACCCTGAATACGATCGGCTCTACAAAATTCGTCCCCTCATAAACCACTTCAACCAACGTTTTGCAGACTTGTTTACTCCCCATCAAGTTGTCTGCGTTGATGAGTCCCTGATTAAATTTTCTGGCCGCTTGTCATTCAAACAGTACCTTCCTAGCAAGCGTGCCAGATACGGGGTCAATATGTATAAGCTCTGTGACAGGGCCACAGGCTATACATGTAGTTTTATGGTTTACAAAGGCAAAGATAGTCACGTAGAGCCGACAAACTGCCCTTACTACATAGGAAGCGCTGGCAAGGTTGTGTGGGACTTGGTGTCACCATTTATATGTGGACAATTATTACACGAGCGTGCCACTTTTTAGTCACTTGTTTGATCAGCAGCATTGGAGCATGTGGCACAGTGCAACCTAATAGCCAGGCTTTCCCCAGCGGCTTGTAGATTCCCATCTTAGGCTGGGGGAGAGAGCCTGCTTCAAGTGTAATAACTTGCTCGCTATGAAGTGGAGGGATAATAAGAATGTTTTTGTTCTTACCTCCCTTCATGCAAACACGACGGTCCAAATTACTACGGCGACTGGTGTTGTGGAGAAACCCCTCTGTGTCCACGTATATAACCAAAATATGGGAGGGGTGGACCTCAACGACCAGTTGTTGGCGCCTTACCTAGTTGCCTGTAAGGCCAGACGCTGGTACAAAAAAGTGTCTGTATACTTATTTCAATTGGCTTTGCTGAACGCTTATGTGCTACACAGAGCTTCAGGACAGACTGGATCCTTCCTTAAATTCCAGGAAGAGATCGTCAGAGCCCTTCTGTTTCCAGACGGTGCTCCACCTCATCATCCCCAACCAAATGCAGTAAGCCGGCTGCATGAGAGGCATTTTATTTATGTCCTCCCGAGTACCCCTACCCAACGAGCCCCCCAAAGAAAATGTCGTGTCTGCAGAAAGCGCGGATATAGGCGTGACACCCGCTATTATTGTCCCTCCTGTCCTGGCAATCCTGGTCTTTGCATTGGTGAATGTTTTGAGCGCTACCATACATTAGTTGAGTTTTAGCATAGGGAACAGCATTGCACAGACTAGGACACACTTTCACAGGGTCTCCCAAGATGCCATCGCATTTTGAGAGACCCAAACCTGGAACCGGTTACAGTTATAAAAGTTACAGTTATAAAAAAAATGTAAAAAAAAAGTAAAAAAAATAAAAACACAAAAAAAATATAAAATAAAAAAAACAAAAACAGTTGTCGTTTTATTGTTAACTCTCTCTCTATTCTCTCTCTATTGTTCTGCTCTTTTTACTGTATTCTATTCTGCAATGTTTTATTAATATGTTTTATCATGCTTGCTTTTCAGGTATGTAATTTTTTTATACTATACTGTTTACTGTGTTTTTTTGTTTTGTTTTCAGGTATGCCATTCAGCTGCAGCGCGGATTTATTTATCTTGACAGCAACAGCGTTTGCTCCCACGATACATAAAGCCGTGACTCCAGCGCTGTCGGAGGTGATTTCACCACCACAGTTACATACTTCAGCATATATGCCGAAGCGTGGGGGCAGCAGTGGGCGGAGGAGCGATTTGCTCCTACCTTTTGCGGGAGGATGCCCCCATGCTTCAGCATATATAAACGGTGCATATATGCCCATCATTAGAAGTGGGTGGATGAAGGGAGGTATTCTAATAGTGGGCATACCCACCGATCAATCTCTTTTTTTCGTTCAGCCCACAGGCTGCATGAAAAAAAAGTTTACAATATATGCCCAACAAGGACCAGCAATGTACTGGTATGTTGCTGGACTTTAAGTGGTTATACCAGAATGATGCCTGCAGGTTTAGGTATCATCTTGGTATCATTCTTTTCAGCCAGCGGTCGGCTTTCATGTAAAAGCAATCCTAGCAGCTAATTAGCCTCTAGACTGCTTTTACAAGCAGTGGGAGGGAATGTCCCCCCTCCCACCGTCTTCCATGTTTTTCTCTGGCTCTCCTGTTCCAACAGGGAACCTGAGAATGCAGCCGTTGATTCGGCCAGCTGACCATAGAGCTGATCAGAGACCAGAATGGCTAAGAAACCGGAAGATACGAGCATTTCATGACTTAGATTTTGCCGGATGTAAACAGCGCCATTGGGAAATTGGGAAAGCATTTTATCACACCGATCTTGGTGTGGTCAGATGCTTTGAGGGCAGAGGACAGATCTAGGGTCTAATAGACCCCAATTTTTTCAAAAAAGAGTACCTGTCACTACCTATTGCTATCATAGGGGATATTTACATTCCCTGAGATAACAATAAAACAATAAAAATGCTAAAAAATAAAATAAATGAAAGGAACAGTTTAAAAATAAGATAAAAAAGCAAAAAAATAAGAAAGAAAGAAAAAAAAAAAAAAGCACCCCTGTCCCCCCCTCTCTCGCGCAAGGGCGACCGCAAGCGTCGGTCTGGCGTCAAATGTAAACAGCAATTGCACCATGCATGTGAGGTATCACCGCGAAGGTCAGATCAAGGGCAGTCATTTTAGCAGTAGACCTCCTCTGTAAATCTAAAGTGGTAACCTGTAAAGGCTTTTAAAGACTTTTAAAAATGTATTTAGTTTGTCGTCACTGCACGTTTGTGCACAATTTTAAAGCATGTCGTGTTTGGTATCCATGTACTCGGCCTAAGATCATCTTTTTTATTCCAACAAAAATTTGGGAAATATAGTGTTTCTTAGCGCATTAAAATTTTAAAAAGTGTGTTTTTTTCCCAAAAAAATGCGTTTGAAAAATCGCTGTGCAAATACTGTGTGGAAAAAAAAAAAATGAAACACCCACCATTTTAATCTGTAGGGCCTTTGTTTTAAAAATAATATATAATGTTTGGGGGTTCAAAGTAATTTTCTTGTAAAAAAAATATTTTTTTCATGTAAACAAAAAGTGTCAGAAAGGGCTTTGTCTTCAAGTGGTTAGAAGAGTGGGTGATGTGTGACATAAGCTTCTAAATGTTGTGCATAAAATGCCAAGATAGTTCAAACCCCACCAAATGACCCCATTTTGGAAAGTAGACACCCCAAGCTATTTGCTGAAAGGCATGTCGAGTACATGGAATATTTATATTGTGACACAAGTTGCGGGAAAAAGACAACATTTTTTTTTTTTTTTTTGCACAAAGTTGTCACTAAATGATATATTGCTCAAACATGCCATGGGAATATGTGAAATTACACCCCAAAATACATTCTGTTGCTTCTCCTGAGTTCGGGGATACCACATGTGTGAGACTTTTTGGGAGCCTAGCTGCGTACAGGACCCCGAAAACCAAGCACTGCCTTCCACATGCTTTCTAAGGGTGTAAATTTTTGATTTCACTCTTCACTGCCTATCACAGTTTCGGAGGCCATGGAATGCCCAGATGGCACAACCCCCCCCCCCAAATGACCCTATTTTGGAAAGTAGACACCCCAAGCTATTTGCTGAGAGGTATGGCGAGTATTTTGCAGACCTCACTTTTTGTCACAAAGTTTTGAAAATTGAAAAAAGAAAAAAAAATACATTTTTCTTGTCTTTCTTCATTTTCAAAAACAAATTAGAGCTGCAAAATACTTACCATGCCCCTCAGCAAATAGCTTGGGGTGTCTACTTTCCAAAATAGGGTCATTTGGGGGGGTTTTGTGCTATCTTGGCATTTTATGGCCTATGAAACTGTGATAGGTAGTGAGGCGTGAAATCAAAAATTTACGCCTTTAGAAATCCTGAAGGCAGTGATTGGATTTCGGGGCCCCGTATGCAGCTAGACCCCCAAAAAGTCCCACACATGTGGTATCTCCATACTCAGGAGAAGCAGCAGAATGTATTTTGGGGTGTAATTCCACATATGCCCATGGCATGTTTGAGAAATATATCATTTAGTGACAACTTTGTGCAAAAAAAAAAAAAATAAGGTTAGTCACTTTCCCACAACTTGTGGCAAAATATAAAATATTCCATGGACTCAACATGCCTCTCAACAAATAGCTTGGGGTGTCTACTTTCCAAAATGGGGTCATTTGGGGGGGGGGTGGTGCCATCTGGGCATTTTATGGCCTTCAAAACTGTGATAGGTAGTGAGGAGTGAAATCAAAAATTTACGCCCTTAGAAATCCTGAAGGCGGTGCTTGGTTTTCGAAGTCCCGTACGCGGCTAGGCTCCCAAAAAGTCCCACACATGTGGTATCCCCTTACTCAGGAGAAGCAGCAGAATGTATTTTGGGGTGTAATTCCACATATGCTCATGGGACGTTTGAGCAATATATCATTTAGTGACAACTTTGTGCAAAAAAAAAAAAGTTTGTCATTTTCCTGCAACTTATGTCAAAATATAAAATATTCTATGGACTCAACATGCCTCTCAGCAAATAGCTTGGGGTGTCTACTTTCCAAAATGGGGTAATTTGGGTGGGGGGGGTTGTGTCATCTTAGCATTTTGTGGCCTTCAAAACTGTGATAGGTAGTGAGGAGTGAAATCAAAAATGTATGCCCTTCAAAATCCTGAAGGCGGTGCTTGGTTTTCGGGGCCCCATACGCAGCTAGGCTCCCAAAAAGTCCCACACATGTGGTATTCCCATACTCAGGAGAAGCAGCTAAATGTATTTTGGGACGCAATTCCACATATAACCATGGCATGTGTGAGCAATATATAATTTAGTGACAACTTTTTGTAAAATTTTTTTTATTTTTATTTTTATCATTATTCAATCACTTGGGACAAAAAAATTTAATATTCAATGGACTTAACATGCCTCTCAGCAATTTCCTTGGGGTGTCTACTTTCCAAAATGGGGTCATTTGGGGGGGTTTGCCCTGCCATTTTAGCACCTCAAGAAATGAGATAGGCAGTCATAAACTAAAAGCTGTGTAAATTCCAGAAAATGTACCCTAGTTTGTAGACGCTATAACTTTTGTGCAAACCAATAAATATACGCGTATTGACATTTTTTTTTTTTCCAAAGACATGTGGCCGAATACATTTTGGCCTAAATGTATGACTAAAATTGAGTTTATTGGATTTTTTTAATAACAAAAAGTTTTTTTTTTTTTCAAAATGTTCGGTCTTTTTCCACTTATAGCGCAAAAAAAAAACAGCAGAGGTGATCAAATACCATCAAAAGAAAGCTCTATTTGTGGGAAGAAAAGGACGGGTAAATCCTTCCGGGGCTGAAGTGGTTAACAAGGGGACCCCCAGATCCTGGCCCCCCACCCTATGTGAATGGATATCCGGTACATCGTACCCATACCCATTTACCAAAAAAAGCAGTGAAAAATAAAAAAAACAAGAGCCGTCTCTCCCGATGTCTTCTCTCCTGGTGTCATCTCTCCCGGTGCCCTCGCCTTCTTAGGCTGCCATTTTCTCCCTGAGCTGTCATCTCTCGGTGTCGTCGTGTTCTCCCTCCTCCTCCTCCTCACGTGGTCGCCGCCCTCTTCTTCTTCTCTCGCAAAGCTGTCTTCCTCCGTTGTTATGTTCCCCGCTCTCCAGTACCTCTTATATAGGCATGGGGTGTGGCCATCCAATGATATCGCCCAGAAACCTGCCCCTAGTGAGGTCACATGACCAGAAGAAGACATTGGCGAAGACACAAGGAGGAGGAAGAAGAAGACGACGACAATGGGAGATGACAGCTCAGGGAGAAAACGGCAGTGGAAGAAGGCGAGGGCAATGGGAGAGAAGCCACCGGGAGAGAAGCCAGACATCGGGAGAGTTGACATTGGGAGAGACAGTGACTCAGAGTTATTTTTACTAATAAAGGAATTGTCAAAAACTGGCTCTTGTTTTTTTTTTTACTTTTCACTGCTTTTTTGGTGAATGGCTAGGTGTACAATATACCCGATACCCATTCACATAGAGTGGGGGGCCAGGACTGGGTCCTCTTGTTAAAGGGGGTTTCCAGATTTTGATAAGACCCCTGCCCGCAGACCCCCACAACCACCGGGCAAGGGTTGTCGTGAAGAGGCCCTTGTCCTCATCAACATGGGGGCAAGGTGCTTTGGGGTGGGGGGGGCGCAGAGCCCCCCTGCCCCAAAGCACCCATACCCCCCATGTTGAGGGCATGGGGCCTGGTATTGTTCAGGAGGGGGGTGCTCGCTCGTCCCCTCCCTTTCCTGACCTGCCGGGCGGCATGCTCGGATATGGATCTGGTATGGATTTTGGGGGGGACCCCACGCCATTATTTTTCAAAACTTTGGCATGGGGGGGGTCCCCTTTGAATCCATACTAGACCCAAAGAGCCTGGTATGGAACTGTAGGGAAACCCGACGCCTTTTTTTTCCCAAATAATTTTGCCTGTAAATTAAATTTTTTTTCAATTCAGCTTTTAGCGGGAACCCCGCTGACAGCTGATGACTCATCGGTTGCTAGGGATGCAGGGTGGGTGGCTTCCCAGCCCCCTGATTAGCAACCAGCTTTATACAGTGTGTTTTACAGTATACATTTAAAGAGAAAAAATGCAAAATGCATGAAAACTGCATGTAAAAATGCATAAAAAAACACTGGTTTTAAAACGCAAAATGCACTGAAAAACGTGCCTGAAAAATGCATCAAATGCAGCTGCATAGGTGTGACCCTAGACTTAATGATATGTTATGTAATCGCCTTTGTGATTCCACCTTTATTTTTATTTTATTTTTTAACCATATCTTCATCCCCCTTCCTGCAGGATCTTTTAACAATTTTATCCGAAAATCCTTTAATGTATCCCAAAACATACCATCAGCAATGGTACTCATATGTGCTTTCAGGAATACAGCTAACTGATCTGGTATATGGAAATTTGATCCTATCAAATTTAAGCAGAAGGGATTAATTTTCCTCTTTTGAGCTAAGATCAGTTTAAATGTATAACAAGTGCAGAGTATCTAGCACATTCCATGGTAAGTAGGCAATAGAATATAATATAGTGAGAGTCTTTTCATCTCCTATTGCCAGGTCTATATGAGACTCCCCCTACCTGGAATGGATCAGCATATAAAAGTGTTACTAAAATCATTTTTTTTTTTTTTAAATGAAGCACATACTAGTATGCGCAGCCATCCCTAATCTTATGATAGATAGAGAAGAAATATTTCTTCTCTATTTATCTTAAAATAACAAATATGTTATACTTGCCTGCTCTGTGTAGTGGTGTTGCACAGAATGCCCCTGATCCTCCACTTCTGGGATTTCCCGGCGATGATTTAGGCTCCTCCTCTTCTTTTAGGGACTATTATAGCCAGCTGCTGGCTATGGGGAGAGTGTAGTCTGCACGCACCCAACCTGTGTGTTTATGAAGCCGCGCTCCAAAGACTTACACGGCAGTACTTAGGCCCGCCCCCCACTTCCTCTTCACTGCATCTGATTGACAGCAGCAAGAGCCAATGGCTCCTGCTGCTGCTCGAGTGCTGTGTAAAGAGGAAAAGAGGGGAGAATAGATGCAGCTTTGCACAGCGCTGATCTCTTCTCCCCTCTCTTCCCCTTCACACAGATCGGGAAATGTCTCACTACCTGTGATTAGCACTGCGGAGTGTCAGCTTCTTGGTGGGCGCGGGCACGTGGTCTTGTGAACACGGCTGAGCTCATCCTTGGTGCAGGACTATGAAGCATTGATTTTGAGTGAAGAAAATTGCTTTGTAGTTTCTTCTGGATTTTGGTATTTCTGCATGGGGCTCCGTAGTTTGGAGATTTCAAGATTTCAAAGTGCCTTGGGAGGTAAGAAATCTCCTATCCAGTGTCCAGGTTTTGGGGACAACCAACAGGGTATGTGCCAGGGGCAGATCCAGAGTCTTGTCTCTGGAGGGGCACTGCCAGAAAAATTTGTTTTTTTGTGGGCAATATATCAGGGAAATGGCTGGTGTTGGCGCTTCAATCATCCTGGCACCATGGTTGTTATGGTGTCAGGATAATTGAAGTGCATTATTTCTATTATTACATTGTAGTATAAAATGAAATGGTTCAACTCACCATAATGCAGAATCAGTGGGAGCCCTGAGTGTGCCACCATTGCCTGCCACACGTTGCGAATTGTCACTTGCCTGCCACCAGATGCAGATTGTTATTTGCCACGTCACCTGCCGTATGTTGCGGATTGCCACTGCCCATACATTGCAAATTGTCACTTGCCACGTCACCTGCCACACGTTGCGGATTGTCACTTTGCCACATCACCTGCCACACATTGCGGATTGTCACTTGCCTGCCACCAGATGCAGATTGTCACTTGCCACACCTTGCGGATTGTCACTTTGCCACGTCACCTGCCACATGTTGTGGATTGTCACTTTGCCACGTCACCTGCCACACATTGTGGATTGTCACTTTGCCACGTCACCTGCCACATGTTGTGGATTGTCACTTTGACTGTCACTTGCCTGCTAAAGTGGTGTTTTGCTTGTCTCTTGCTGTCCCAGAGTCAGGCAGCAGAGAGATAATGTAATCTCTCTGCTGCATATGCTGCCTGCACAGTGAGGGTGGAAGTTACTGCAGGGATGCAGGGCAGGCACGGGGCTGATTGATGTGAACTCATTGAGAATGCGCCCCCCGCTAGCTGAATGGCCAGCTGCATGCTCACACCGAGCCTGTTTTCTCACGCTCACCTGCCCACAAACTGCGCCGACCGCCCGCAAACCCGCGCCGCCTGGCCCGCCAGCTCTCTTACCGACCGGTGGAGCGGCCCGTGGAGGCGCCACGGAGCCATCCGCTCTCACCCACCCATGGAGACACCCGCTCTCTAACTTGCCTGGCAATACATTTATCAGGGGTGGCAATTTCCCTGTTGCCCCCCACCCCTGGATCTGCCCCTGGTATGTGCTCAGGTGCACACACCTTTTATAATGATGGTCTGCTGAGAGTTGCAGGGGGAGTTGGTGTTGCAGTTGTTGCTATGGAGAAAATCTCTGTGTGGAGATAGTTGAAGTTTGTGTTAAAGGGCTTGAGGCTGTGTGTGTTAAAGGGCTAGAGGCATTAAGGAGCTCAAGGCTGTGTGTGTCCAAGAAGCTCAAAGCAGTATCCATGGAAGAGTTGGTGGTCTGAGGGACCAGTACCTATTGCAGCAGTGTTGCTGAATAGTAGCCAGGGGCTAGCATTTTCATTTGTATTTTGCTGGAGAAAAACCCCTGTGTGGGAAATCTTATGTTTTACAGACTTTCTGTTTTCCGTTGTATACAAATGGGCTCCCATGCTCTAACAATGAAGTGCTGATTGATGTGAACTCATTTGAGAATGCTTCTACCACTAGAGCTAACCGATCCCCACATCACAGCATATACAAAATCATATCTTCCTTCAGGGTCACTTTTAGCTTGTATACATTTTTACGCTACTGATTGATGGACCAGCAGGGATACCCCTCTGGAGTTGTCTCGAGTATGTGGTATGGCAGGAGTACTCAGCCCACTGGATTCAAGCCTCTTTAAATAATTAAGATGGTCCCTTACCATATGGGTTTCCTGTAATCAAATGATCTTAGTCTTTATTTGTTGAATTATAGTAATAACTTGGGTACGCTTAATGGTTTAGCAGATATTATTCCTGGTTTCACAGAACCTACTGCCACCCGAATTTTACCCAGTTTGCTAATCACAAATCCTTACCTCAATGCAGCTTTTCTGAGAGTTTATTTTGTGTTTCAACATTATGCCCAGTGATGCACACTTTGAAGGGAGTGGGGAAGTAATGTGACCATAACTTTTCACAATCTTTAAAAAAGATTCTGATTTTTTTTTTTTTTACATCTGACAAATGTATAAATAGTAAGGGGGCAAGGGAACATAGATATGCCTTTATCTGATATATTGGAACTGGGCTTTTCTCAAGTTTTCTCGTATTTAGAAAAGAGAGAAATCTATTGCCAGGAGAGGAATCTATAACACAATCAAGAGTCAGGTACTGTATATAGATAAATAATCAATGAGACGGGTATTTAAAAAAAATTCATTTTCAAAGAAGGCATAAAAAATATATTCGTACTGCAATCCCTGCAATAGAATAAAGTACTATCACAAATACATAGTGCCTTTAAATATACCAAAATGATGTGAAATAGAACAAAAAGAAAAGAACCAAAAATCACATGCAAACATGTCCTAGTACTGCTGCCACATTCTGTGTTCCCACATGCCAGCAAACATGTATACCAAATTATTGCCATGCAGTACGTTAAATGGATATCATTAAAATAAACCTGTATAAAGTGATAAACCATTCTCCATTAATAAAAACTCAGGACGGAGGATGGAGATGGATTGAACGTCATGGATACAGAAGAGAGTAACGTTATTCCTTATGAGACCTAATGTATATTGGGTCAGAATATAAGGCGACAGTATTGGAGTGTTGGTGAAAGGTTATGCACATAAGGTGAAAGAACACTGCAGAGATTCATGTATAAGAATATAAGCACTATTATCAAGAACATTTACTCTGGATCGAGTTTGATAGGAATTATGGACGCACTGGATTATTTTTTGAGTTTTTATTAATGGAGAATTGTTTATCACATTATACAGGTGTATTTTTATGATATCTATTTAAAGTATTGTGCAGCACTAATTTGGTATATATGTCAAGTATATAGACACTGATTGCTGTTAGAGTATATAGCCATAAAATGATATGGTCCTTAACCATTTTGTTGCTTGGCTTTGCCTTCTTTTTTGCACCTCGAGTCAACCTGATTTTATATTGTTTAAATACAAATTACAGCCTTCAAAGATTGTGAAGGACCCCCCAAACCATATATTTTCTAAAAGTGCAGCTATAGAAAGCAGCTATAGAAAGTTGAAATTGTAACTTCTGTGTTAAATTTCCGAATGTTTATCAAAACAATATTTTCAATATAAATGCAAATAGGTCTATTGCGTTAGGGTGTGCACCTCAAAGCCCAAACACACATGCCCTTCTCTGTAGCATCAGCTGCATGGGGCAGGGAATGAATAGGAAGTGCTCTGTGCTGAGCGGCTTCCTGTTCATTCACAAACTGCAGCATAGTAAACATAGTTTACTATGCTGCAGTTATGAATGAACACAGTGAGCGAGTGTGTTCACTGTGTTCATTCAGAAAAGGAAGGGGCCAGAAATTTACATATTTTTAGCCCCTTTCCCTGCTCTCCATCATGAAACCTTCCTCCGCAGCATCCAGAGAAGAGGAGAGGAGGGAAGCCAGCAGTACTGCAGGCTGCGGGGGCAACACAGGGGGAAGCCCGGGCAGTAGGGGGAACCGGTACTGCACGTAGTGATTAGGGTGTGGCACACCCCCTGCGCACACCTATGAAGACAATACATTGTTTTGTTATTATACAGGATTTATATAGTGCCAAGAGTTTGCACAGTGGATTACAATAAAGCACATATTACCATAATTTTTTTTTTCCATGAATGTTTTTATTTATAGGAAATGTCAACAAGTACAGAGAAGAACTGGAAAATGGCAAAACACCCAGGATCCTGCAGGCAGACGAACGGAGAGTGGGTCACCCCCCACAGCTTTGTCCTTGACCATATTTATACTTATAGGAAGAGTACAAATGATCAAGCTCCTTCAGCCATATTCCAAATATCACTCAGTGGATTTGAAATGGATCCAAGAGAACCAGGTGGCCGTGAATTTGTGCATGCGTTCATGAGAAATGTAGATAAGCGCCTCCATTTTCCCTATTCTGCTCAGTCTCACAAACCATTCCCTGATGGTTGAAGTGCGTGTAGATCGCCAATGGATTGGTATACAAAGTCTGGCTGCATTCATCATATGCATTGCGAGGAACCTAAAATATTCTCTTCTAGGGAGAGATATGTAATGTAGAAGACATTGGGCCGGAGTAAAGTGCAGGGAGAGGGAAGTACCTTGCAAAATTATATCATGGGCCTCCGTCCAAAAGAGTGGAAAAAACTCACACAATTCAGCAGCAAATGTGTAGCATATGTAGCATATATGACCTCTTCCTGGCCACATCTTCAACAAAGATTAGAATTTGGGATAGCATTTATGTAGAAGGGACGGGGTCCTATACCATCTAGTTCTGACTTTGTAGCAGTTTTCCTGAATTGTTACATTCAGTGATCCTTTGTGAACAAATTTGTCAATCGTGTCCAAGTTGTTGTCTGAAAGAGAAATTTGTTCATTTTTCCTAGGCCTTGCGCACCTTATCTGCATTTAGAGATGAGTCTCCTATTAGCACAAAATAAATGGCCGAAATCATGTTGCTGGGGTGTCTTTCTGATGCACAAGGACTCAAAGGGTGTGAAAGGCCTAGCCCATAGTTGGCCCCGTAACATATGTCTGCAAAAAAGTATAATTTGTCTATGTCCAAGGGGGAAAGGACCAGGTAGAGGACATGGACATGAATTTTTCTTTGACAAGAATTGATGAGCTAGAACATCTTCATATGACCATTCCTGAATCAAACATTTATTAGATAGATCAGGAGGAAAGTCTAGATTGCCACAGATCATAGTCAGACCCAGGGAGGATTAAAACGATATAGATTTACATGTAACTCTAAAGCACATTAAAGCGGGGTTCCACACAAAAGTGGAACTTCCGCTTTAACCATCTCCTCCCCCCTCCGGTGCCACATTTGGCACCTTTCAGGGGGAAGGGGGGGAACAGGTACCTGTTTTTGACAGAAACCATTCCCCACTTCCAGGAGACCGGGTCAGGGCCTGGTCTCCCAGAAGTTCAACCCCCTTCTACTTCCTCTGCCGTCGGACCAATTAGAAGGCGTGGCGCACTTCGCGCATGCATAGTCAAAAGGCTTCACTGCCAGGTTCCCTTACCAGGAATGGTGGTGATTGCACCGGACAGCTGGGGTGCCAACATTGCGGGCTCCCTGAACAGGTAAGTGTCCATATACTAAAAGTCAGCAGCTGCAGTATTTGTAGCTGCTGAATTTTAATTTTTCGTGGGGGGGCTGGACCTCCTCTTTAAGGAGGGACCAACAAGAGGATGTGATAAAATCTGTTTCAGTAGATGGAGTGTACGCAAAGATACAGTACACGCCAGCATCCGAGGAAGCAACTCAAGTGCCACAAGAACTTCTCGCATATAATCTCTCCACATCAAGGGAGAGAAGAAAGTCTTGCGTGTTGCCTGATGCTAGTCAATGATGTAGATTAAGAGCTTTTTTTTAATGTTTTAAATTTCTTTATTGAGAAAAACAGCAACGTGATGTACATTAACTCGAAAAACAAATACAATTGGTAGTTGACATCAACATTAAAGGTAGGGTTTATAGTACCAGACGTATACTAATGTGTAATACTGACCCCTTGTTTGCTCCCAAAGAAGAGAGCATAAAAAAAGAGGAAGGAGTAGGTAAGGGGGGGGGTTAGAATAAGAAAGGAGATAGAAGATGAGCAGGTTAGTGCTCAGTAGTATAAGGTAAAGTAACATAATAAGCTTATCAGTAGTCAAACACAAAAGGCTCATTTTGTTCCAGGAGATGGACCGTCATAGTTGATTCCTCATAATTTAGTCAAGGATGAGGCAGAGCTCTATGATCCTAATAGCCAGAATTGCCAGTGGTAATAGAATTTGTGAAGTGTCAGCTGAACAAAAAATTCCATTGTTAGGTGGTCATTGAGGATATCAATGATGTCATAGAGAATAGGTGGACAAACCTGTTTCCAGTTCTGGGCAATAGAAAACCGGGCAGCAATGAGTGTGTGTAATGATGAGGTGAAATTTGGAGGGCCAATTAGAGAGGCCTAGTCTGAAGAGAGCAATTTGTGGGGTTAACTCAATGGGTATGTTGGTAACATCCTGAAGAAGTGTGGAGATGTCCATCCAGAAAGCGCCAATAGATGGACATGCCCACCAGAAATGGAAAATATGTCCATCCATGTCACAATTTCTCCAACATTTGCTAGAGTAGGTCGGGAACATTTGAGCCAATTTCACAGGGGTATAGTACCACCTATACAAAATTTTCATTGAGGTTTCCCAGTGGGAAATGTTTTTAGAGTACACGGTGGATGAGTGTAGTGCTCGGTACCAGATAGGGGGAGAGATCTTGATTTGTAACTTGGATTCCCAGTAGTTTATAGTTTGGGTGTGTTCCTCCAGAGCTTCCTGCCACACGTTTTGTTGTTGGTTGAGGAAAGAAATTGTAGGATGTCCTTAGTCCAAGTTTTGTGTGAGGTTGAGATGGCGGTGAGTATATGACAGAGCCTTAAGTACATATAGAAGTCCTTATTGGGGATGGCAAAATGGTCTTAATTTGGAGGAAGGATAAGAGTTGGTTATGTTGGAACAGGTCTTCAATCTTTCGAAGACCCTGTGAGGACCAGTTCTGAAGTGGAAGGTCTGGTGATAAGAACAATAGGGCTAATAATGGGTGTTGGTGAAGGGCTTTCACATGTAGTCCTCTCATGGATTGTAGTAAACCATTGGAAGGAAGGAAAGAGGAGGATGGTATCCCAGCCATATGGCAGCCAATAAAAGTAAAGGGGTTTTGGTGAAGGCATTTGCTTTGATAAGGGTCCAAGGTTGTGATGAGGACATGTCCCATAGCTTTTTGGTTTGATCCAAAATGATTGCTTTGTAGTACATACGGAGGTCAGGAACACCGAGGTCTGCATAGGTCTTGGGTGTGTTTGAGTAGAGAGGCTTTGATACGTGGCTTGCATGCAGCCCCGATGAAGTGATAGATGATCCACTGAAGTATGGCTATGTCTGATTGTATATTGGCAAAGTTCTAAAGAAATACAGAACGTGTGGCAGGAGAAACATCTTGGACAGGGCAATTTGGCCTGCCCAAGAAGCATTGGTAGAAAGAAGTGATTTGACAATATCTTGTCATTTCTGGCTCAGAAGAGAAATGTTATTACAGAGAAGTAGGGTAGAGGGGGAAGTCAGCTGGATACCTAAATAGGTCATGGAAGAGCTGGGGGCCCAGGAAAAGGGGAAGAGGTCGTAATAGCTTCTTTAAGCTGTGGGGACAGGGAGATGCTAGCATAGCTGATTTAGAGTGATTTAATTTTATGAATGGATTCCTTACTAAATTGTTGTAGGAGATCACACAGTGGGGGTAGGGAATGTAAAGGATCGGTGAGCCAGATGATTATATCATCGGCGTAGAGGCCAATCTTGTGGGGGATATGGTCAACTGATAGGCCAGCAATATTTGGATGTGCTTGAATTGCTTTCTTGTGCCAGTGGTTCAATCACCAGTGCAAATATTAGGGGGACGAGGGGTAACCCTGACGAGTCCCGTTGGTGATGGAGAAGGGGGTGGATAACATGCCGGAAGTCAGAACTCTTGCTGTCGGTGTATAGTAGAGACCCAGGATGGCTTGGTGAAATGGGCCATGGATACCAAATTTCTGAAGGACTGAGTCTAAGTATAACCAATTAACACTGTCAAGCTGCTTCTCTGTGTCAAGAGAGATCAGCAGAGAAGGCGTTAAGTGGTGCTCAGCCCAGTGGATAAGGTCTATAAACCTTTGGGTGCTATCTGAAGCTTGTCGAGAAGGAATGAATTTACTTGGTTGTCTGCGGGCTGGTCTAAGTTAAGCTTGTTTTTTTCCTTGGATTTATCCTTAGCCTTGTTTAAAACTGTTGTTAGCCCTCCAATGCTTCTTACTGATAGCCAGCTATAGATGGGGGCAAGTGGCGTACCCTTTTTGCATCACTGTTGTGTTTTATGGTCAGGCAATGCACTAACACCTTTGCAGCCATTGTGCTATATGCTGGGTGTTCAGTGTGCCCCTGTACCTTTAAGAAGGGGTGGCTCACCTTCAGTCCACCTGCTCTAACCTATCCATCAGAATGTATTCGCCTCCACTGTGGGGACACTTATAAGTTAGTGTTAGGTACCACAGATACCAGGGTGCCTTGACAAGGCTCTATGGCTCACGCATGCATTTGCAAATGTGGGCAGACTAAACCCCTGCTTTTAACGCATAATGTTAGACAGGTTTACTTGGTTGACTGCAGGTTGGTCAGTAAGTTAAGCTTGGTTTTTTCCTTGGCTTTATCCTTGGCCTTGTTTATAACTGTTGTTAGCCCTCCAATGCTTCTTATTGATAGCTAGCTATAGATGGGGGCAAGTGGCGTACCCTTTTTGTATCTCGGGAGGGGATGAAGCCCACTTGATCTGGGTGGACCAGGTTGGGCATGTAGGTCGCAAGGCGGGTAGCTAATAATTTTGTATAGAGCTTGACATCGGTGTTAAGTAGAGATATGGGGTGGTAATGTGTATGGTGGTTATCACTGCTTCAAGGGATTCAGATGGAATCTCCCCTGTTGATAAGAACCTATTAAAAGTGTTACATAGGTGGGGTACTAGTTGATCTGCATATGACTTATAATATTTGTAATGAAACCATCTGGCCCCGGGGCTTTGTGGGAGGGGAGAACTTTGATAGCTTACTCAGTTCCGCGGTGGTAGCTGGATTGAGGTTTTGTTCAGGGATTCAAGCGTTTGGATATTGTGGAGAAAGGAATTTATTGTGTGTTTACTTTTTCTTTTCCTGGGCACCCAGATGTAGACAAGTCCCTCGTATAACAGATTTGTGGGCATTCCAAAATGTACTTGAATTAGAAACGGAGCCATTGTTGTCGGTGAAGAAAGATGATATCTCGGATCAAACCTGTTCTTGGATCTCGCTCAGGATCGAGGCGTTCAAACTCCATAAGGTGTGTCTAGGGTTGGTGGGGAACATAGAAATAGTGATAGATACTGGGGCATGGTCCAACCACGTGATAAGCCCTATTGTGGACTTAGTCATTTTTTGAAGCAGGATTTTGGAGGTTAACAACAGGTCAATCCTAGAATATGACCTTTGGGTGTTTTAATAGAAAGACTAATCCCTCTCAGTACCATGCTGACACCTCCAGGGGTCATAAAGATCTTCTAGGAAAAGCATGGAAGACATGGCTTTGGATTTTTTGTGCTTTGTATTAGATTAATCCATCCAGGGGTCTATGACTTCATTAAAGTCACCACATATTATGATTTGATCTTTGGGGTAATGTTGGATCTTTTGTATCATGGATTTATAGAACGAATTCTGGTGGATGTTAGGAGCATAGATGTTAATGAAAATGAGGGGTTGGTTACTGAGTGTGGCTGATAAGATTAGGTATCTGCCAAAGGGGTCCTGATCAAGGTGAGTAAGATTAAAAGAGACAGAGAAGCGTACCGCTTTCATGACTTCTCCTTGTTTTCTTGCTGGCTCATGCTTGAAAACAATGGGGGAACAGTTTGTGGGAGCATTGGGGTGAGTTATGTTTTGCAAAATGCGTCTCTTGAACACACAGTATGTCTGCCTTTAGTGAAATAGCTTCTCACCATAGAAGTGAGCGTTTAAAAGGGCTGTTGAGGTCCTTGGCGTTTAGGGAGACTATTGTGAGTGACATGGTCTCTTATGAAATTAATTTGGTTGCAGGTGCTGTAACGGTTCTAAGAGAGGTAGTCTCCTATAGGGATGGGCTGACTGTTCGAGTCGGACATGAGTTTGACTTGAACATCGGCTGTTCGATCGTTCAACGAAGATCGAACATTATGGGCCAAATTCGAGCGCCGCATCACGGCCCATAATGCACTGCGTCATCTCAGTGCATTGCTGGCTGATGATTGGCCAAGCATGCCCTATGACCCACATGCTTTGGCCAATCACAGCACCGTAAGCAGTGCCTTTGGCCAATTATGGCTCAGGGGGTTAAGTACACGCCCCACAATATAAGGCTGCCTGCATGTCGGCCCTGTGTAGTGTGTTGCTGGCAGAGAGAGAGAGAGAGAGAGAGAGAGAGAGAGAGAGAGAGAGAGAGTGTTGTTTCATTTACTTTGAGCAGGCAGTTTATTCAGTTAGCTAGATCTCACTGCAGAACTATCAGGAACCATGAATCAGACGGAGACAGAAGTATAGTTAAATCACACTTGTTTAATAATAAAAATAATAATAAGGTAAACAGAGTAAAAATAGTCAAAACAAGCCAGAATTCAGCAACTGGATCGAGTATTCAGCCAAGCAAATGTCAGAGAGCCAGAGATAAATGTAGTAGTACAGCAAGCAGGATAAGGAGCCAGAAGGAAAGTCAGCCGAGCAAGTCAACAGGAACACAGGAGAAAGTCTCTGTGATGTTGACAAAGGTGAAGGCAGAGATCAAGTGAGCTGGACGACTTTAAGTATGCAGGACTGAAGAGCAGAATTAAACCCCTTCCCGCCGAGCGTACGCAGATGTGCATACTCGGCTTTCCGGAGTTATACTGGGATAATGCTCGCAGCTGCAGGCATTATCCCGGTATCGTTTTTTTTTAGAGCTCGGCTATCCAGTTATAACAACCGCTCGGCTGTTATACCGGAGGAGCGGGAGGGGGGGGACATCCCGCTGCTCTTACCGGGCCTTCCGTTCCATCGGTCATCGGACCTCCCGTTCCTTCGGGAGGCCGATGACCAATCGGCCACCTCCGGCGGCTAGGGACGGACTGTAACGAAGCCATGAACAGCTTCGTTCCAGCCTCCTAGTAGTAAACACGGAAGTGACGTCATGGCGTCACTTCCCGTTTACTTGGCTGCCAATGGCGCCGGTTTTAAAAAAATATACAGTATTCAGAATTGCCATTTTTGGTGATCTGAATACTTTGAAGTGCAAAGGAGGGAACGGGGTCTTTTAAACCCCCGATCTCTCCATAAAGAGTACCTGTCACCACCTATTACTGTCACAAGGGATGTTTACATTCCTTGTGACAGCAATAAAAGTGATCAAAATTTTTTTTTAAAAAACACAATTTATAAATATAAAAATAAATAAAATGAATAAGAAAAAAACATTTTTTTAAAGCGCCCCCGTCCCGCGAGCTTGCTCAGCAAAGAAAACGCATACGGAAGCCGCGCCCGCATATGTGAACGGTGTTCAAATCACACATGTGAGCTATCGCCATGATCGTCAGAGCAAGAGCAATAATTTTAGCCCTAGACCTCCTCTGTAACTCTAACCTGGTAACCATATAAAAAAAATTAAAGCGTCGCCTATGGAGATTTTTAGGTACCGTAGTTTGTCGCCATTTCACGAGTGCGTGCAATTATAAAGCATGACATGTTTGGTATCTATTTACTCAGAGTAACATCATCTTTCACATTATACAAAAAAATTGAGGTAACTTTACTGTTTGTTTGTTTTTTGTTTTAAATTCATAAAAGTGTCCCTTTTCGAAAATAGTTGCATTTAAAACACCGCTGCACAAATACCGTGTGACATAAAATATTGCAACAATTGCCATTTTATTCTCTAGATTCTCTGCTAAAAAATATATATAATGTTTGGGGGCTCTAAGTAATTTTCTGGCAAAAAATACGGATTTTAACTTGTAAACACCAAATTTCAAAAATAGGCTTAGTCATGAAAGGGTTAACAACAGCTGGGTAACTGTGGAGAGAAATGGGAGCTGGCAATTAGCTGACAGCTGAGCGGCCAGCTCAGAGAAGGGAGGGCTGAGCCCAGCCCTGACAGTACCCCCTCCTTAATGACACCTCCCCCTCGAATGACCACCGGGCTTGAGGGGAAAATGTCTATGGAAATCACGGAGGAGGACAGGGACATGTACGTCCGAGGATGAGACCCAAGAGCGTTCCTCCAGACCATACCCCTTCCAATGCAGCAGGTACTGTATGTGCCCACGGAACCTACGGGAGTCAACAATGGATTGTACTTCATACTCCTCATGGTTCTCAGCCTGTATAGGGTGAGGACGTGACACCAAGGTGGTAAAGCAATTGCAGACCAAAGGTTTCAATAAGGAGACATGAAACACATTTGAGATGCACATACTAGGAGGAAGGTCCAAGGCGTAAGCCACTGGCTTAATCCTGCGAAGGATACAAAAAGGCCCAATAAAACGAGGTGCGAACTTCAAAGAAGGAACACGAAGTAGGAGGTTGGGAGATGACAGCCAGTCTCTGTCCCCAACCTGGTAGGAAGGTGCAGGCAGGCATCTGCGGTCAGCATAGAGTCTGTACCTATATAGCATGTTGCAAAGCCTTCTGAACATGTGCCCAAGTGGAATGAAGACCACAGAGATGTTCCTCTAATGCAGGAATACTCTGCGGAACAAATGAGTCAGGCAACATGGAAGGTTGAAAGCCATAATTCGCCATAAACGGAGACAATTGGGAAGCTGAATTCAAGGCACTGTTGTGAGCAAACTCTGCCCACGGTAATAGGTCTGACCAGTTATCATGATGGTCAGAAATATAGCAACGTAAGAATTGCTCCAAGGACTGATTGGTTCGGTCTGCAGCCCCATTAGACTGCGGGTGATACACAGAGGAGAAAGCAAGCTGAATTTCCAACTGTGCACAAAAGGCTCGCCAGGACCGGGAGACAAACTGACTACCCCTGTCCGAGACACTCACCTTGGGTAGCCCATGTAAGCGAGAGATCTCCCGAGCAAAAATGCAAGCCAGTTCCATAGAAGTGGGCAGCTTCTTAAGTGGAATACAATGACACATCTTTGAAAACCGGTCAGCCACCATAAGGATAACAGTGTTAAAACAAAAGAAATCAACCAGCGCAACAATAATCCCTAAGAGATAAGCAGCTGAAATACTGGGGGTCAAAATATCAAATCCCAAATACAGAAATATATAAAAGGCAGTACAGCGCTCAAAAATTAACTAATAAGTTCATACAGAATCCGAAGGGCACTATTAGACTTCCAGTGTTGAGAGTGAAGAGATAAACATAAATGGTGACTTCTGTGACACCCTCCACCAGCATAAGGAATGGCCCCTCACCTCATGTGGTGGACCCCTGAGTTTATCAGTCAGGTCTCATACAGCATTCCCATAAATTAAATGGGTTGGTGAGCTCAGATCGGCGATTGCAGTAGAATGGCAATACGAGTATCTAGATGAAAAATCCTCTTCAACTCCAATATACAGATACATGGAATAGAATAAACAATATCTAGTGCTCCCTGAATGTAGTATCAAAACCGATATTTATTAAAACTAGATAAAACTCACAAGGCTGGCACTGTACCCCAGTGCTAAGGATCATAGCGGTGTATATCACAACGTGTCTGCAGGGATCAGCATGGAAAGGATGTGGGTGACGTCACAAACGAGTCATGTGATGTCCATGCACATTACGTCCCATAAAGTGGGCGGGACTTTGCAGCGGTAGCAACAAGACGTGCTTCACCTATTATTATAAAGTCAGCTGATCCCTTTAGCCTATGGCAATGATTGTTTAACCATCACCATAGCAACTGCCAAACTAGGGAACGCTGAAAACAAGATGCTGAATCCCCATTAGGCATAATATAGCAAAAAGAAAAACAATACACATTAATGGCTAGTATGAATGACATTAACAATTTGCTGCCACAGCGCCCTGCCTTTATATATAAAAAAGCACCATCCTTACGTGATAGGCTTGCCCCTGGAGTGGTGGATCCACCAGTGCAATTTGAGAACAGACTGTTTTCCTTTTGATCTGAGTTTTATGCCTGTGGGCGATGTACAGCCTGCAGACATTCTAAATGTAACCTTAAAAAACTTAAGAATCTTGTAGCAACGACTACCAACAAGGAGTATAAGATTAATCAACTTATTATGTGTGCGACAGCTGGTGTTGTTTACATGCTTCAATGTGGTTGTGGCCTCCAATATATTGGGAGGACTTCCAAGCCCCTCCACGTTAGATTGGGGGAGCATGTAAACAACATAAAAAATGGAATAAGATCACACAATGTATCCAAGCATTACAAATTGGTTCATAATAAAAACCCTAAATGTCTCCAATTTTGGGGCATTGAATGAGTGGCCAAACACTGGAGAGGTGGTAATTTCCTGTGACAAATTAGTCGCAGGAAATCTTACTGGATCCATGACACTAAGGTACTTGTGCCTGGGGGTTTAAATGTTGAATTTGATGTAAATTATTTTATTTCTGACCGGTAATGTTTTTTATTATATTTTTAATTGTTTTATATGAAGTAGGTAATTTTGATATCTTATTGTCACTTACCATTCATTGTTGGTGTCTGAGGGAATTAGCAGGGACGCTGGTGTTATGGTGTTCTACTTATATCTATTTAGTTAATGTTATTCTTACTAGGCATTAATGTGTATTGTTTTTCTTTTTGCTATATTATGCCTAATGGGGATTCAGCATCTTGTTTTTAGCGTTCCGTAGTTTGGCAGTTGCTATGGTGATGGTTAAACAATCATTGCCATAGGCTAAACGGATCAGCTGACTTTATTTATAATAATGGGTGAAGCATGTCTTGTTGCTAACGCTGATGAAGTCCCACCCACTTTATGGGACGTAACACGTACGGACATCACATGACTCGTTTGTGACGTCACCCGCATCCTTTCCATGCTGATCCCCGCAGAAAGTTGGATAACACCACAATGAAATCCATAGACAGGTGGGTCCAGGGGCTCTCTCCATTGGGTATGGGTTGTAGGAGGCCCACTGGAAGGTGTCGTGGGGTCTTACTCTAAGCACACATGGAACAGGCAGATACGAAGGCAGTTACATCAGCCCTTACATTCTTAGTACCAGGTAAGAATGAGACAATGTAATTAAAACTCAACAAGAAAAGAGCCCATCGCGCCCTTCTGAGAGAGAGGCGCTTAGCCTCAGACAAGAATGTGAGATTCTTATGGTCAGTAAGAATGAGAAGCGGCAAGGTGGTACCTTCAAGGAGATATCTCCATTTTTTCAGGGCTAAGATGATGGCCAACAGCTCTCTGTCACCAATCTCATAATTGCACTCTGCAGGTGACAATTTCTTGGAAAAGTAGCCACATGGATGCATAGCGCTCTCAGAGTTAGGACGTTGAGACAGAAGTGCGCCAACTCCAGTCTCAGACGCATCAACTTCTAGGATAAAAGGCAATGTAGGATCAGGATGTGCCAACACAGGAGCAGAAACAAAGGCAGCCTTGAGACTCTCAAAGACCTTAATGGACTCCGGAGACCAACTCTGTGGGTTACCGTCCTTTGTGGTCAGGGGCTTGACCAGAGACGAGAAGTTACGAATAAACTTTCGATGATAGTTGGCAAAGCCCAGGAAACGCTGCAGAGGACATAAACCCACGGGTCGAGGCCACTGTAGGACTGCCAAAAGTTTCTCTGGGTCCATCGAAAAACCAGCAGTGGAAATGAACAGGAATTTAACCTGTTCAAGATGGAACTCGCATTTTTCCAGTTTACAATAGAGATTGTTTTCTCTTAGTTTCTGAAGCACACAACAGACATCTGTGTGGTGGCTCTTCAGAGACTTGGAAAATATGAGGATATCATCGAGATAAACCACCACACATAACTGCAACAAATCTCGGAGGACATCGTTAATAAATTCCTGAAAAACTGCCGGGGCGTTACAAAGGCCAAAAGGCATTATGAGATACTCATAATGGCCTGTTCTGGTATTAAACGCAGTTTTCCACTCGTCGCCGTCCTTAATCCGCAAGAGATTGTATGCCCCTCTCAAATTAAGCTTTGTGAAAACTGTTGCTCCCTTGAGGTGGCCAAATAACTCTGTAATCAACGGAAACGGGTAGGCATTCTTAATCGTGAAACGATTGAGAACCCTATAATCAATACAAGGTCTCAGTTCGCTGCTCTTCTTCTTCACAAAAAAGAAACCAGCACCAGCAGGAGACGAGGATTTGCGGATGAAACCTTGAGAAAGTGCGTCTGCAACATACTCCTCCATGGCCTTATCCCCCAAAACCGACAAAGGGTAAACCCGGCCACGAGGGGGTATGGCACCAGGTTGAAGGTCAATTGCACAATCTTAAGGCTGGGGTGGAGGCAAACCACCGGCTTGACCTTTGTCAAAGACATTGCTAAAATCACGGTACTCCTCCGGCAGGGAGGAGAGTGAAGAGGTGCACAGGACCTTGGCTACCTTCTGGAAGCATGTCACACTGCATTGTGGTGACCAGGAGAGAACCTCAGCATGGAGCCAATCAAAAGAGGGGTTGTGCCTCTGTAATCAAGGATAACCAATAACCAGCGGAAATCTAGGTGAGGAAATAATTTGGAATTGGATTATCTCATAGTGAAGAGCCCCTACGGCAATGGACTACTGAACCGTCTCATGGGCAGGCTGTAGAGGTCTCCCATCACGCAGCTGCAGCGGAATCGAGTGCTGCAATGCAAAGGCAGCATCAATGAACAGGCCTGCAGCCCCAGAGTCGATTAGAGCCTGTATCTCGATGGACGACCCACCCCAAGAAAGGGTGACCGAAATCAGGGGCTTATCTTTCTGGATAACTGGGGATAAAACAACGCCACCTAAGGTGTCCATGACAGGACCTCAAGGTTCAGGCGTTCCCTGGACGGGTAGGACAAGACTTCAAAAAGTGACCTGCCTGGCCACAATAAAGGCACAATCTCTCCCTCCTCCTAAAGCCTCTCTCATCTGTAGAGAGACGCGTGAAGCTCAAGTGCATGGGTTCATCTTCACTGACCGACTCGGTACCAGGAGGCATGGGAGGTGAGGGAGTCACGGGTGGGACTGCAAAGCTCGAAGGCAAGTGTACAGGAGGCTTCCGCAAGCACTCCTTAAAAGAGAGTCTTTCTCTGAGTCTGGAGTCAATGAGGATGGCAAACGTGATCAATCTCTCCAGCTTATTGGGTATATCTCGGGCTGCTATCTCATCCTTGATGGAATCCAAGAGACCATGAGAAAAAGCAGCCACAAAGGCCTCATTGTTCCAAGCAACCTCTGCTGCCAGAGTACGGAATTCAATGGCATAGTTGGCAACAGTTATCGTACTCTGATGGACATGAGGCACTTGGCAGCAGAAGCGGAGCGGAGCATGCAGGAACGTCAAATAGGCCACAAAGTCAGGGTAACTCAAGACAACAGGTTTTTGGGTCTCCCATAGAGGGTTTGCCCAGGCCAAGGCTCTCTCAGAAAGCAAAGATATCACAAAACCTACTTTGCTTCTGTCCGTGGGAAACACCTGGGACAGCATATCAAAGTAAATCTCAACCTGGTTGAGAAACCCCCTGCATTGAACTGGATCACCCCCAAATCACTGGGGAAGCGGAGCCGAACCAGACATACCTCTTATAGAGGTAATACTCGAGGCGTGTGCCTGCACAGAGACTGGCGCAGCAGCAGGGACGGCCTGCAGCTCAGGTTGTACCAGAGCAGCCACAGTGGGAGTTTCCAGGTGAGCCGTGCGACTCAGGAGCATTTGTAACACTATGGCAAGCTGATCCATGCGGTGATCTTGCTCATCCAATCTGGAAAAAATATTACCAACAAGTGGATTGACTGTATCTTCTGAATTCATGGCCTTATTATTAATAATAATAAGGTAAACAGAGTAGGCGTAGTAAAAACAAGCCAGAGTTCAGTAGCCGGATTGGGTAGTCAGCCAAGCAAATGTCAGAGAGCCAGAGATAAACGTAGTAGTACAGCAAGCAGGATCAGGAACCAGAAGGAACGTCAGCCGAGCAAGTCAACAGGAACGCAGGAGAAAGTCCCTGTGATGTTGACAAAGGCGAAGGCAGAGATCAAGTGAGCTGGATGACTTTAAGTAGGCAGGACTGACAAGTAGAATCAACACCAGCTGGGTAACTG
The DNA here is from genome assembly GCF_042186555.1 of Aquarana catesbeiana. Classification (NCBI taxonomy): domain Eukaryota; kingdom Metazoa; phylum Chordata; class Amphibia; order Anura; family Ranidae; genus Aquarana; species Aquarana catesbeiana. Next base: position 299,860,964 of record NC_133327.1, on the reverse strand, counting down.
GGGAGAGAAATGGGAGCTGGCAATTAGCCGACAGATGAGTGGCCAGCTTAGAGAAGGGAGGGCTGAGCCCAGCCCTGACAAGACTGTTCCTGCTGTACTATTTCTAATCTAGTTCAGGCAGGCAGTTGATTCAGTTAGCTGCAGTGTAATATATATATACATACAGTCAGACTGCTATATACTGTATATATATATCCACTGTATCCAGTTTAGCTAGATCTCACTGCAGACCATTCCTGGTGTACTGTTTCTAATATACTTCAGGCAGACAGTTGATTCAGCTAGCTGCAGTGCATTTAATATATACATACAGGCTTGTGTGTGTGTATATATATATATATATATATATATATATATATATATATATATATATATATATAATCTAGCCAAGCCTCTACCTGACTGTAGGCCATTCCTGGAGTGCGTGTTCAAAGACACTTTCAGGCAGGCAGGCAGGTGGCTCAGTGAGCTGCAGTTCATAAAATATATATCCACTGCATTGTAGTCCAGCCAAGCCTATACCTGACTGTAGGCCATTCCTGGACTGGAGTACATGTTCAAAGACACTTTCAGGCAGGTGACTCAGTGAGCTTCAGTTCATTTAATATATATATATCAATATATACAGGCTTGTGTATATATATATATATATATATATATATATATAATATATATATAGTCTAGCCAAGCCTACACTTGACTGTAGGCCATTCCTGGTGTACTGTTTTCTAGTAAACTTCAGGCGTTGTTTTGCTAATCTAATTGTACAGTATGTCTGGAAGGCCACCAAGGAGAGGCAGACGCTCACAGGCCAATAAAAGATGGCAAGCAGGCTTTGTGTCTACAGCCAACAGTGCTGGTCATGGACTCGGTGCATCCTCAGCACGTGGCAGTTGGGGCACACTTGTCCTTTTTTTCGGCAGCAGGCCATGTTGAGCCACAACATGCAGAAGAGTTGGTAGGGTGAATGACCAAGCCATCCTCATCCTCCTCATCCTCTGTCACCCAGGCTCAGGGTACTTTGTCTGCCAATGCAGCTGCCAAAGCAGTCCGTTGGCAACAGTATTTAAGACCCACACCAAAGAACAAGGCGGACCTCTCCCTGCTCCTCCATCAGCTGGGATCTCCAACCCCACTATAACTTCAGTCCTCTCAGAGACCTGCACTGAGAGGAATGAAGTTTTAGAATTAGGTGTCCCAAGCACTTCCGGGCAATCTGCTAGCAGTACACCAACATCCGATTGTAGCAGGCAAATTTCCCTACCCCAGTTACTAAAACCGGCGAAATAAATTCGGTCCCAGCCATCCACATGCTCAGAGGCTGAATTCTAGTTTGGTTAAATTGCTAGCACTCCAACTGCTGCCTTTTCAGCTGGTAGACTCTGCCCCCTTTCGAGAATTTGCGGAATGTGCGGTACCTCAGTGACAGGTTCCCAAACGCCAATTTTTTTCTCGGAAGGCCATTCCAGCTCTCTGCTGACATGTGGAGGGCAATGTCTTGGCCTCGTTGGACAGGGTGGTCAGTGGTAAGGTGCATATTACCGCTGACTTATGGTCCAGCAGGCATGAACAGGGACATTGCCTTTCTTTCACGGCACACTAGGTAACCCTGCTGCCAGCTGGGAAGGATGCAGGACACGGTGCAGTATTGTTGGAGCTTTTTCCGCCACTACGCCTCCAAAATGCTGGTAGTGGTGTTTCTGCCACACCTCTCTCCTCCACCCCCTCCTCTTCTTCTTCCTCTACAGCCTCTTCCTGTGCAGATTTGTCCTCGGAACCAGCGGTGCTCCGTAGGCATTCTAGGGGCTACGCAAGCACTCAGGCAAAAGATGCCATGTGGTGCTTGAGTTGGTCTGCTTAGGGGACAGGGGCCACACTGGGGCAGAGATTCTGTCAGCTCTGCAGGGGTAAGCTCAGATGTGGTTGACGCCATGCCAGCTTCAGCCAGGAATGGTGGTTTGTGACAATGGCACCAACCTCCTCTCCACCCTCTGACAGGGACACTTCATCCATGTTCCCTGTTTGGCTCACATCCCTAATTTGGTGGTGTAGCGGTTCTTGTGCAGGTACCTTGGCTTACAGGATCTCCTGAGGCAAGCCAGGAAAGTCTGTGAGCATTTTTGCCGGTCATAAAATGGCAGTGCTCGGCTGGCTGACCTCCAAAAGGAATGCAACCTGCCCAAGAACCGCCTCATCTGTGACATGCCCACCAGGTGGAAATCATCGTTGGCAATGCTGCAGCAGCTGCACATGCAGCAGAGGGCCATCAATGACTACCTGTGTGAGTATGGCACCAGGACAGGGTCAGGGGAGCTTGGCTTTTTTTTGCCACGCCAGTGGCTCATGATCAAGGATGCATGCGCTGTCCTGTCACCATTTGAGGAGGCCAAGTGCATGCATCAGTGATACTTTCCCTCTTGTCTTCCTGTTGGAGCACACACTGCGTGGAATAATGTACAGGGCACTTGAGGCAGAACAGAGGGAGGAAGAGGAGAACTTCCTTACCTCTCAAGTCCCCCTTTATCCAGACAGTATTCCTGCAGGTCCGCCTATCACACAGGAAGAGGAGGAGGATTGTGTCAGCATGCAGTGGAGCCTTGCACTCAGCATCAGCAGCAGTCTTCAAGGGATCATTTTCAGTCCTCAGAAACCCATGGACTTGTACGTGGCTGGGAGGAGGTGACTGCAGATCAGGTCATCCTTAGTGACCCAGAGGACTCCGGACCGAATGCCCCAGCAAACCTAAGCTGCATGGCCTCCCTGATCCTGCAAAGCCTGCGAAAGGACCCTCGGATTTGTGGTATCAAGGAGAGGGATCAGTACTGGCTGGCAACCCTTCCTGATCCACGTCACAAGGGTAAGGTGGTGGAACTTATCCAGCCGTCGCAGAGGGAGCAGAGGATGAAACATCTTCGGGAGGCCTTGCAGAAAGGTTTGTGCAATGCATTTCCAGAGCCTGGGAGGTTACAATTTCCTGGTACTCATGGACAACGTGTTGCTGAGGCTTCGGTCAGTCACAGAAGAGTGGTGTAGAAGGTGGCCATCTGACGGATGCATTCAGACAATTTTTTAGTCCGCAGCCCCAAGGTCTGATTAATTCCAGCAACCATCGCCAGCGTCTGTTGTACATGGTGCAGGAATACCTAGGGGCAAGATCAGACTTTGAGACCTTTCCAAGTGAAAATCCACTGGGTTACTGGGTCTTGAGGATGGATCACTGGCCAGAGCTTGCACAGTATGCAATTGAGCTACTGGCCTGTCCTGCATCCAGCATTCTTTTGGAATGCACATTCAGTGCTGCTTGAGGCTTTGTAACCAATCACAGAGTGCGCCTGTCCACCGACTCAGTTGATCGGCTCACCTTCATAAAAATGAATGTCTTGGATCACCAGCTACAAAGCACCTGATGCTAATGTAACCAATTTTTCTGCCCCTGTTTAACAGGGGTGTGTAATTACAATTTTTGATCAAATATTTAACAGTAGGGCTCGTTCCTGCGCTCAACAAGAGTATCAGTGAGGGGTTGCAGTGTTGTGGCAACACCACCATTGCCTAAGGCCCAATTTTTCTGCCCCTGTTTAACAGGGGCGTGTAATTACAAATTTTGATCTAATATTTCACAGCAGGGCCTGTTCAACAAAAGTATCTGTGAGGCTTTACAGTGTTGTGCCACCACCACCACCACCACCGCCTAAGGCCCAATTCTCCACAGAGTGTATAGGGCAGGCCGTATAGTATATACAGGCGATCCCCTATTTTCAAAAATCCGACTTACAAATGACTCCTACTTACAAACGGAGGGAGACAACAGGAAGTGAGAGGAAATCTACCCCTAGGAAGGGAAAAGGTCCCTAAATTATCCCTTTCTATTTGTCGGTTATTAAATGCAGCAATTACCCCTGAGGAACAAGTTTTGAAACTATTACCCACTCATAAGTCCCTTGGCCTCGATGGACTTCCTTACTCTTACTACAAACATTTTTCTCACATATTATCCCCACACATGATAGATTTATATAACTAAGGTCCCATTTATGGACCAACATTTAACTATGGGATTTCTCTGAATATGGATCTGACCCTTCTCCTCCCTGATACATTGCTTGCTTATGCATCCCCCCCTCTTCTCCCTCCCCCATCTAAATATACCCTATTACTGCTTCAAGAGAATATTCAGATACTTTTGACTTTTCTATCTCTTACTGACCCAACTCTCTCAGTCTACTAACTGTTTACAATGTATACTATAGTTGATATACATATATGTTAGGCCTGACGCTTAGCGTCGATTTTCTTTAGAATTTTGTGTTTTATTGTTTTTGCTCATATTTTGAATACAACTACTCTGTGTATGGTTCTCCATAAAAAAAATGTATGGAAATGTTCTTATATGTTGAATATTCCTTAATAAAAACATAATTATGAACAATTAATTATATTAAAATGAGTAATATAATGCTAATTTTCAAAAGACCATTTTTACACCATTTAGTATAACAGAAATTTGAAAAACTTTATTTTAATTTATTTGTTGATTAGTCACCTAAAAGTATATACTGTATGGGATTTAATAGCTTCTATCATGATAATGAGGCAGGACACAAGTGGGAAACTTTTTTTTTTCAAATGAACAGCACAACAGGGTACATTCTAATGAATAGAGCATTTAATTTCACCTCATAGGGACTTTTACAGTAATCTTATACACATTTTAATGAACTATGATGGCTGAACAGATGCCTGTTTTATAGCACATCATTTTTAAGCTTCTAGCACAAAGGTCTTTTCTAATAAGCACTGAAGTTAAAACATACCACATTTTAATTATAAAGTTGCATTTGAGATACAGGTAATTGAGAACTGTTAGAATTTGTAATCCAAACTTGTACTACAACTGTCTAAAAGCACATAAACCATTCTATTGAATGTATTTTTTGCTGCATTCTACATATTAATGATATAGCAAGGCCAGGACAAGAAGGTATCAGGAGGGGCATCTACCCTCAGCACAAGGTTTTCATGTGGGATGAAGGGTAGCAGCTCTGTGCCCTGCATCCTTTTCAAGATCGCCTGTTGCCACTGTAGCACTGCCCAAGGCAGTTTTTACATAGCCACCCACAGCCCTCACTCCTCACTGTCAGAGAACAGAACTCCTATATAAGGAACCTAATGTTGCTGTACAGCACATGGCCATGGCCAGCATTGTGAGGACTGCAATTAGTTAGTGTGGTGGAGGATGCATTGTATGCTTGGGGAGGGGGGCTGCTTCATGTATAACTGTGGAAGGGGGATGGCTGCATTGTATGATAGTTCTTTCAGCCAGTCAAGGACCAGTTGTATTACTGATAGTCAGATTATGCCTGCACATTGTTTGTTGTCACCCTATCAAATTGGCATTTGTATTGGCATTGGCATTGTATATGGTCCTCCTACTTAGATATTAGATATTCTTGAAGGAAATCTGTACTCACATCAAACAATGCAAATTGATATCTTTATATTACTGCAAGCAACCAGAGGTGTTTGTACATGTCAGTTATTCCATTATAGAGTGCTACAGGAGCTATTAAATCCCCCTTATCAACACTATACAGATATCAGTGCTTGGCTCTGCCCCCTCCTGCAGTACTCCCTTGATTATTGATGCACACACAATAAACAACTAACAGAAGGCTTCATGAGAGGATGGGGTAAGTTTGATGGAGTAAGTCCCTCCATGTGATACACCTCCCCCCAGGGCTTAATTGTAAAGTTCTGGGAAATTAGGTAAAATGGATTAAGTACAGGTTGCAGTCAGTGTGTATGTGCATGCGTATGTGTCAGCATGTCAGTGTTTTGGCGCTTTGTATTTCCTTATGTACAGGTACACATCAAGTTTCCCTAGCTGTAAATTTTTTGCTATCACCATGACCTATCACCAATGCTCAATCCAAAACCAATTCCCCTGCTACTGACAATGACAGTGATACAATATATGTGTATATTATTGTTGTTTGTACACATATTTCTAGAAGTTATGTTTACTAAGGTGCCCATCTAAAAGTTTTTTTGAAATTATCAACTCTTCCCACTGACACCACCAATTGTGGAAGGGAGCTTTATATCCTTACAACTCTAACCTTAAAGATTCCCCTTTGCAGATCACTTTTATCGGCGGTGGGAGAGGGCCCCCCCTCTTACTGGAGCCGTCGGTAGCGGTGGAGGTGATCGGATCTTCACCCTTGCTGGGTATGGAGACAAGTGAGGGGAAGATGGCCCCCACCCGTCCCCATATCATTGCAGGATGGAAGCGACGTCAAAACGTCCCTTCTGCCCATAGCTCTTAAAGAGTCAATTTTTTTTAGTATTTTCTTAAATAACAAAAAAACTACTACTGCTGGCTATACTGTGTTTTGGATAAATGAAAACCTGCACAGATGTTTGTTTTGGTTGTTGTGAGCTATTGAACTTTGCAATCTGTGGTTTATTAAGCACACTGATGATGCCAGTAGATACTGGGTATAGGATGGTGTGACGGGGGTCATATTGGGGCATTGTATTAAAACTTTAGTTATTGAGTCATTATATAATGTTGAAGATGTTTTGGCACTCACCCAAGAGATGTTGGGAATAAACCCCAGAATTTAAACCCACATATGCTTATATAGGGTTTGTTACCAGCACTCATTTAAACTGAGGAAACAATTAGAGAAGTATTGAAAAGTCTTTAAGTGTTTATTGGGTACAGCATGAAATGCTTTGGTGAAATCTAAATACCACACATGCACAGGCATTCCTCTAACCAGATGACAGCTCACTTCCTCATAAAATGTTAACAGGTTGGTCTGGCACAAATGACCATTCATAAATTTATGCTGGTTACTACTAATATTATTATTTTCATCAACAAATTCTTGGATATAGTCCCTTATCATCCTCTCAAACTGTTTACATACTATTGATGTTAGGCTGACTCATTGAACTTTGTTCACATTAAGTTTTTCAAGTCTTTTTAGAATACTGGCTTCTGTTAGCTACAAGGGTACAATCTGTGCTGTGTTCCTAACAATACCATCTAGCCTATTATAACCCCCCTTTTCCATAGTAAAAGCTGGGAAGAAGAATATATTTAACACAGTGCCTTTTCCCTGTCACTTGTAACAAACGTCCCCTGATTATCCATTATAGGGACAATATGTTTTTTTTTTTAACATAAAAGTTTATTTAAGCTTTAAACTTGTATACATACATATCTGTATAGAATAAAATTGAAAATGAAATGAAAAGTACAATGAAATGAAGAATCCAATGGAGTACAATTAGGTTATAGTAGATGGTATTAGAAATTAGCAAACATATAATGAAGCCAAGTTAACCATTATGACACATGGTGATGACTAAGGCAGGATACTCCAAGTGATCATAATATTATTAGACATGCCCTGCCAATATTTTAGGGATTGTTGAATTAATATATGATCTACCATTCTTACTAATAAATACTTCAGTTATTATTGATAGAGGATATAAAAAGGGTGAAAGGAGAAAAAGTAAGGAAAACGTTAGAGAAGAGTGAGGTATGTAGGAAAAAATAATAGGAGAGGTTACCTTAGGTTACATTGCTAGGGAGGACCTGTTAGTTTGATCCATAATATGGAGGTTGTATTTACGGTATTCAACACATTATATTGTTCTAAATCTCTAGGGAGTTTTTTCAGAGAGCTTGCATATCAGCATATCAAAAGAAAAATGTTCAAACCCTTTATCTAGCTCATTAACTGTTTATAGGCCTGTGAGTACTTGAATACAAACCAGGGAGACCAAGCTTTATGATATCTCTCGATAATCTCAGATGATTGTGCTGCTGTATCTTCCATCTCGCAGATGTATGCAACTTTATGTAGCCAGTCTTTTAGTGTAGGAGTGTGTGTGGATTTCCAGTAAAGTGGAATAAGTGAATTGGCTGCATTGATTAGATGTTTAGAAAGAGAGGCTTTATATTTCTTAAATGAGAAATTTGTTACATGCAGCAAGCAGCAAGCCGCATCTAATTTTAGTTTGGTCTCCGTGATCTGCTGAGTAACTTTTCTTACACCAAGCCAGAATGCTTGTATCATATCACATTGCCACCATATGTGTAGCAATGTACCTCTAGCCTTATTGCATCTCCAGCATAAATCGGGTGTCTGAGGGTACCACTTATGTAGTTTATCTGGGGTGGCGTACCAGTGGGTCAAAATCTTGTAAGCCGTTTCCTGAATCCGTGTACTTATCGATCCTTTATGGGATAGAATACAGGCTGCCTCCCATTGTTTATCAGTGAACTGTGAAGCCAGTTCCCTTGACCATCTCTCTCTGAACCTATCCATGTCATTATTCTTCAAATTCTGTAACCAAGCATAAGAAATAGAAGTAGATTTTTCCACTAGTTCTCCCTTCACGCATATTTGTTCAAATTCAGTAAGATCTCTCCAAAAGTTATTCCTATGTAGAGCGGAATTAACAAAACTGCGTACCTGGAAGTATGTCCACACAGGTATGTGTGGCACTTTGTTATCTCTCCTAAATTGGGGGAGATCTTTTATTATCTTGTTGGAGAAGCAGTGCCATGCAAGAAGAGGCATTTTGGTGTCTGTTGTTGTCAGTAGGTGATTACCTATGCCCGGTGGGACGTCTGGGTTATCTTTTAGCGGGGTGAGAGGACTTAGCGGTGAAGAAAATTTAGACTGCTTTGCTAGGTTGTGAAAAATGTCCAAGGAAGTACCTATGAGTGGGTGTGTCTTCACGGTATAGGGGTATTTTAATTTGGAAACCCAAGGCGAAAATTGAAGTGGGATTGAGCACATGTCGTTTTCTATGGTGACCCAATCTTTACTTTTTGAGTGGCAGTGCCAATCAATGATACGGGCAAGATGTGTGGCGTAATAATAATTTTTAAAATCAGGTATCCCTAATCCCCCCAAATTTTTGGGTCTAGTGAGAGGCTTTAATACGAGGCGGTTTGTGAGCCCAGATGAATTTCATTTGTAGCGCATGTAATTTTTTGAAAAAATTATGGGGTATTTTTATGGGTAGAGTGCGTAGTAGGTATAGAATCTTTGGCAAAACAGTCATCTTACATATGGCTGCCCTGCTAAACCATGAAAAATATGAAGTGTGCCAGTTTTGTAAGTCTTTTTCAATAATTTTAAGAAGAGGTGGAAAATTACGTTCAAAAACTGAGGAGAGTTTAGGTGTTAGCCAGGTACCCAGATATTTTATTGCGGAATTCTCCCATTTGAAGGGGCTATTATTCTGAGCTCTAGTCAATTTGTCAGCCGGCAGCGTGATGTTCATAGCTTCGGATTTTGAAAAATTAATTTTGAGGTTGGAGATGTAGCCATATAGGGAAAACTCTTTCATTAATGAGGGGATAGATATATGCGGGTCTGTCAAAAAAAATAAAAGATCATCTGCGTAAGCTGCGACCTTGAATTCTCTATCTGTCAGTTTGAAACCACTAATAGAGCTATTTAAAAGGATATATCTGATAAGCGGCTCCAATGATATGATGAAGAGCAGAGGAGACAATGGACACCCCCCTTTCTAGTCCCATTTTTTATACTGACACTTTCTGATAGCGTACCGTTTATTTTAATTTTGGCTGAGGGATTTTGATACAATGCTGAAATCCACGTCAGCATATGTGGTCCCAGTCCTATGTGCTCACAGGTCTTCATCATGTAGTCCCAAGCTACTCGATCGAAGGCCTTCTCCGCGTCGGTGGACAAGAGAAAGCCCTCGATCTTTCGCTGATGTGCTGCATATATCAGGTCTAAGGATTTTGTGACATTATCTTTGGCTTCCCTATTGGGGACAAAGCCCACCTGATCCGGTCCAATTATGTCATGTAGTAGGGGTTTCATCCTATTAGCAATGATCTTAACCAGTAGTTTGGCATCTAGATTTAGAAGTGAGATCGGTCGATAACTGGCGCAATGCGTTGGGTCCTTGCCTGGTTTGGGTAGTACTGTTATGTGTGCCGCCAGGAAATCATGAGGGACGGTTCTCTGTTTAGATAGTGAATTCAATGTGTTTGTTAAAGGGGAGGTCAGAAAATTGTTTTTCCAACTGTGCAATGTCATCTGTAGCTAAGGGTGGGAGTTTAGATTCTTTTAGATTTTAATTGCCATATTCCTGTCTCTCAATATGTTATGTGGCTTATGATGGGGTGGGAGGTCGTATAGTGCAGTATAAAATGCATGAAAGTGGTGTGCAATTTTATCCGTTGCTCTATCAATTTTACCTGATTTATTTTGAATGCCTAAAATTGAGTGTTGGGATATTTGGCCTCTTAATGCCCGTGCTAAAATTTTCCCCATTTTGTCCCCATGTTCATAGTAGATCTTTTTAAAAAAGAGAAATCTCCTAGATTTAGTTTCCAGAATATCTTTAAGGGATTTTCTTGTTTCCAATAATAACGCCGTTGATTGGTTTGTGAGTGATTGCTTATGGAGGGTCTCTAATTCACGTATTTTATTGGTCAATTTAACTATTTCTTTCTCTGTTTCCTTTTTCTTGCGTGTTCCCATTTGGATCAACTCCCCTCTGATATAGCATTTGTGTGCCTGCCAGACCATTAAGGGATCTGCTTCTGGGGTGATATTATGTGTGAAGTACTCTCTTAATGATGATGTTAGTTTTGGTAGTAGGGATGGGTCTGTTAAAAGTGATGAGTTTAATCTCCATGTGTTGGGTTTCGCAGTGGGTTCTGATATGTTCAGTGTAATGGCTATTGGGGCATGGTCCGAAATGGTCTGTAGACCTATGTTCGCTTTGATTAGCGTGTCTAGGTCCCTTTGTGTGACAAATAAGAAGTCTATTCTCGCATGACGATTATGTGGGATCGAGTAAAAAGTATAATCTCGATCCTCTGGGTGTAAAAATCGCCATGTATCAATCAATGACAATGAATGTATCAGATTTTTGTTTTTTTTTGAGGATTTTATATGTGAGGTATGTTTTCCCTGATGATGTGTCTTCAGAGGGGTTAAGAGGGATATTAAAGTCCCCTCCCAAAATCAAGCGACCTTTATAGAAGCTTGTCAGTTCTGAGATCATTTTCTGGCAGAATGAAATTTGTCCTGTATTTGGGAAGTATGCGTTAGCCAAAGTTATGGTAGTCCCATGACATGACCCTTTCAGGAAGATAAATCTGCCTTCTGGGTCTACTAATCTATCTGTTAATTCTAATTTTGCGTCTTTACTGACCAAAATTGAAACCCCTTTAGATTTGGAGGTATTATTTGTAGCATGATGTGCCTCTGTGAAGTAGTGGTCAGTTAGTCTTGGTATATGATTCGTCTTGAAGTGTGTTTCTTGAAGGAAAACAAAACTGGGCCTACCATTTTTTAATTCTCTGAGGAGAGTGGATCTTTTCTCAGGGATATTCAGACCCCTAACGTGTGAGATGATTGTAGGGTTGCGTCCCAAACCTGAGTAAGCCATGGTAGGTATTCAGAGAGAGATGCTCAGACACTCCCGTATGCACTACTTGAGAGATAAGTGGAAAATAAAAATGAAATTAAATTTAAAAAAAACGTACAAATAAGTGAAAAATATATAGGTAACAGATAAATAAATGTTATCTGATGATTCTATCATTTTATACAGATATATGTACGTAGTGGAGAGATCAAAGTTATAGATAAGTAGTAAAGGACAATATGTTTTGACTTTGCCTTTTTTACTATTTAAATATTTTTTTGAAAAATTTGGGATTAATTTTACTCTCCACCAATATGTGTCTCTTATGGTTAATTTTTGAGGCCCAGATCTTATTGCATTCTTTGTAGTGTTGGAATGCTGAATGCTGACGATGTCCCCTTGGTCTCATACTTTTTCAAGGACAGTTTTTGCTCTTTAATATGCCTCTTTACGCTCAAATTTAGTCAACCAGGTTTAACCTTAGTTCTTTACATTTGTTGCTCATTGAAATGCACTGGCTAATACCATTCATTAATATGTTCCTAAAACACTTCCACTTTTCCTCCGTGTATTTTGTTTCTTGAATATCTTCCTATTTAATGTTGTAAAGTATGAAGCACAGTTTAGCAAAGTGGGCTCTCTTGAAATTTATAGTTATTGTCCTACTCTCATGTCTTCTTTTGTATGAATTTGTTTGGTATAGATTTTTGCTTATCCTACCTAAACACACTGATGCTAATTGACACTGATACTAAATTAAACATGTTTTTTTAATTCTACCTAAAATATACTGACCCTGACCTTTTAACCACAACCTTTGACCACAGATTTTGGCTCTGAGCATGACTTTTGACCCTAACATTAACCTTAGCCTTGAACCTGGCCTAGCTCAAACCCTAATCAACTATTTTATCTTTTTTGTTTTATTTTTTTTTATACACTTTACACAAACTTTTTTTTGTTTAAATGTTGTCCTTTAACAAGAATACAGTGTATCTTTTTCTCCAATCAAGGAAAAAACACAGGGGTGGACTGTACAGTGAGTGATCACTGTTATAGCCAATCACAATTATACACAGTTATAGCTATCATAGCAATCAGGTAATCAGGAACCAGTCCACTCAGTTGCGGATTGTTAGTTCAAGGCCTAGAGCTATCAGTGACAGCACATTCTCTGTGATGAGCGTGCACTGTGCAGTGTACCCTCAGTACAAACACAGTAGCATATGTATGCGGCCTCATAGATAAAGCCCCACTTCTGTGAGGCCACATATATGCGTACACTCAGCAGAAAAAAGGGTTAAGCATTTCTGACCTTGGGATGTTGGAAGTGTACATTGCATTGTCCTGACTAACATACTTTTGGCCCCGTCTCTCTGTATGCTGGACTGTACATTACAAACTGTACATTATGTACTCCTAATCCTTGTTCTCTATATGCCAATAGTAATTACATTCTCATGAACAATGTGTTAATTGTCTCAAAAGTTGCTGGTTGCTAAGTAGTCTGTGACTATTTTAATGAAGTTATTCTGCAAGGAAGAATGAGATAAAGTATTATATCTGTCTATATTCTCTGTGCAGAAAATAAATGTAGTGAAAGAGTTTTATTTTTTTGAAAATTATTGTACTGAGGTTTATATCTGTCTGTGAAAATCTTTGTGATACAGAAATAAGAGATACTGTTAGTAGATCAAACTCTATTTTATTTACAGTAGATACTTTTACCAAAACAAGCGTAACTGCTACACTGATGCTATTTTTAAACTGATTTAAATTTCCTTTATTTTTTATATCTGCACATTATATCTGCAAAAAAGCCTTCACATAGGGAACTTTTTGTCCCCTATGTGATGAAAAATAAAGTTTAGTGGAAAAAAGTGGAAAAATGTATGTTTCAACCAGGCACTTAATACCCCTCCAAATTTTTTTTGAGTCCCCCTCACCCCCACACTTATGCACATAAGAACATAAACACACACAAATGTTGACATTGATTGCCCTATACATGTTTTTAACACCATGCATGCAATAATTGTGAGAGCAATAATTCTGGGGCCATTATTCATGGTTGACTTAAAATGATAACCTCAAGGTGCTTCTAACCCTTTTACCACCACCACTCTATACCATACATTGGTGGCAACTGGAGCTTTTACACACACTCACCTGTCAGATGGAAGCAATTGGGCAGCTGTGCACACCAGCTTACACTCTTTCTGTGTTTCCTGGGATCCAGGTACCCATCTGTGGACCTGGGGGTGGCGTGGAGAGTGCCACTGGGTAGAGGAGAGTGAGATCAGTGAGCATCTATTTGCTGATCATCCCTTTCAGCTAATGACCTGGAAGTGATGTGTGAAATGTTCACTTCCATGTCCTGGTGGACTAAAGGAAACATTTGGGACATTAGAGGAGACATGTGGGTCACATGTCTCCATTCCTGAATATGTATGAAGGGGGGGAGCGATTTTGGGACTTTGAATGAGGTCAGTGCATATGGCTATAAGATGAGTCGATGTCACAAAAAACAGGTTTTTATTGGTAAAACAAGGAACATGGCAAAATGACATGATACATGCAGCAATGAATAAAATTGTCAATCACATGTTACAGACCATATATGGAAAAAAAATTAATAGCAACCAATGTGTGGTATGGAACAAATCCTGGATGTAATGAAAACATTTCCAATACATGGTGGGTGGTGAACTCAAAATTATAAATGATTAAAGATAGTGAAGCGCTGTTAGTTAAAGTAACATGATTCCTATATATAAGTTGCAATCCTGTGTTATTTAGTGATAACAAATGTGTTCCTGTGTCTACACAATTTGTGCAATGGTTGATCAACCTAATTGATCACTATCATTAATTAAACATCAAATTATAAACAATTCATATAATTAAAGTGACTTCAGTGCGTAAACAATCCAAAATTCACATTGTGTCAGGTCTGGACACCTGGTGATTATCACAGTGCTAAAAATTGCTTAGTAGTGCAAACAGACAGAATCTATCTTAAAATAGTAGATCAACCCAACTTGATAACTGATGCTTAACATTCAAATACATATATTTAAAGTGATACTAGTGCTTAAAAATCCAACGTTTCCTAGTGTCTCAAAATGGGACACCTAATATTTACATATCAGAAGCCATATTGCAAGTCCATAAATATATTCTTTATATAAAACAGTCCTTCAAACATTCCTTGTGATTGTGCTCTTTCCCTTCACCGATAATTGTGACAATCCAAGGTGTGTGACAGTAGATCTTGCTTCCGGGGTGTCACCTCTGTGCTCTCTAGCCTCTCACCTTAGGTATTTTAAAAGTCAGCCTAGAACATAATTCCACGGTCAGTGTGTGATCTCCTCTCGTGTCCGACAGTTTACGCAGCGCTTTACAACATTAGGGCAGACAGTACAAGTACAATACAATTCAATACAGGAGGAATCAGAGGCCCTGCTCATTAGAGCTTACAAAGTAGGAGGGAGGGTCAAGTTATACAAAAGGGTAATAGCTGTGGGGGATGAGCTAATGGAGAAAATAGTGCGGTTGTTAGATGGAGGCAGGATAGGCTTCTCTGAAGAGGAAAGTTTTCAGGGATCACCTAAAAGTGGATAAATTTGGAGACAGTCTGACAGATTGGGGTAGGGAATTCCAGAGGATGGGCGAGGCTCGGGAGAAGTCTTGGAGGGGGATGTGGGAGGAGGTGATGAGGGAGCTAGAGAGCAGGAGATCTTGGGAGGAACGGAGATGACGATTAGGTTGGCATTTTGAGACTAGGTTAGTGATGTAGCTGGGGGCACAGTTGTGGATGGCTTTGTAACTTATTGTTAGTATTTTGAATTTAATTTGTTGGGCGAGTGGTAGCCAATGGAGGGATTGGCAGAGAGGGGTAGCAGACACTGAGCGGTTTGTAAGGTGGATGAGTCTGGCAGCCGCATTCATGATGGACTGAAGGGGGGATAGTCTATTTAAAGTTAAGCCAATGAGGAGTGAGTTGCAGAAGTCAAGGCGAGAGATAACCAGGGAGTGAATCAGGAGCTTTGTGGTTTCACTGGTTAGAAAGGGACGTAGTTTAGAGATGTTGCGGAGGTTGAGGTGACAAGCTTTGGAAAGTGATTGGATGTGGGGCTGAAAGGAGAGTTCAGAATCTAGGATAACACCTAGCACCCTGACATGTGGGGACGGGTGAATGATTTTGCCATTGCTCTTCACAGAGAAGTCAGGGGAAGAGGCATGTGGGGGAGGAAATATTATAAGCTTGGTTTTGGACAAGTTGAGTTTGAGGAAGTGGTGTGACATCCATACAGATATGTCGGTTAGTAAGTTAGTGATGCGTGAGGAGACTGATGGAGTGAGTTGAAGGGTGGAGAGATAGATTTGTGTGTCATCAGCATAGAAATTATATTGAAAGCCGTGAGAGGATATCAGCTGACCCAGGGAAGAGGTGTAGATTGAAAATAAAAGAATGTCCAAGAACAGAACCTTGGGGGACACCGACAGAGAAGGGAAGAGGAGTGGAGGAAGTAGAATTGTAAGTGACACTGAAGGTGCGTTGGGATAGGTAGGATGAGAGCCACTGAAGAGCACAGTCACGGAGACCGAGGGAGTAAAGTTTTTTGAGGAGGAGGGGTTGGTCAACCGTGTCAAAGGCAGCTGAAAGATCCAGAAGTAGGAGTACAGAATAGTGTCTGTTGGTTTTTGCAGTTAGTAGGTCATTTGTGAGTTTTAAAAGAGCAGTTTCTGTGGAGTGTTGAGGGCGAAATCTAGATTGAAGGGCATCAAGAAGGTTGTTTTTAATGAGGTGGTCACTCAGTTGGTTGTAAACCAGGCGTTCAAGGAGTTTAGAGGAAAAGGGAAGCAAGGAGATAGGGCGTAGGTTGTTAAGATTGGTAGGGTCCAAGGACAGCTTTTTGAGTATGGGAGTAACCAGTGCATGTTTTAGAGCATCGGGGAAGATGCCAGAGGTGAGGGAGAGATTGAAGATGTGGGTTAGAGAGTGTAGGATGGGGTCAGAGGGTGACCATAGCATTTGAGAGGGAATAGGGTCCAGGGGACAGGTGGTTAGGTGGGCGATAGAAAGGAGTTTAGCAACTTCATCTGGAGTAGCAGATTTGAATAGGGGGAGTGTCATTTGTACCGGTTGACATGGGGTCTTAGCTGGGGGAGATACCTGTAGAGTGGAGATTTCATCACGGATTTAATCAATTTTGTTTTTGAAGTGATTAGCGATTTCCTGGGCAGTGAGTAAGTCAGTGGGGGGAGGCGGTGGAGGACAAAGTAGAGAGTTGAAGGTAGAGAAGAGTTTACGGGGATTGGATGAGAAGGTGTTAATAAGAGTTGAAAATAGATTTGCTTGGCAGTGTGGAGGAAAGAATAGTATTTTTGGAGGGCAGATTTGTATTGGTTGAAGTCTTTGAGAGACTTAGTCTTGTGCCACAGAGGCTCAAGAGCGTGACTACGTTTTTTGAGAATTTTAATGTCATCTGTTTGCCAGGGTTGTAGAGGTCGAGGCCTGATTCTGCATGTAGTGAGGGGAGCGAGCTTGTCCAGGGTGGAGGACAGAGATTTATTGTAGATGGACATGGCTTGGTTGGGGCAGGACAGGGGAGAGATTTTGTCATAGAGGTGGTCAGTAGCAGAATAGAGGAGACTCCCTCTTTTATTTTCAATCTACACCTCTTCCCTCTCACAGCTTTCAATATCATTTCTATGCTGATGACACACAAATCTATCTCTCCACCCCTCAACTCACTCCATCAGTCTCCTCACGCATCACTAACTTACTAACCGATATATCTGTATGGATGTCACACCACTTCCTCAAACTCAATTTGTCCAAAACCGAGCTTATAATATTTCCTCCCCCACGTGCCTCTTCCCCTGACTTCTCTGTGAAGAGCAATGGCAAAATCATTCACCCGTCCCCACATGTCAGGGTGCTAGGTGTTATTCCAAATTCTGAACTCTCCTTTCAGCCCCACATCCAATCACTTTCCAAAGCTTGCCGCCTCAACCTCCGCACCATCTCTAAACTACGTCCCTTTCTAACCAGTGAAACCACAAAGCTCCTGATTCACTCCTTGGTTATCTTTCCCCTTGACTACTGCAACTCACTCCTCATTGGCTTACCTTTAAATAGACTATCCCCCCTTCAGTCCATCATGAATGCGGCTGCCAGACTCATCCACCTTACAAACCGCTCAGTGTCTGCTACCCCTCTCTGCCAATCCCTCCATTGGCTACCACTCGCCCAACAAATTAAATTCAAAATACTAACAATAAGTTACAAAGCCATCCACAACTGTGCCCCCAGCTGCATCACTAACCTAGTCTCAAAATACCAACCTAATCGCCATCTCTGTTCCTCCCAAGATCTCCTGCTCTCTAGCTCCCTCATCACTTCCTCCCATATCCGCCTCCAGGACTTCTCCCGAGCCTTGCCCATCCTCTGGAATTCCCTACCCCAATCTGTCAGACTGTCTCCAAATTTATCCACTTTTAGGCGATCCCTGAAAACTTTCCTCTTCAGAGAAGCCTATCCTGCCTCCATCTAACAACTGCACTATTTTCTCCATTAGCTCATCCCTCACAGCTATTACCCTTTTGTATAACTTGACCCTCTCTCCTAGATTGTAAGCTCTAACGAGCAGAGCCCTCTGATTCCTCCTGTATTGAATTGTATTGTACTTGTACTGTCTGCCCTAATGTTGTAAAGCGCTGCGTAAACTGTCGGCGCTATATAAATCCTGTATAATAATAATAATACAGCCCCGTCAGTGGATCTGTCATACAGCCCATCTGGAGATCTGTCACTCAGTCCATCAGTGGATCTGTCATATAGCCCCATCAGTGGATCTGTCATACAGCCCCGTCAATGGATCTGTCATACAACACTGTAATTGGATCTGTCAGAACAACTCCTTATTGCCGCTATCAGTGGATCTTTCATACAGCCCGTCAGTGGATCTGTCATATAGCCCCGTCAGTGGATCTGTCATACAGCACCATCATCTGTCAGGAAAACCCCTTAGTGCCACCATCAGTGGATCTGTCAGTGCAGCGCATTAGTGCCACCATCAGTGGATCTGTCATCTCTCCTCGTGTCATTCTTTTCACTCCGGCGCCGAGGAGAGAAGACATCCAAGTAAGTGCACCAACACTACACTAACAGTAAAACACTCTAGGCACACATTTCACCCCCCAGTCACCCCCCGATCACCCCCCTGCACCCCCTGTCACAGTGACACCAATAGCAGTTTTTTTTTCTGATTATTGCATTGGTGTCATTTTGTGACAGTTATAAGTGGTAGGGCAGTTAGTGTTAGGCCCCTTTAGGTCTAGGGTACCCCCCTAAGCCCCCCTAATAAAGTTTTAACCCCTTGATCACCCCCCGTCGCCAGTGTCACTAAGCGATCATTTTTCTGATCGCTCTATTAGTGTCACAGGTGACGCTAGTTAGGGAGTTAAGTATTTAGGTTCGCCGTCAGCGTTTTATAGCGTCAGGGACCCCCATATGCTACCTAGTAAAGGTTTTAACCCCCTGATTCCCCCCTAGTTAACCCTTTCACCAGTGATCACCGTATAACTGTTATGGGTGACACTGGTTAGTTAGTTTGCTTTTTATAGTTTTAGGGCACCCATCATTTATTACCTAATAAAGGTTTAACCCCTGATCGCCCGGTGGTGATATAAGTTAAGTTTTAGGGTCAGATAGGGTCTGCGTCGCCCCAGGCAGCGTCAGGTTAGTGCCAGTACCGCTAAAAACCACACACGCAGCATACACCACCCTTGGTGGTATAGTATCTGAACGGATCAATATCAGATTTATACTAGCGTCCCCAGCAGTTTAGGGTTCCCAAAAAAGCAGTGTTAGCGGGATCAGCCCAGACACTTGCTAGCACCTGCTTTTAGCCCCTCTGCCCAGCCCACCCAAGTGCAGTATCAATCGATCACTGTCACTTACAAAAACAATACACAACAATTCACACACATAACTGCAGCGTTCACAGAGTCAGGCCTGATTCCTGCGATCGCTAACAGTTTTTTTGGTAGCGTTTTGATACAGTCGCTAACAGTCAGGAGCTTTTTTGCCTGTGAGTCTCACTAGTGTACCACTAAATTTACAGCCCAAAATGGCAAATCAAAGGTAGTCACTCATCTGTCAGATTCAGGCTCAGAATACGATCTTGTAGAGGACAGCGGCTACATGACAGATAGCTCTGACGACGGAGTTGTGGTCCCTGCCAAGGTCAGGTGTACCAGACCAATCTTCTTCTTCTGTCATTGATGTGCAAGAACCGCAGGTCCCTCATATGGAGCAGAGCAGTACTAGCGCCTCTATTCCTTCTGGTGAACTGGCAAGCACCAGTGGCCTAGTACACCCTGGTCGTAGTCAATCCAGCACTGCAGTATCACGTGGTGACGTGGCGAGTCCCATAAGTGCAGTTGAACCTGGTGAGGTGGCAAGCACAAGTAGTGTCCCGCTGCCACCAAGAAGACGAACACAGGCCCATCGTGCTCATAGTGCCCTTTCTGCTGCATTCGCCAATCCTAATTGGG
This sequence comes from Aquarana catesbeiana, assembly GCF_042186555.1. NCBI lineage: Eukaryota > Metazoa > Chordata > Amphibia > Anura > Ranidae > Aquarana > Aquarana catesbeiana. The sequence goes on along the minus strand of NC_133327.1, from coordinate 299,840,951 downwards.
AACCCACCACTTCTGCAGCACCCGTACTTCCCCCATTCACTGGCCAACCCGGCAATCAGGTGGAAACCGTTGATTTTACGCCACTTGATTTTTATTCGCTGTTTTTCACCGAAGATCTCTATAGATCTATTGTGGACCAATGCAATTTGTACGCTGGTCAATACATCGCCACAATTCCCCAGTCCTCCCTTGCCAGAGATTGGAGACCAATTACGGTTTCCGAATTTAAACTCTTTCTGGGCCTTTCCCTCAACATGGGCATAACTAAAAAGAGTAAGTTGCGGTCATATTGGTCCACTGACCCAGTTGACCATATGTCCTTGTTTCTTTCCTCCATGACCAGGGCACGATACGAGCAGATCTTGCGGTTCATGCACTTCAATGACAATGAACTCTGTCGTCCTTGTGGAGACCCTGTATACGATCGGCTCTACAAAATTCGGCCCCTCGTAAACCACTTCAACCAATGTTTTGCAGACTTGTTTACTCCCCATCAAGTTGTCTGTGTTGATGAGTCCCTGATTAAGTTTTCTGGCCGCTTGTCATTCAAACAGTACCTTCCCAGCAAGCGTGCCAGATACGGGGTCAAGATGTATAAGCTCTGTGACAGGCCACAGGCTATACATGTAGTTTTATGGTTTACGAGGGAAAAGATAGCCACGTAGAGCCGACAAACTGCCCTGACTACATAGGAAGCGCTGGCAAGATCGTGTGGGACTTGGTGTCACCCTTATTCGGAAAAGGGTACCACTTATATGTGGACAATTATTACACGAGCGTGCCACTTTTTAGTCACTTGTTTGATCAGCAGATTGGAGCATGTGGCACAGTGCAACCTAATCGCCGGGCTTTCCCCAGCGGCTTGTAGATTCCCATCTTAGGCTGGGGGAGAGAGCCTGCTTCAAGTGTAATAACTTGCTCGCTATGAAGTGGAGGGATAATAAGAATGTTTTTGTTCTTACCTCCCTTCATGCAGACACGACGGTCCAAATTACTACGGCGACTGGTGTTGTGGGGAAACCCCTCTGTGGAGAAACCCCTCTGTGTCCACGAATATAATCAAAATATGGGAGGGGTGGACCTCAACGACCAGTTGGTGCCGTACCTAATTGCCCATAAGGCCAGACGCTGGTACAAGAAAGTGTCTGTTTATTTATTTCAATTGGCTTTGCTGAACACTCATGTACTATACAGAGCTTCAGGATGGACTGGATCCTTCCTTAAATTCCAGGAAGAGATCGTCAGAGCCCTTCTGTTTCCAGACTGTGCTCCACCTCACCTTCCCCAACCAAATACAGTAAGCCGGCTACATGAGAGACATTTTCTTTATGTCCTCCCGAGTACCCCTACCCATTAAGCCCCCCAAAAAAGATGTCGTGTCTGCAGCAAGCGCGGATATAGGCATGACACCCACTATTATTGTCCCTCCTGTCCTGACAATCCTGGTCTTTGCATTGGTGAATGTTTTGAACGCTACAATACACTAGTTGAGTATTAGCATAGGGTACAGCACTGCACAGACTAGGCACACTTTCACAGGGTCTCCCAAGATGCCATCGCATTTTGAGAGACCGGAACCTGGAACTGGTTACAGTTACAAAAGTTACAGTTACAGAAAAAAGTGTTAAAAAAAAAGTAAAAAAAAAACAAAAAAAAAAAAACACAAAAAATATATAAAATTAAAAAAACAAAAATAGTTGTTGTTTTATTGTTCTCTCTCTATTCTCTCTCTATTGTTCTGCTTTTTTTTTACTTATTCTGTTCTGCAATGTTTTATTGTTATTATGTTTTATCATGTTTGCTTTATAGGTGTGCAATTTTTTTATACTTTACTGTTTACTGTGTTTTATTGTTAACCATTTTTTTGTTTTCAGGTACGCCATTCAGCTGCAGAGCGGACTTATTTATCTTGACAGCAACAGCGTTTGCTCCCACGATACATAAAGCCGTGACTCCAGCACTGTCGGAGGTGATTTCACCACCACAGTTAAAAAAAAGAGCATATATGCCGAAGCATGGGGGCAGCAGGGGCGGAGGAGCGATTTGCTCCTACTGTGGGTGGATGTCCCCTTGCTTTGGCATAAATGGATTTTTAAAACAGCTTACTTGTAAAATCCTTTTCTTGGAGTACATCACGAGTCACAGAGCACCATAATAATGACTGGGTTATATATCTGGGTTATATGTTACCTTTAGGTGATTGGACACTGGCAACCAATAGTAAGAAGGTTCCTCCCATATAACCCCTCCCATACAGGAAGTACCTTTAGTTTTGTAGCAAGCAATGAAGATCTCAGAAAAAGAGAGGAGGGGCCTCTGTGTCCCGTGATGTACTCCAAGAAAAGGATTTTACAAGTAAGCTGTTTTAAAAATCCATTTTTCTTTATCGTACATCATGGGACACAGAGCAGCATAATAATGACTATCTGGGATGTCCTAAAGCAATGCCTTTGAGGGGAGGGAACATAGTATTCCTAGACCCTTTTTAGACCCAGACTTATAAAGCTGTTTGCAGCATGCTGTGGCCAATAACAGTCTCCCTTTGAGACCTAACATCCAGTTGATAAAACCTGGTGAACGTATGAACTGAAGACCAGGCGACCGCTTTGCAAACCTGAGCCATAGACACCTGTTGCCAGACTGCCCAAGACGTACTAACTCCTCTAGTAGAGTGCGCTTTGGGATATCGAGGTGGAACCCTGTGTGTCAACTCATAAGCCTAGATAATGACTTGGCGAATCCACCTAGATGGTTGAACTAGTTGCTGCCTCTCCCTTTTTAGGACCCTCTGGCAGAATGAAAAGAGAGTCAGTCTTTCGAAAAGGGGAAGACATCTCCAATAAACCTTGACTGCTCTCACCACATCCAGTGCCTGAAGCGACCTTTCCTTCTTAGACCCTGGGTTGGGAAAGAAGGATGGTAGAATGATATCCTGATTTAAGTGAAAATTGGAAACCACCTTAGGTAAAAAATCTGGATGGGGTCGCATCACTACCTTGTCCTGATGTACAAATAGAAAGGGTTCTTGACAAGAAAGGGCAGCCAATTCTGACACCCTTCTAGCCGAGGTTATGGCCACCAAAAAGACCAATTTCCTAGCCAATAGGATCAAAGGAATATGTTTAATAGGTTCAAAGGGTTGACTCTGTAGAGCTGATAGCACTAAGTTCAAATCCCAAGGGCATAAAGGCAGCTTAACCGGCGCATATATAGTGTAGCGCTAACTTAAATTACAAAGATTTTTAAATTGAAAAAAATGCATACACAAAAAAATGCATACACAAAAAATGCAAATGACTGCATATATCACAAATATTGATGTGAGATACTCTAATAGGCATCTATAAAAACAAGATTTTGAAAAAGGGTAAAAGTCCCATAGACATGATAGTGTTGTTCACCACGTGGATAGCTGGTAAAGAAGTGACACAGGTATAATGGGTCCCCCGCATAGAAGCAATGCAGGCTTACCAGAACAGTTGGACTCATACAAACATATGTCTCATGAGTCAGTAAAGCTTGTATTGCCAATAGGCAATGAAGTGGGGTCTCCGAACCAAACAATATGGAATCCAAATTGCATCTAGGACTCTGGGCAGAGCTCTTCTACACGTAACTTGGTCTCGGTGTGATGACCTCAGATCCTTTCTGTCTCTGGATGTGCTGCCCTGGCTCCCTTGCTATGCTGTGTACTTCTGTGGATTTGATAGTCTGACTGTTTTTTGTCTTAATCGGCGGCCTTAAGTGCAGCACCCCCTTGACGAAGGCTCGTACCAGAGAATGAGATGCGATTGGCCTCTGGAAAAAAAACGATAAGGCCGAAATTTGTCCCTTTATAGTCCCTAGAGATAGGTTTAGATCAATTCCTGTTTGAAGAAAGGCAAGGATCCTCCCAATCGAATACTTGCGAGGGTGCCATGTATGATTTCCAAATGCTATGGTAAATGCTTCTAGAAACTGGCTTTCTAGCATTTATCAGAGTAGACAGAACAGATCATCTGATACCACGGTCCTTCAGCACCCTGGTCTCAATAGCCATGCCATCAAATTCAGCGACCGTAAAGAAGGATGGTATATGGGACCTTGAGACAACAGGTCTGGACGGTATGGGAGGCACAACAGGTCCTCCACCGCCATCCTCACAATCTCTGAGTACCAGGTACTCCTGGGCCATCCTGGGACCACTAGAATTACTGTTCTCTGTTCCTCCTGTATCCTGCGTAACAGGTGCGGCAGCATCTGGATCGGAGGAAAAGCGTAAATTAGGGAATACCTATCCCAGGGAATCACCAATGCATCCATCCCTACGGCAAGTGGATCCCTGGTCCTGGATAAAAAGCTGTTCACCTTGGCATTGAACCTGGAGGCCAGGAGATTTACCTCTGGCATCCCCCAATGCTGGCAGATTTGAAGGAACACCTCGGGGTGAAGGGACCATTCCCCTGGTAACAATTGCTGACGACTTAGGTAGTCTGCCTGCCAATTGTCCACACCTGGAATAAAGACTGCCGACAGAAATGGTACGTGCCTTTCTGCCCAAATTAATATGTGATTTACTTCCCTTTTGCCCCCTTGGTAGTTGATGTATGCCACAACCGTGGAGTTGTCGGACTGGACTCTGACCGGAAACCCCCGCAATCTGGATGTCCAGAATAGGAGAGCCAAACGAGCTGCTCGGATTTCCAGCAGATTGATGGGCAAGGTCTTTTCTACTTGGGACTATTTTCCCTGTACTGAGGCCTCTTCCAGGACTGCTCCCCAGCCGAGATGACTGGCGTCCATAGTCACCACCTTCCAGGTTACAGGCGGAAAGGATTTTCCGCCTTTTAAGTTGTTGGTTTTTGACCACCAAGAGAGGTCCTGTTTTACTTGTAGGGATAGAGACATGGGATGATCCAAGGTTTGAACAGACTTGTTCCAAGCTTCCAGGATAGTTTTTTGGAACAACCTGGAGTGGAACTGCGCATAAGGAACTGCACTGAAGGATGCCACCATCTTGCCCAGCAGCCTCATGCACAGTCGAATTGAAGGCCTTCCTACCCTTTTGACTTCTCCACTATGGACCTGACCTTTTAAGGGAGGTAAAATTACCCTTTCCTGAGTTGTATCTAGGATTAGGCCTAGATATGTCAAGACCTGAACTGGACAAAGGGCTGATTTGTCTGTATTCAGAATCCATCCTAGGAACTTCAGGATGCGAACGGTAGTTGAAACATTTTCCACTAAGGTGGAGTAAGACTGGTCCCTTAACAGAAGATCTTCCAGATATCCTACGACCGAGATCTTTTGGGACCTTAGAAAAGCAAAACTGGAGCCAAAATTTTTGTGAAGACTCGAGGGGCCGTGGCTAGACCGAACAGAAGTGCCACAAACTGGAAATGACACCCCTCTACTGCGAAGCGCAGAAACCTTTGTTGGGGACCGAAAATTGGCACATGTAGGTACGCATCCTTGATGTCTATGGATGCTAAAAAATCCTCTCTTCTCAAAGATGCAATTACTGAACGAACTGACTCCATACGGAAGGTTCGAACGTTTAGAAAGGAATTTAGGGACTTGAGGTCCGGAACGGGCCTTACCTCCCCATTTGGTTTGGGCACTGTGAATAGGTTCAAATAGAATCCCTTGAATTTTTCCTTGTGCAGAACCTCGATAATTACCTGCTGCCTTTCTAGCTGTCTTAAGGCAAGGAATAGGCTGGGTCCGATGGGACTCTGGATACCAGAAATCGATTCGTAGGAAAATCTCTATTTTGTAACCTTGTGTTACTGTGGAAATGACCCACCTGTCCTAAACCAATTTTCCCCAAGCGTCTGCGAACCGCCGCAGTCTGCCCCCCACTTGCAAGAGTGGGGGTGCCCCTTCACAAGGAGGACTTGGAATTGGTTTTGACTGGTTTCTGGGTCCAAGGTCTTTTTTGACCCTGAGGTTTTTTAAAGGTAGGCGGTTGAGGCCGTCAATACCTCTTGGGAGAAGAGGCGCCTTGCCCGGGAGTGTTGGGGATCTTAAAGGAAGGCTGCTTATTTCTTCTTTTAACTGGAAGCAAGGAGCTTTTTCCTCCTGAGATCTTTTGGATATATTTATCCAGATCTTCTCCAAATAAACGCTCACCATGAAAAGGAAAAGCCGCAAGTAGCCTCTTGCATGGCATCTCGGCTGACCAATTCTTTAGCCACAAGACTCTACGCATATGGATTGAAAGTAGCACAAAACGAGACATCTGCTGGATTGAGTCCTTTAATGCGTCTACCGCAAAACATAAAGCGCAAGGAGGTTCTGAAAATTCGTCAGAAAATTCCTCCTGAACAGGTAAGTCCCTGACCAACTTTTTAAAACGGTTCTTCAAGGACTGACAAATACTGATAGCTGCAACTGCCGGTTGTACTGCTGACCCAGCCATCTCAAAGGAGGCTTTTAGTAAGGATTCCAGCTTTTTATCTGCTGGATCTTTAAACCCTTGGGCATTATCCACTGGACAGGTTAAGCTTTTATTCACTGATGAAATGGTGGCATAAACCAAAGGCGTATCTCACCTTTTTCTGAATTTTTCCTCCATAGGGTATAAAAAGGAAAACCTTTTTGGAGGCAAATATATCCTGTCCGGGTGGTCCCAGTCAGCGTAGATCACCTGCTCCAATAATGGATGCACAGAGAATGCCTGGGAACCTTGCTGAGGCCGCAAGGATCCCAATATAGAACAGGAAAGTCCCGGTCCCTGGGGGGTAACTTTAATCCTGCTCTCACCATTTCAGCCATGGATGAATAATTTTTGGGATTGGGAAGCCGACATTGGTTCCTCGGAACCTGAATCGCCCGCATATGATTCTTCAGCCTCTGCTTCCTCCCTATCTTTTACGGCCACCTCCTCCAAATCCTCTGCCCATTCTGGATCCAAATCACAAGGACCCAACTGGCTAAGAGAGACCTGGTGCTCTAGTGATTCTCCACTGGTACCAGGCTCAGGAGAGGGAGATCTATTATGTTTCTTCCCTCCCTGCATTACTGAGGCAATCATACCCGCTATTTTGCCTTCAAGGCCAGCTAGGGCTGATGCCAAGTCATCCTTAGTAACATAAGCTGATGCAGGGATATTGGTAGTGGCCACTATGCCTGACAGATGCAATGGCTCAGCCAGGCCAAATGCCGCAGGTCTTTCAGGGGAGATTAATGCTGCAGTAGCCTGAGGTTGATCTCCTGTTTTTGAAGGAGTCACTTTAACCCCTGGACTAGCCCTGCTCCCTGAACCTCGTTTTCTGAAAGACATTGCTTACAGGGTTTGAGGAAATATATATATATATATATATATATATATATATATATACTCTCTATAGTGCTATATAGCTGAGCCCAGTGTATAGCAACTATCCCGGCCTTTAACCTTCTTTTTTCCTGTTTTTTTTTTTTTTTTTCATATTTAATATTTTTATTACTGATTTAAGAGGAAGAAAGGCATACACTTTACCAACATCAAATATAACATATTATGCATGTCTATATGCTAATCTAATATACAAATAAATTAATTTTCTTCTAAAGCCAAGACCATGCTCTCTAATTACAACAAAGTCAAAACCTCATTACAATCCCCCAAACGCATTAAGGCAGAGATCCTCTCCCATCCCTAATCAATATATATCTCCATCTCCGTCCTGGGGGGTTCTATCTATATTTTCCTTAAGCGTCTAACTCTCTCTTACCTCTATATTTACAACAAAAAAAAAAAAAAAAAAACAAAGACATAAAAAAAAAACACAACAAAGACATAAAAAAAAATTAAATTAAAAAATAAATAAATAAAACCCTAAGGGGAGGGAGGGGCAGAGCCCATCTCCCGCCTCCCCATCCCCTCCTCCTCCCCCTCTCCACCACATCCCTCTCCCCTGCCAGGAATCCAATGGCCAGGTCTTCTGTTTTCAGTCATTAGAACTTACATCTATGAGGTTTTTTCCCTCTTCTGTATTAATGAAAAGATTCCATGGAGACCATGTTTTCAGATATATCCCTCTTTTTTGCCGGGATGTCCAAACCAAATCTTCCATAAGGTTCAATTGTTCTACTCTTTTAAGCCACAATCCTACTGTTGGTGGTTGTGCCTGCTTCCAAGTGAGTGGAATACATGCTCTAGCTGCATTCAGCAGATGACATAAAATAGATTTCTTATATGATTTAACTGGGATTTTAGTATCTTGTAATAGGAAGAAAGATGGATCCTCCGGAATCTCCTGCTCACTAAATTTTTGAGCAATTCTCCGGACTTCCTTCCAAAAGTTCTCTATTCTGGGGCAGGACCAAAAAATATGCATTAGCGTCCCCTCCTTCCCCCCGCAATGCCAGCAATTATCTGATACCTCTGGGTAGCATCTGTTTAGGAATGCTGGGGTGCGGTACCACCGGGACAGAATCTTAAAATTTGTCTCCTGCATTCTTATGCAGATTGAGGACTCAAATATATTGTGTATCATATTAGTACACTGCTCTTCCGTAAAGGTTCAACCCAGATCTCTCTCCCACCCCCTAAAAAAGGGCAACCTAAAGTCCTCTGAGGGTGCTACCAGCAGCGTGTACGTTTTAGAAAGGGTTTGGTGGAATACACCGCTTCCGTTACAATATTCCTCAAAGATTGTTAGATTGCGCCCATAACTACTTGGCAGGATTAAAGTGTTCAAAAAATGTCTTAGCTGTACCGCACACCAAAAATCCAAACAGTATGGTAAAGATCCTGTTTTCAATGAAAATATTGTGGGCCATGCTTCCCCTGTTAAAAAATGGGAGGCCTGGAAGATCCCCTGTTCCATCAATGCCGTAAAATTTCCCTTCCTCAGACCTGGCTCAAACTGGGGATTCCCCAGTATTGGAAACAACGGTGAGATTATTGCCGAAAGTTTACCCTTAGAAAAAAGCTCAAAGCCTATCTTTAGGGTGGGTCCTATCACAGGGTGTGCCCTTGTAATAGTTGGAAGGTCTTTATAACACCAAGCGGCTCGTTGCAGTAAAGCATTGCTCTGAGCCTGCTCCAGGCCTGGCCATAACTTCCCATCTCCATGTCTACTCCAATCAATCAAGCGGCTTAAAAAAGTCGCCTGATAGTATTTGTACATGTCTGGTACAGCTAGTCCACCCTTTTGTTTGGGTATAGTCAGCAGGGCTCCGCTAATCCTTGGGTGTTTATTTGCCCAGATAAATCTGACAAGAAGGGAATGTATCTGTTTGAAATAATATTTAGGTATAGCGATAGGTAATGCTTGGAATAAATACAAAAACTTCGGCAGGATATTCATTTTAATAATATTACACCTCCCAAACCAGGAGTGGAACCCTCTCTGCCACCTTTCCAAGAGGACTCGCACTCTATGTAATATTGGTGGGAAATTAAGATTGTATGTATGGGAAAGATTTGCTGGGATAAAAGTTCCCAGGTATTTCAAGGCTTGATCTGACCATTTAAATTCGTAACTTGCCTTCAGTGTTCCTAATATGTTGCTAGATATCCCAACTCCCATTGCCTCGGATTTTGATATGTTGATCTTAAAGTCTGATAAGGAGCTATATGTCTCTATTTCTTGAAGAAGGTTAGGTAATGATACAATCGGATTAGTCAATGAAAATAACATATCATCTGCATATGCCGAAGCTTTATACTGCATACCTTCTATTGATATACCCCCTATATCTGGATTTGACCGGATCCTACACATTAAGGGCTCCAACGACAAAACAAATAATATTGGGGACAGTGGGCATCCCTGCCTTGTTCCATTCTTGACACTAAAAGGCTGAGATAGCACCCCGTTCACCTTAACCTGAGCTGATGGTTGTGTATAGATACTCGAAATCCATCTAATCATATTGTTACCCATCCCTACTTGTCTTAACACTGCAAACATAAACTGCCAATTAATGCGATCGTAAGCTTTCTCTGCATCTGTTCCCAGAAATAAGGATGGGATTTTGGAAGTATTAGCTATATGAATTGAATTCAAAGTCCTAATCGTATTATCTCATGCTTCCCGTGTCTAGACAAACCCTACCTGGTCCAAATGGACCAGGGAGGGTAGATACTGTTGGAGCCGCATCGCCAAGATTTTAGAGAAAAGCTTCAGATCCGCATTTAAAAGGGATATCGGTCTATAACTCCCGCATTGTGATGGGTCTTTACCTTCCTTAGGTAAGATTGTGATTAACGCTTCCAGGGATTCCATCTGGAACGAACCTGAATCTCCCAATCCATTATACATTTTAACCAAATAAGGTCCTAAAATAAGAAAGAGCAGCTTATAATATTGGGCGGTAAAGCCGTCTGGGCCCAGGGCCTTCCCCATCTTTGCCAAATTCACCGCTTCATGAACTTCCTCCAATGTGATTGGTTTTTCCAATTCCTGCCGTGCAATAGATGCCAGGCTAGGCAAACCAGAAGTTGACACATATTTCTCTACCACAGTCTGATTTTGGGGGTTCGAGTGTAAATTGTACAAAGCTGAATAAAAGTCCCCGAACCTCTGCGCTATTTCTCTTGGCAGCAGATATCTTTCACCCTCAGTTCCCATAATCATTGAGACATAGGTCCTTAATTGCTGTTCCCTCAGAGAGTCAGCGAGTTGTTTACCGCATTTATTCGGTGAGAGGTAAAAGAAATGGGTACCATTTCAATAATGTCAATTAATGCTAAGGGACTAAACATCCCCGAAAAGCGACGTATACTTCTTCAGGATTTGAAAAGATCAAGGATTGACATAGCATTTGTCCAGGAAATGCATTTTAAAGAGAACAGCCTTCCTTTTCTTAGGAACAGATCTTTTCCAATAGGTTACCACGCTACTAATCCTGTTGCTAAGACAAGGGGGGTGTCTATATTGATTTCAAACAAGATTCCATGGTCATGCACAGAAACCTTGTTGGATGCCGGGGGTCAATACCTGCCCCTGAAGGGTAAGATGGGGGGGACAAGAGTAACCTTGGCTGCATTTTATGCCCCTAATACACAACAAGACAACTTTTTAAAGAAATTTTTGGATAAAACTATGAGATTTACGGAGGGTCAATTGATTATAGGGGGAGATTTGAATGCAGCTCTAGTTCCAGGTGAGGATACTTCTTCAGGGGTCTCAGCTGTGTCCTTGGGTGTTCGGAAGCAAATTGTTAGGTCACTCTACGGAGCAAGATTAGTGGATACATGGCGCCTCTTCCATTCTGGAGAAAGAGGTTACTCTTTTTTCTCAGCCCCACACAAGACATACTCTCGTATAGATTATTTTTTTACTCCGCACAGTCAATTGCATGCAATAGAGGAAGTAAATATTGGGACGATAACCTGGTCAGACCATGCACCAATTTTTTTGAAGTATAATCTCTCAGATATTCAACTACCCGGTCATGCGATGTGGAAACTGAATGAAAGCCTCCTACAAGACCCCTCTGTGATAGAGGAGGTACGTAAAGAGGCAAGGTGGTATTTTCTGACTAACGACACTCCCGAATGTAATTCGGGAGTGATTTGGGAAGCCCACAAAGCAGTGATGCGGGGAGTTTTGATCAAGCATGGGGATAGAATTAAAAAAGAGAGAGAAGCCAAGATAACATCGCTAATGGCAGATATACATCGCCTGGAGATGCTGCATAAACGAACCCGTGGAACGGGATCTTTTGACAACACGCAGACAGATCATAGATTTACTTCGGTATAAAGCTAAAAGAGCAATACAAGTAGTAAAAAAGCAGAGCTATGGGTACGGCCTTTAACCTTCAACGTGTTGCAAATGCCCACTCACGTGCCTACCGCACTCAGGATCCTGGCTCTTGCAAGCCTACACTGACAAGCAGCAATGACACCCGCGGACGCTGACTTCCCTCTATATGCGTGCGCCGCCACGTGACGCACGCACGCCCGGGAACTTACTGCACATGCGCACGCCCATGGGGAACCTCGTGGCATCATACAGCAACGTAATGCACATGGCGACCTCCCCGCCCTGCGCAAGCTGTAGCGCACATGGATGCGGGCATGCGGCTCACATCCCCGATGCACGCTCCTGCGCACGCACGGAACAGGCCCAATCTTCCCCCATCACCGTGGGTAGCGCCACAGACGACCTTCAAGGACCGGGTCCCCCTTTGTTTCGGGGTCCACACCCTTGGACCTGTAAGGCACCCTTCTGGTTTCCTTGGGCAGGTGATAGACCAGGAATACCATATAACAAGGGTCCAGCACCATAAAGGACACATAACAGGCAAAACCTTGTTCTTGAACCAAGGCTCAGGTACCATCCACTTTAGCTTTAATATGCTATCTGAATGGATCTGATTATAACATCCTCACTGGGACATTATTGGGACATTATTGAAGAATTTGAAAAGCTTCCACAGCCGTGACCATCACCTTAAGACGCAAAAAACTAGGTACTTCCTGTATGGGAGGGGTTATATGAGAGGAACCTTCTTACTATTGGTTGCCAGTGTCCAATCACCTAAAGGTAGCATATAACCCAGATAGTCATTATTATGGTGCTCTGTGTCCCGTGATGTACGATAAAGAAATATATATTTTAGGCACAGGTTGCGTTAAAAAATGTTTTATTTTTTACTGTTTTTTTTGTATTTGCTTTGCAGGTATGGTAAGTCTTATGCCCTGTACACACGGTCGGAATTTCCGACGGAAAATGTGCGATTGGAGCTTGTTGTCGGAAATTCCGACCGTGTGTGGGCTCCATCGGACTTTTTCTATCGGATTTTCCAACACACAAAGTTTGAGAGCAAGCTATAAAATTTTCCGACAACAAAATCCGATTGCGTCAATTCCGACCATGTGTGGACAATTCCGACGCACAAAGTGCCACGCATGCTCAGAAGAAACTCAGAGACGGAACTGCTCAGTCTGGTAAAATTAGCGCTCGGAATAGATATAGCACTTTCGTCACGCTGCAATGTTTTAAATTGTTTAAAGCAGCGCACTCTTTTCTTCTTTATAATGCTAGAAGAATGAAGTTGTTTTGCTGCTCATATTCACACAGACTTCTCACAAACTTCTTTCTTTATTATTTTTCATAATTTCATCAATATAATATTTTTATTTGTCACATCTACCTAAACAATATTTTTTTTTATCTTTTTAGATTAATTTTTGGTTTGTAGGATTTTTTTAAAGCCTGATCTTGTGTTTTATTTATCTTTTTTTTTTTTTTTTACTCCAGAATATTTTTGAGTGTGTTTTGTGTGTCAAGTTACCACAACACGATTATTATGTTGTATTATTTAATCTCAAGGAGATTGTTTGGTGTTGGTGTCTCTTGTTAATTTCACATTGTATTTTTGAAATGTATCTGCCTCCTCACAAACAAACTGTCCTTTTTGCAGGAAAACACACATAGGCGAGTATAAATGAAAAAAAATCCTTTATTGAGGGGTCCTAACCAAAGAAAGAGGGAGGCAACGTTGGAGAAACAGCAGAAATTGGCGAAGCCTTTGGCCCCCAGGGCACACAACAATTATTTTCATGCAAAATTGGTAGACTGAGCAGTCCTTATCTAAGGGAGTTCAATCTGGTTCAGAAGTCCAAGAGAATCATGAACAGCAGCAGATGACATCTGTGTCCCCAGGCTGTGGTCATACAAGCACCTGCATCTTTTATGAGACCAGACTGAACCCAGGCCATCACTCTCTGGTGTTCCTTCCACGCTTCCTTCCACACTGTGTCTGTGGTGGTGGAGTTGTGGCAGGAGGAGGAGGAGGAGGATGGTCCAACTCACACAGGTGGGTATTGGGTGTGATTTCGCCCATCACCCCCTTAGTTAGTGTTTTATAAAGAATATCCTCACACATGAGGCGTTGGCCCTCCTGCATGCCCTGCAGTTTAGTGGCAGCCATGCAGGCAAAGGCCTTGTCACGAGTGGGGAAGGCTCTCAGGGATGCAGAAGCCTCCTGAATCAGCCTGAGTGCTGAATCCTGCACGTTACTCCCCTTCCTGGGTCTTTTGTTTGGAAGGCGGAGGGGAGGAACCTGCGATTCTGTCAGGCTCCTACTGGGCCTGGCCTTCTCCTGGCTGCCACTTACCCCTGTCTCCTCCTGGTTGCCACTAACCCCCGCCTCCTCCTGGCTGCCACATTCCTGTGTATGAAAAAGGGACATAGTTTTAGTTTTTTCTTCATCAATCACACACAATTTTCATCTCATGACTGTTTCCAATTGAATGTTAACAAATATAACAGACTATCATTCTGAGCCCAGCATTTTTCATTCTTGTCCCAATTATTTTTGCCCACTACTGTCTATTGATCTGTAAAACACTTTATTAATTCAGCAATTAGTGATCAATAATAACATCTAGTAAACATCATTTATGTTTTGCCAAGAAATCTGTAGAACAATGCTATACCTGGCTCCAGCTGGGCTCCTCCACTTCTTCCTGGCTGGAAGTCCCAGGTTGGACATCGGAGGCCTCAGCTGGGGTGGAAGGAAGAGTGGAAGGAAGGGTTGAGAGTGATTCCCTGACTTCAGTCTGGTCTGACAGAAATCGCAGTCTCTCATAGTACCACAGCCTGGGGACATAAACGTCATCTGCTGCAGCTCCTGATCTCTGGGAATCCTGGACCTTCTTGCGCTCCCTAAGATAAGTGCTCCTCAGGCCACCAATTTTGGCTTTTAAATAGGGGATGCTTGCCGTGGGGACCACCAGCTTCAACAACTCCAGCAGTTTCTCCCAGCACTGCCTGCCTCTTTTGTTTATGATTATAATGCGGGTGTTTCACCTGCCACAGACAGGGCAGCTCCCTGTACTTGTCTATGAACATGGGGAGGAAGTTGTGGTCATTGAAGCCATCCATTTTATCTGCAATACACAAGACAAACCCTAATGTCAGGCTAAAGTCTCCTTATCTTGTCCAATATAATCCTCAATCTAGAATCAGTATAGGCCCAAGTTTAAATGTTACCTTCGTTATCATGATCGGCGATTCCAATACTCCTTCCTCCGCTCACAGATCGTACGTACTATGCACGCGTGTTACACTTTATATACACTGTGCATGCGTGAAACTCCGCCCACCCATGACGTTCTTTCTAGTCTATTCCCCGCTCCTTCTCGTTCGGCGCAGTGAGGGAAGAGCACATGGCGGAGACAGAGCAGGTGCATGCTAATTACAGCAAGGAGGAGGAAAGCCCGGAGCCAGAAATGTCCCGATCCTGGAGGAGACGATTTAAGGCATCGAATATGTCCTTTGGGGAGATGTTGGAGATGGCGGACATCTTGAAAAGGGCCGACTATGACAGGAAGTATGGACCTTACCCCAACCCCAACGTCAGGAAGGCTGAGATCATGGCGAAAGTTGTGAAGAATCTGCAGAAGAATTTTGGGGTATGACGATCCAAGGATCAACTCCGGAAATGGTGGTCGGACCTCAAATTAAGGGAGCATGATCAGTTTAGAAGGATCAGGAGAGTGCTGCAAAAAAGTAAGTAGTTGTCCTGTGTTCCTATT
Source organism: Aquarana catesbeiana (assembly GCF_042186555.1). NCBI lineage: Eukaryota > Metazoa > Chordata > Amphibia > Anura > Ranidae > Aquarana > Aquarana catesbeiana. The sequence goes on along the minus strand of NC_133327.1, from coordinate 299,825,485 downwards.
CTTTATTTTTATTATGTTCGTGCTGCTCCATGTGCTTTTCTTTACTGTTGTACAGTTTAAAATGGCAACTTTCATGTTCATGGACACATTAATTGTTCGTAGGAAACATTGTTCGTTCGGCCAATAAAACACCATGTTTTGTCCAGATGCAGTTCAATACATTTTTTCGGGCATACTTCTGTTAAATAAATGTTGGTGTCTAGATGGGTTTGGAACTAGAATGAAATGCAAACTAGATTCTGTGTAAGGAGAGGACACTCAGCAGCTGTTTACACATCTGGACACAGGAGTGTGGGACACCAGAACAAACTTTTTATTAGGGGGCCCACACAGGTGCTCCAGTTTATACTATAGGGGTGTCTCCATCTGTGAAGCTTGTACAAAATAGGTAAGTATTCAAGCTTTGCAAAGTAGATAAATATTTCTTCAGCTTGGAACTCTGCCAAAACAGACAATTTTACCCCACTTCCAAGCAATGTTTCATATTACTATTTCTGACATCAAATATCTGTGTGCTAAGTATACCTATTTTTTTTACATAGGGGAGAAAAGACTCGGAGGACACCACTCCTCAGAGGAGACCATGGACCCCCCACCTCATGAGGAAGTGGAAATCCCCCAAAGCCAACAGGAGGAGGAGGAGGGAGATGTAATTGAAATAGTTACCACAACAGGTGAATGTCTGCGACCACAGGCTCAGGTAAGAGATGGATAGTGGCATATTTATAATACATGGTGGTTTTTTTTTCTATATTTTTAGGTGATCGTGATGTTGTGGATCAAGATCATTTCACCAGTGAAAGTGCCCAGATCCTGATTGGGGAGATCATGGGGTGTAATAGGGACTTGGAAAACATCAAGCAAAACATCAATGATGTTCAAAACAAAATGAAGAACATCATTGATGTTTTAGGGAGAGTTTAAAACCCCTTGAAATCCCTTACTTAGTTGTGCTTTTTTTACAGAAAATATTTTTCTCATTTTGTGACATATTCTCGAAAAGCCAAATTTTGAAGACGCACACAGTGTGTCAACATGTGCTATCTGCCATCACGGGAGATCAATGTATGTGTTTTGGGGGTGCAACCCCTTCTTCAATAATAAAGTAGCTGAGAGGAAGGGGTTGTACCCCCAAAACACGTCCCTTGATTCCCCATGATGGCAGCTAGCACATGTTGACATTCGGCAATTTGTGTGCATCTTCAAAATTTGGCTTTTCCAGGGATGACTTCACCCCATCTGCTGAACGCAATATCAAACACAGTTTATAAATACTCATGCCTGATATTGCCTTCAATTTCTAACAAAGTTGAACTTTATAAGTTCCAGATTTGTGTATTTCTTGTTGGTTTTAAACATGCCTGTTTTACCTTAAATGGACATTTCTACTTTTATTAATGTGACCAAAAATTGTTATATAACAAACATATTGGTTTGTTTTAAAAACCTTTTATAAATGCACATGTGATTGTGCTTGTATTAAAAAGATTGATAATCAACAATGTGTGGCTTCTTCTTCCAATGCTCCTAAACTTTTTGTATGGTAAAATTGGTGTTTTCTGTGACAATGGGGGTTATTTACTAAGGGCAAATACACTTTGCACTACAAGTGCAGTTTCAGTGCAGTCTCAAGTGCACTTGTAGTGCAAAGTGTCTTTGCCTTTAGTAAATAACACACAACAGTGCTTTCTAATGTTACACAATCACGCCATTTTCAGGACTCCCCAAATTACAGTCAGGGTCAGCTAAAAGAAACACAAGCAGTAAATGTCAGCAAATATTTTAGTAGTTAAAATTTTTTATTTATCTAAAAAATGTCTCAGATTGTCTGGCATATTGATGGCCCCCCTACCCGCAAAGTATTCCATGTATCTTAGACGGACCTTGCGGGTACTCGGGGGGGGGGAGGGCAAGCCAGGATGGCCAGCTTCAAGCGCTGTCAGGGTTGGTTCATTGAGATTAATAACTCCAGCTTCAGGCCCAACTGAGATAGCATAGTTCACAGAATTTATCCTTAAAAAGTTGTGGAGAACACAGCAAGCCAGGATGATGTGATTCAGTTTATACTCCGCCATGTGTATGGGTTTAAGAAATAAGCGGAACCAGATGGCCATTATTCCAAATGCGTTCTCCACCACTCTTCTGGCCAGCCGGTAATTAAAAGCCCTCTGGTCTGGGGTAAGGGACCTCATAGGGAATGGCCGCAAAAGATGGTCCCCCAGCGCAAACGCTTCATCCGCAACGAAGACGAATGGGAGTCCTTCCGCATTGTCTTCTGGAGGTGGCAAGTCCAAGCTGCCATTCTGGAGATGCTTGTAGAAGTCCATCTGGGCGATGACTCCACCATCTGACATCCAGCCATTCTTCCCTACGTCCACATACAGGAACTTGTAAGTAGCCGACACCACCGCCAACATCACAATACTATTGAACCCCTTGTAGTTGTAATAGAATGACCCCGAGTTGGGTGGTGGGACGATGTGGATGTGTTTCCCATCAATTGCCCCTCTGCAGTTAGGAAAGTCCCACCGCTGGGCAAAGTGGGAGACCAGTCTGCCATTCCTGTGGGTTGGAAGGTGGCCAACATCAGTATTACATTTATTTTAGAGAGTATTTAAAGACAAAGGTATAAGGTCCACCTATCAGATTCCCCCCCTCTCATGGGCCATTTTATACATTTTCTGGGGGGGAGATGTTTTGGACAGGTAACCCTCTCCACTTCATTGAGAGATGAATGCCTAAATAATGTTTATTACTTTGGCCAGCCCCTCCTTGCTTACACTATTGCCAGCCCACTGGACAGGTAAGAAGTGTCATAATACAAAGAGATACCGTATTTATAGGCATATAACACACACTTTCCCCCCCCCTGAAAATCAGGGGAAAATCGTGGGTGCATGTTATAGGCCGATCCCCGCCGATTTTGTGTCATCGGAGCGATCGCGGCAATTGCCGTGGTCGCCGCCGACATACACAGCCGTGGGTAGATTCAAATATGGCGCCGAGACTGCAGACTGCAGGGATTTGTCGGAGCTGAGATACACATACCCGAGTGTTCTCGGCTTTTTTCGGCACTGCCGTCACGCCCAGTCCCGCCCCTTGGACCTGTGTTATGTCCATCATAGGGCGGGACTGGGCATGACTGTGAGTGGCGCCGAAAAAAGCCGAGAACACTTGGGTATGTGTATCTCGGCTCCGACGAATCCCTGCAGTTTCGGCGCCATATTTGAATCTAACCACGGCTGTGTATGTCGGCGGCGAGTGCACAAAGCTGCACTGACATGGCTGGACTGGGGAAAAGCTGCACTGGGGCAAGGCTGCACTGGGGCAAAGCTGCACTGGGACAAGGCTGCACTGGGGCAAGGCTGCCCCGGGGCAAGGCTGCACTGGGGCAAAGCTGCACTGACAAGGCTGCACTGACAAGGCTGCACTGGGGCAAGGCTGCACTGACACTGAAAAGGCTGCAGATGGACAGATAAGGCTGCATTGATGGGCATTTTAATGTAAGTTTTTTTTCCTTAAACTTCCCTCTAAAAAATTTTTTTTTCCTTAAAATTCCCTCCTAAACTTGGGGTGCGTGTTATACGCCGATAAATACGGTAAATACACACTGTACACATTTTAGCACATTTTTATATTCTACTATTACCTATCAAGATAATAATAGGATACAGAAACTTAAAAAAGTACCATTTGAAAGTATTCAGGCAGGCCCTTGCACTATATGCTTTGGGGAATTAATCCATAAATCTGACCACAAAAGAGGTGGGTATAGTGTGTATGGGTTTGGCAAAGTCAGCAGATAGAGGATTGGTATCAGCTAATTTAGCAGTTGGGGGGAGGGAGGGCTCCAAATGATTTTGGGACCTAAAAAAAAAAAACCTCTGGCACTCTATGAATTTAAAGCACAAATCACATTTTTAAACATTTTAGGGGTATTTAGGGTAAAGCACTACTATGGAGCTGACAAAATACATTGTTAAGTGACTACACTAGGTGAATATAGGGCCAGGAGAGCATGCTGGGGAGGTAAGTGAAGGCAAATATGTATGAAGGACCAAAAATATATTTAAAAATCCAGCATGCATGAGGACAAAGGGGACATTCATAGCATATTACAATCATGGTAATTAAGGAATGAGGAAAGAAATACAATATATTATCAAACATTATATACAATAAAATGTGATGTTAAAGGATAAAAATCTTAGCTTAATATTCTCCTTCTGCAGGACCTGGATGATGGCAGAACAGGTCTCCGGGATAATGATCCCCAGAGCCTGGGGAGAGATGCCTGTCGAGAACTTGAGGTCCTGCAGGCTTCTCCCCGTCGCCAAGTACCGCAGGGTGGCGACTAGCCTCTGCTCCGGAGTGATGGCTTGCCTCATGCAGGTATCCTGCCTGTTGATATAGAGGGTCAGCAAAGCCAACAAACGGTGAAATCCGGAGAAAGTTCCTGAAATCATCAGGATTATTCTCACGGATCTCACGGAGCAAAGGCATGTGACAGAACTGGTCACGCTGGAGCAACCAATTCTTGGTCTATGAACTCCTCCCCACCCTATTCATGGACTGGGCTTGTGTCAAAGTAAGAACCCCAACACCAAGCCCTCGCACAGCACGAACTCTACGATGAGTACGTACATGCAACATGGCTAGAAAACTGTCGGCTGCTCAGAACGAAGTAACAGAACGCACTGAAGAACAGCAAGCCCTGTGAAGAGTGACCTGAAAATCAGTAACGAACGAACAAGAACACAATGACAAAGTCAAGGGTAACTCGCTGCACGCACTGAAGACCAGATACAAACCCACAAGCACAAACTGAACAGCAGAAAACGATCTGAACGAGTCTGAAAAAGTGCGAATCATCTCTCACCAAACTTTTACTAACACGAGATTAGCAAAAGGAGCCCAAAGGGTGCCGCGCTTGGGATTGAACTGCCCTTTTATAGTCTCATCATACGTGGAGTACGTGACCGCGTTCTTGGCATTTGGAAACTCCGACAACTTTGTGTGACCGTGTGTAGACAAAACAAGTTTGATAATTAGCAAGGTTTGGAGCCTGATCCCCAGTCAGGCGACCAAAAAAGTGGGGGGCATAATGGACTATTACGGTACAGTAAAGATTATTAACAATATAGAGAGTATAACAGCAATGTAAAAAATATATGGTTGATTTTATTGATGCAAAGAACAAATCATTAGTAATACAATAAAACATGATAGTAATACAGGTATAGCACCAATGGGGTCATTAGTATACAATAAGAAAATTGATCTCAGATATCATATTCCTCGACTAGTTTCGCGGATATAAGCCGCTTCGTCAGGAGGGAATCTGAAGATGGTTTATTCTGACTAAACAGTCTGAACCTATGTTCCCAACAGACCCCAGGCGCAGGGCTCCACCACCAAGGGATGATCTCCTGCGGCGACCCGGGGGAGCTGGTGCTAATATAAATGTTGAAAAGGTTCCCGGGGAAGGCGCCCTTCGAGGGGCCAATGCCATAGTAAAGTCAGTGGGAAGGTACTGCAAGTGACGGGTGGATGCATGATAAAGCATGTTCACCCATGCCTGGAGCATAATAGGCTGGCCATAGTACACAATCCCGGGGTTTTTGGTCCCCAACAGCATGGGGCAGCAGGAGCGGAGGAGCGATTTGCTCCTACCTTTTGGGTTGGATGCATTTGGCATACATTCAGCATATATAAACGGTGCATGTATGTATCATTAGAAGTGGGTGGATGAAGGGAGGTATTCTAATGATGGGCACACCCACCGATCAATCTCTTTTTTTCGTTCAGCCCACAGGCTGCATGAAAAAAAGTTTACAATATATGCCCAACAAGGACCAGCAACGTACTGGTATGTTGCTGGATTTTGAGTGGTTATACCAGAATGATGCCTGCAGGTTTAGGTATCATCTTGGTATCATTCTTTTCAACCAGCGGTCGGCTTTCATGTAAAAGCAATCTTAGCAGCTAAATAGCCTCTAGACTTCTTTTACAAGCAGTGGGAGGGAATGCCCCCCCACCATCTTCCATGTTTTTCTCTGGCTCTCCCGTCCCAACAGGGAACCTGAGAATGCAGCTGGTGATTCAGCCAGCTGACCATAGAGCTGACCAGAGACCAGAATGGCTCCAAACATCTCTATGGCCTAAGAAACCGGAAGCTACGAGCATTTTATGACTTAGATTTCGCCATTGGGAAATCGAGAAAGCATTTTATCACACCGATCTTGGTGTGGTCAGATGCTTTGAGGGCAGAGGAGAGATCTAGGGTCTAATAGACCCCAATTTTTTCAAAAAAGAGTACCTGTCACTACCTATTGCTATCATAGGGGATATTTACATTCCCTGAGATAACAATAAAAAATATTTAAAAAAGGAACAGTTTAAAAATAAGATAAAAAAGCAAAAAAAAAGAAAGAAAAAAGAAAATAAAAAAAGCACTTGTCCCCCCCTGCTCTCGCGCAAAGGCAAACGCAAGTGTCGGTCTGGCGTCAAATGTAAACAGCAATTGCAACATGCATTTGAGGTATCACCGCAAAGGTCAGATCGAGGGCAGTAATTTTAGCAGTAGACCTCCTCTTTAAATCTAAAGTGGTAACCTGTAAAGGCTTTTAAAGGCTTTTAAAAAATTTATTTAGTTTGTCGCCACTGCATGTTTGTGCCCAATTTTAAAGCATGTCGTGTTTGGTACCCATGTACTCGGCCTAAGATCATCTTTTTTATTTCATCAAATATTTGGCAATATAGTGTGTTTTAGTGCATTAAAATTTTAAAAAGTGTGTTTTTTCCGAAAAATAGCGTTTGAAAAATCGCTGCGCAAATACTGTGTGAAAAGAAAAAATGAAACTCCCACCATTTTAATCTGTAGGGCATTTACTTTAAAAAAAATATATAATGTTTGGGGGTTCAAAGTAATTTTTGTCTACTTTCCAAAATGGGGTCATTTGGGGGGGGGGGGGGGTTGTGCCATCTTGGCATTTTATGACCTTCAAAACTGTGATAGGTAGTGAGGAGTGAAATCAAAAATTTACACCCTTAGAAATCCTGAAGGCGGTGCTTGGTTTTCGGGGCCTGTACAGGGCTAGGCTCCCAAAAAATCACACACATGTGGTATCTCCATACTCAGGAGAAGCAGCTAAATGTATTTTGGGATGCAATTTCACATATAACCATGGCATGTGTGAGCAATATATCATTTAGTGACAACTTTTTGTAATTTTTTTTTTTTTATCATTATTCAATCACTTGGGACAAAAAAATTAATATTTAATGGGCTCAAAATGCCTCTCAGAAATTTCCTTGGGGTGTCTACTTTCCAAAATGGGGTCATTTGGGGGGTTTGTACTGCCCTGCCATTTTAGCACCTCAAGAAATGACATAGGCAGTCATAAACTAAAAGCTGTGTAAATTCCAGAAAATGTACCCTAGTTTGTAGACTTTTGTGCAAACCAATAAATATACGCTTATTAACATTTTTTTTTACCAAAGACATGTGGCCGAATACATTTTGGTCTAAATGTATGACTAAAATTAAGTTTATTGGATTTTTTTAATAACAAAAAGTAGAAAATATAATTTAAAAAAAAAATGTTTTGGTCTTTTCCCGTTTATAAAAAATAAAAACCGCAGAGGTGATCAAATACCATCAAAAGAAAGCTCTATTTGTGGGAAAAAAAGGACGCAAATTTTGTTTGGGTACAGCATTGCATGACCGCGCAATCAGCAGTTAAATCGACGCAGTGCCAAATTGTAAAAAGTGCTCTGGTCAGGAAGAGGGTAAATCCTTCCGGGGCTGAAGTGGTTAAATATCATGCCTGGGGTGGTGTCTATAGTATGGCTGTAATGTGGCGCAGTTTTCTCATGTTTAGAACTGTACCACAGCAAAATGACATTTCTAAAGGAAAAAAGTCATTTGAAACTGAATTGTTTGGTTACGGCAATATAATCACAGCTGGTCACAACTGTAAACACACAGCGGAACTCACTGTTCATCGATCGTATGAGGAGGAGAACCAAGAACTGTGAGTTACTGTTACTGTGAGTTTTGTGTACTCAATACTGTGTACCCCTTACCAATTCACATAGGGGGTGGGATCTGGGGGTCCCCTTGTTAAAGGGGGCTTCCCGATTCCGATAAGCCCCCCGCTCGCATACCCCCACAACCACCACCGGGCAAGGGTTGTGGGGATGAGACCTTTGTCCCCATCCACATGGGGACAAGGTGATTTGGGGGGCTACTCCAAAGCACCCTCCCCATGTTGAGGGATTGTGGCGTGGTACAGTTCAGGAGGGGGGGCGCTCTCTCGCCCCCCCTCTTTTCCTGCGGCCTGCCAGGTTGCATGCTCGGATAAGGGTCTGGTATGGATTTTGGGTGGGACCCCTAAGCCATTTTGTTTTAAATTTGGCGCAGGGTTCCCAATAATTTCCAAACCAGACCTGAAGGGCCTGGTATGGATTTTGGGGGGACCCCCACGCAATTTTTAAAGAATTTTTGGTTCGGTGTTCCCCTTAATATTTATACCAGACCCAAAAGGCCTGGTAATGGACTGGGGGGAGCCCATGCCATTTTTTTAAATTCATTTTATCTATATTGCCGAGACCCGATTCATTCATTACAACTCAGATCAGTTTTAAATGACTTTTTTCCTTTTAGAAATGTCATTTTGCTGTGGTACTGTTCTAAACATGGGAAAAATGCGCCACTTTACAGGCATACTATAGACACCCCCCAGGCATGATGTTTAAAGGAATATTTAATTTTTGTTGTTTCACTTTAAGCATTATTAAAATCACTGCTACCGAAAAAACGACCATTTTTAGAACTTTTTTTTGCAATAACTCGCATATAAGCCTTTTGATTTTTCATGTTCGTGTCCCATAGACTTTAATGGTGTTCGTGTGTTCTTCTGAATTTTTTGCCTGTTCTAGTGCAAAACTAACACCTCCGGTTCAGTTTGGTTCACACCAGAACACGTGAACAGACAAAAAGTTCTAATGAACTTGCAAACTCTATTAAAGTTCATGGGACACGAACATGAAAATTAAAAAGTGCTAATTTTAAAGGCTTATATGCAAGTTATTGCCATAAAAAGTGTATGGGGACCCGGGTACTGCCCTAGGGAAGTATCAATGAAAGCAGGAGCAGTGATTTTAATAATACTTAAAGTGAAACAATAAAAATGAAAGATTCCTTCAAATATCGTGCCTGGGGGTCCCCTTAGCCTGCCTGTAAAGTGGAGCATCTGTGCGATGTATAGCGTCAAGATGAGAGTTCAGCGGCAGAGCAGGCAGCAGCAGCAGCTATTATTAAAATACCTGGTGATCCTGCCATAAAGGTCCTTGGTCAGGCACTTCCTGCATACATAGGATGACAGCACTGTGTCCCTGTCTCCCAGTCACCTTGTTACATGAGCTGCAAGCAGCCATTTCAGCACACGTTACGCCGGCATTGCCACCATCGGAAAACCCACAGTGAGACATGATGTCAGAAGGTGGCGGGTAATTCGGTTATATCACCGGGTGGCCCCACCCTTGCCTATATAACAGATGTCAAAGCCAAGAGACAGCAGTTGCCAAGAGGCCTCCCATCGGGCAAAGCTTTTTTATTTTTTTCTATTTTTCACCATTTGTCGGGTGGTGTAATTAAAGATGGATGGACATCACAGGACACTTTTTGTTGTCAAATACTGTCTGTTGTGGTTTTTACTTTTTGACACTTTTTTGGTAAATGGGTAGGGGTAAAATGTGCCTGATACCCATTCACATAGGGGGGCTGTGACCTGGGGGCCCCTTTGTTAAAGGGGCTTCCAGATTCTGATAAGCCACTCACCCACTGACCACGACAACCAATGGCCAGGGTTGTCAGCAAGAGGCTCTTGTCCCCATCAACATGGGAACAAGGTGCTTTGGGTGGCACCCCAAAGGACCCTCCCCATGTTGAGGGCACATGGCCTGGTATGGTTCAGGAGGGGGGCGAGTGAGCATGGCCTGCCAAGCTGCTTGCTCGCATAAAGGTCTGGTATGGATTTTGGGGGGAACCCCACGACAATTTTTTAAAACATTTTGGTGTAGATTTCCCCTTAAAATCTATGCCAGACCCTAAGGGCCTGGTATGGATTTTGGGAGGGGGGGTGCAGTTTTTTTTTTATTTTGCCGTGGAATACCCCTTAAAATCTATAACAGACCCAAAGGGACCCCATGCCATTTTTTTTCTAAATTCTTTCATAGGGTTCCCCTTAACCACTTCAATACACTGTATTATATACTCTGCACTTCACTATATATCCATATATATATCAGACTATCTGCACTGTATATATAGTCTACATGAATGCAATGTGTGTGTGTGTATGTGTATATATATATATATATATATATATATATACATATATATATAATATATGTGTATATATATATATATATGTATATATATATATATATATATATATATATATATATATACATATATACTGCCTGCATTATATATATATATATATATATATATATATATATATATAATATACAGTATCTCACAAAAGTGAGTACACCCCTCACATTTTTGCAAATATTTTATTATATCTTTTAATGTGACAACACTGAAGAAATTACACTTTGCTACAATGTAAAGCAGTGAGTGTACAGATTTTATAACAGTGTAAATTTGCTGTCCCCTCAAAATGACTCAGCACACAGCCATTAATGTCTAAACCGCTGGCCACAAAAGTGATTACACCTCCAAGTGAAAATGTCCAAATTGGGCCCAAAGTGTCAATATATTGTGTGGCCACCATTATTTTCCAGCACTGCCTTAACCCTCTTGGGCATGAAGTTCACCAGAGCTTCACAGGTTGCCACTGGAGTCCTCTTCCACTCCTCCATGACAACATCACAGAGCTGGTGGATGTTGGAGACCTTACGCTCCTCTACCTTCCATTTGAGGATACCCCACAGATGCTCAATAGTGTTTAGGTCTAGAGACATGCTTGGCCAGTCCATCACCTTTACTCTCAGCTTCTTTAGCAAGGCAGTGGTCATCTTGGAGGTTTGTTTGGGGTTGTTATGTTGGAATACTGCACTGCGGCCCAGTTTCCGAAGGGAGGGGATCATGCTCTGCTTCAGTATGTCACAGTACATGTTGACATTCATGGTTCCCTCAATGAACTGTAGCTCCCCAGTGCCAGCAGCACTCATGCAGCCCCAGACCATGACACTCTCACCACCATGTTTGACTGTAGGTAAGACACACTTGTCTTTGTATTCCTCACCTGGTCGCTCCCACACACGCTTGACACCATCTGAACCAAAGTTTATTTTGGTCTCATCAGACCACAGGACATGGTTCTAGTAATCCATGTCCTTAGTCTGCTTGTCTTCAGCAAACTGTTTGCGGGCTTTCTTGTGCATCATCTTTAGAAGAGGCTTCCTTCTGGGATTACAGCCATGCAGACCAATTTGATGCAGTGTGCGGAGTATGGTCTGAGCACTGGCAGACTGACCCCCTACCCCTCCAACCAGTACAGCAATGCTGGCAGCACTCATACCTCTATTTCCCAAAGACAACCTCTGGATATGACACTGAGCATGTGTACTCAACTTCTTTGGTCGACCATGGCGAGGCCTGTTCTGAGTGGAACCTGTCCTGTTAAACTGCTGTATGGTCTTGGCCACTGCGCTGAAGCTCAGTTTCAGGGTCTTGGCAATCTTCTTATAGCCCAGGCCATCTTTAGGTAGAGCAACAATTCTTTTTTTTAGATCCTTAGAGAGTTCTTTGCCATGAGGTGCCATGTTGAACTTCCAGTGACCAGTATGAGAGAATGAGAGTGATAACACAAAAATTAACACACCTGCTCCCCATTTACACCTGAGACCTTGTAACACTTAGGAGGGAAATTGGCTAATTGGGCCCAATTTGGACATTTTCACTTTAGGGTCTACTCACTTTTGTTGCCAGCAGTTTAGACATTAATGGCTGTGTATTGAGTTATTTTGAGGGGACAGCAAATGTACACTTTTATATAAGCTGTACACGCATTACTTTATTACTTTACATTGTAGCAAAATGTAATTTCCTCAGTGTTGTCACATGAAAAGATATAATAAAATATTTGCAAAAATGTGAGGGGTGTACTCACTTTTGTGAGATACTGTATGTATATATATATATATATATATATATATATATATATATATATATATATATATAAAACTGCCTGCACTGTATATATATATATAGTAATACAGCAATAACTTCAACCAAACGTTTCCTGTAGTTGCAGATCAGATGTGCACAACAGTCAGGAGTAATTTTTGACCATTCCTCTTTACAGAACTGTTTCAGTTCAGCAATATTCTTGAGATGTCTGGTGTGAATCGCTTTCTAGGGGTCATGCCACAGCATCTCAATCGGGTTGAGGTCAGGACTCTGACTGGGCCACTCCAGAAGGCGTATTTTTTCTGTTTAAGCCATTCTGTTGTTGATTTACTTTATTTAAATGTCTTGATAAACTTGGGAATTCATCTTTCCTTCGATGATAGCAATCAGTTCAGGCCCTGATGCAGCAAAGCATCCCCAAACCATGATGCCCCGCCACCATACTTCACAGTTGGGATGAGGTTTTGATGTTGGTGTGGTGTGCCTCTTTTTTTCCCACACATAGTGTTGTGTGTTTCTTCCAAACAACTCGACTTTGGTTTCATCTGTCCACAGAATATTTTGCCAGTACTGCTGTGGAACATCCAGGTGCTCTTGTGCAAACTGTAAACGTGCAGCAATGTTTTTTTTTTGGACAGCAGTGGCTTCCTCTGTGGTATCTTCCCATGAAATCCATTCTTGTTTAGTGTTTTACGTATCGTAGATTCGCTAACAGGGATGTTAGCATATGCCAGAGACTTTTGTAAGTCTTTAGCTGACACTCTAGGATTCTTCTTCACCTCATGGAGCAGACTGCGCTGTGCTCTTGCAGTCATCTTTACAGGACGCCAACTCCTAGGGAGAGTAGCAGCAGTGCTGAACTTTCTCCATTTATAGACAATTTGTCTTACCATGGACTGATGAACAGCAAGGCTTTTGAAGATACTTTTATAACCCTTTCCAGCTTATGCAAGTCAACAATTCTTAATCGTAGGTCTTCTGAGAGCTCTTTTGTGCGAGGCATCATTCATATCAGGAAATGCTTCTTGTGAAAAGCAAACCCAGAACTGGTGTGTGTTTTTTACAGGGCGGGGCAGCTGTAAACAACACCTCCAATCTTATCTCATTGATTGGACTACAGTTGGCTGACACCTCACTCCAATTAGCTCTTGGAGATCTCATTAGTCTAGGGGTTCACATACTTTTTCCACCTGCACTGTGAATGTTTACATGGTGTGTTCAATAAAAACATGGTAACATTTAATTCTTTGTGTGTTATTAGTTAGCAGACTGTGATTGTCTATTGTTGTGACTCAGATGAAGATCAGATCACATTTTATGACCAATTTGAGCAGAAATCCATATCATTCCAAAAGGGTTCACATACTTTTTATTGCAACTGTGTATATGTATAATGTTGTTTTAACTTTCTAAAAAATTATATATAAAAACAATTACACTTACATTTGTTAGCTTAACCACTTCAGCCCCGGAGGATTTGGCTGCTCAATGACCAGAGCACTTTTTATAATTTGGCACTGCGCTACTTTAACTGGTGCTTGCTCGGTCAAGTAATACTGTACCCAAACTAAATTTGCGTCCTTTTTTTCCCACAAATAGAGCTTTCTTTCGATGGTATTTGATCACCTCTGCGGTTTTTATTTTTTGCAATATAAATGGAAAAAAAACAAAAATTTTGAAAAAAAATGATATTTTCTACTTTTTGTTATAAAATTTTTTTTAATAAACTCAATTTTAGTCATACATTTGGGCCAAAATGTATCCAGCCACATGTGTTTGGTAAAAAAAAGTCAATAAGCCTATATTTATTGGTTTGTGCAAAAGTTATAGCGTCTACAAACTAGGGTACATTTTCTGGAATTTACACAGCTTTTAGTTTTTTTTTTTTAATCTTTTATTTAAAGATATGACACAGATACAAACATAAAGATAGCTTCGCATTGCATTTAAACTGTAATGAACGCGTCAAGTATAACAGTCAAAACATAACAGTTGCATGTGAGTGAAGGTCGCTATTCAGTCAGACTCATACCACTCGCTGAAGTCTAATATAGTATAAACATCTGTGCCCATCACTTTTTGTGTCTTTTTTATTGAAAGAGAGAAATAGTAAAGGTAGAAAGAGAAGACAGAGAAGAGAGAAAAAGAAAGAGGGAGAGAAAAAAAAATGAAATATATATATATATAAAAATAAATAATATAATATCAGCACTCCAGGGAGAGGGAGGAGGGGAGGGGCAGTTACCCCCGGGGAGCCAAGTTCGGTAATACTGAACTGTCGATGGAGATCCTAGACAATGGATCCTGACAAGTATTGGTGGAATTCATCGGAGAAATGAAAAAGGTTCCAATGAAACCATCTGGACTTATGTTCCTCCAACTTATCTCGCAGCGCAGAGGTCAGATCTTCCATCTACTCAATGTCCTTCACTCTTTTGCGAACCATTGGGCTACAGTTGGCGCAGACTGTTGCTTCCAAAGAGGTGGGATGCTAGCCTGAGCCGCATTAAGGAGATGCTTGAGGAGGGATTTGTGGTAACGTTGCCTTGACAGGGGAGTAAGGTTAAGAAGAACCGCAGCTGGGTTATCCTGAAGGGAGATATCCGTGAGTTTCTGTACGAACTTAAGCAGGGGCTGCCAAAAAGTTTGGAGCACAGGGCAGTCCCAGAAAATATGTAATGGAGTGCCTGGGTGTAGGTTGCAGCGCCAACAGCGGTCAGTTTGTAGAGGAAATATCTTAGCCAGTACAGAAGTTCTGTTTATATGTGGTCTCTTGGTATTTGCTGCACATAGAGGATTTCTGTGCGAAAAAGAGTATGCATTTTTTTTGGAGTTCTGTGAAAGAGACTTGCAAGTCTCTCTCCCATTTTGCTAAGAATGGGGGATCTTCTGTAGCGTAAAGGTCCAACAGGGATTTGTAGGAGGTTGATAAAGATCTCCGGATCAGTCCCTCATCCAAGTAGAGTTCCTCAAAAGAGTGGAGCTTTCTGACAAAGTGGATTGGTTTGGGCAGTGAGCCAAGAAAGTGAGATAGTTGGTTGATCCTCCAGTGGTCTAATTGGAGTGGTGCCTGACCTGAGAGCAAGTTCTCCGTAGTTAGCCAACTGGAGGAACACAGGAGCGTAGAGGCCCTCATGAGTCCCTGTGGGACTTGCGATAGAAAGCACGGGTC
Source organism: Aquarana catesbeiana (assembly GCF_042186555.1). NCBI lineage: Eukaryota > Metazoa > Chordata > Amphibia > Anura > Ranidae > Aquarana > Aquarana catesbeiana. Next base: position 299,810,147 of record NC_133327.1, on the reverse strand, counting down.
AGTGAGGCCAGGTAGAAAATCCGAATGAGTGGAGTCAGTGGGGATGGAAAATTTCTTAATGAGGCTAAGCGTAAAAACCTCTTCAGTTCCATAAGGGTTGGTCCAATCAGTGGGTGAGAAGTCAAGTGGGTGGCAGGAGTTTTCCCAGCCCAAGGTAGACCTGCCAGTGGGGTTCTGGCTGCCTCCTGCTCCAGCAACACCCAGAGCTACAAATCACTGTGACGGCACCAGTCCACGACCCTGGTCATATGTGCCGCAGTATAGTATAGAGCTGGATCTGGAAATCCGAGACCGCCTCTAATCTTTGGTCATAATAGGAGTGCTCTGCCGAGACGTGGGTGTTTTCCACGCCAGATGAATCTGATGAATAATGAGCGAACTGCGTGAAAAAATGTTTGAGGTATCTTGACAGGCAGCGCCTGCAATAAATACAGAAGTCTGGGCATTGCATTCATTTTAAGTATATTGCAATGGCCGAACCAGGAAAGGGCCAGGGAGTTCCATCTCTCAAGATCAGCAGCGAGCGTAGATAAAAGGGGCTGAAAGTTGAGGGTGACGATGTCTTGTAATTTTGCGGAGATTTTTGTTCCTAGGTATTGTATTGAGCGGGCAGCCCATTTGAATGGGAAGAAGGGGCGTAGGTTAGAAATGGTAGAATATGACAAGGAAGCACTTAAGGCCTCTGATTTTTGTAGGTTAACTTTAAAATTAGATAGGGTGCCATAACGCTTCAGCTCCTGTAACAAGGAGGGTAGAGAGGTGAGGGGCTCGGTAATGTAGAATAAAAGGTCGTCGGCATAAGCCGCAACTTTGTGTTGACATTGGTCCAATTGGATGCCTCTTATGGACTGATTACCTCTGATATGGCGTAGAAAAAGGTTCCAGGGAGAGGACGAACAGCATTGGAGACAGGGGGCAGCCCTGTCTGGTGCTGCTCAAGATAGAGAAAGGGCTGGAGTCAAAGCCATTTACCCGAACAGTCGCTGTGGGATTATCATAGATGGCCGAAATTATACAACTTGGAGTAAAAAGCACGGAAAGTATCCGCCAGTTCTGGAGACGAATGAACTCTGGAGCCCGATGATGAGAGAAGAGCGGGTACGTACGTCTGAGAACGCTTTGTACCTAAAGCATGGGCCAATAGCCGACCACATTTATCGCTGTACTCGTAAAGAGAACAACGGGCCTTCAGTAGTACATGTTTCTCCTTGTACATGGAATGGTCTCATATAGCTTCCTGAAGATGGACCAGTTCTGCCTCGGTAGCACTATCTGGCCGGTGCTCGGTAGCACTATCTGACATTCCAAAGTGTGAAGTTGCACCAAGAGGTCAGACAAGGTTTTAGCACGACGTTGTTTGGCCACATGACCGTGTTTGATTAGTATGCCTCTAACAAAGCACTATAGAGTCTATATTGACAAAAAGATGTGACTTGAGTTCCCGAAGGACGTCTGCGGCAATCTCGGGGTCTTTTTGGAGCGTCTCGTTAAGTCACCACATGGATGTCCTGGGGGATGCTTGTGAAATAGCTATCTCCAACATAATCAGGGCATGATCGGAAAGTGCTATGTGACCTATGTCCATCTTGGTGACCATGGGGTTGGCAGAGTGTTTTAGGAAAAAAAGGTTGATTCTGGAATAGGACCCATGAACGGTAGAATAGAAGGTATAGTCCCGCTCTTGTGGGTGTACTATTCTCCAGATATCGATTAGTTGATGTGAGTGTAAAAGATCTTTTAGGCGAAGTCGGGTTCCCCTAGGGAGGGAAGACAGGTTCGAGGAGGAGTCTTTATGAGGGTCCAATGTTAGGTTGAAATCCCCTCCTAAGACAAGTGTTCCCTCAAGGAAGGAGTCGAGGGTGGATAAGAAAGCCTCAAGGGTGGGGAGAGGGTTGGAAATTGGAAGGTAGATGTTCACAAGAGTGAAGGTCTGAGAACAAATTTTTCTCTTTATGAGCAGGAATCTACCCTCCTGGTCACGGAACTCTTCGAGAAATTGCCAATGGAGGGACTTAGAAATGAGTATACTCATCCCTTTAGATTTAGAGGATAAAGACGGACTATGATAGGCCATTGGGAAGTGTTTGTTCATTAGTTTGGGTATCTTGTCTGCCCTAAAGTGAGTCTCTTGGAGAAATGCAATGTGCGTTCTCTGTCTCCATAGCTCGGTGAGACAACTAGTACGCTTCTCTGGGGAATTCAGCCCCTTTATGATCCATGCGAGGATCTTGACAGTCATATGATAAAAAATATATGTAGCGCTACCTCAGTCCCAACGTGAAAAAATATTAATTAATACGTCCAAGGCTTAAATGAACACAAACAAGCAAGACTCAGTACAACAATGTGTACATATAAAGTGCAAAGTGAAACACAAAAAAGTAATCCAATCTCACACCTAATATGGTGAAAAATCCAACCTCACGTGACAAAGTGTATAAATAAATCGTGAATGATGTCACATGATGATAAAAGTGTCCAATCAATCAATATTGAGCATCTGACATAAACGAAATCACCAAAAAATAGAGAATAATAGCATTAATGTTCACAAGTGTGCGATTCACAGATGCAATGGAACAATGCGACTTCCCACAATTTAACAAAGTGCAGTGTGCGTGATCAAGCAAAATAGCTGAAGAACCATATATTGATAGGTAAGCAATTCACAACTGCAACTTCCAAGCAAGAAAAATAATAAATGAAAATTATTACAATGTGTAATGCGCATATAATAAAAAATTAATATATTCACAAGTATGCAATTCACAGATGCGATAGTTAAATGCGACTGAAAGGATATATATTTTCTAGCAAAGTGCAGTGTGCATATAATGATAATATTATTGAAATTCTTGCAAAGTGTAATGTGCATATAATCAAAAAAAATTTCACAGGTATGCAATTCACAAATGCGATAATTAAATACAACAAAAAGAATTGTAATTTCTAGCAAAGTGCAATGTGGATATAGAATTAATGAACAGGCAAAATAAATAATATTCAGTGATAAATAAACTATCCAATTAACTGTGAATTCATATCTCAAGGTGAGGTGATTTAAAAGTAAAAATGTTCAGTCCAAACACATGTGAATGCGACTTCTAATAACGCTCCAAATGTGGATAAAGCAGAAATCTTCTAGAGATGAAAAAAGTGCTGGTGCAGTGATAGAAAAAAACATCTATAAATAGTTCAATCCTGTTCCAAAGTGTGATGTGCGGTGACCGTTTCCCCCAGCGTCTCACCTGTAGTAGCGGCCCCCAAATGGGCCGAGTCACGCTTATACCCACAGGTGGGTAGGGATAAAGAAAAAAATAAATTTTAATATATCGATAGCGTCACTTACATATAATTACACAACAATCAGCAGGCATCTCTGCTGCTGATTGCTGTGTAATTATATGTAAGTGACACTATCAATATATTAAAATTTATTTTAACATACTACACTATGGAGCCCATTTTTTTCTTTTTTACTTCCACCTGAGAATACCGATTAAGTGAGGGCTAATATCATTCCATCCTACACCAATCCCACTCCCAAGGGAGCTGGCATCTAGATTGGGAGTCCAATTTTGGGAAGCCGTTCCAGTGTTGATATCCCTACCCACCTGTGGGTATAAGCGTGACTCGGCCCATTTGGGGGCCTCTACTACAGGTGAGAGGCTGGGGAAAATGGTCACCGCACATCGCACTTTGGAACAGGATTTACCTACTCACATTTGCACATACATAGACATAAAAACCCTCACTAGAACATACATATCCCTAGGTATATACATATATGTATGCGCATCATCATAGGGAATAGACTACTACATCAAGTCTCTATGGCAAGTGATACGTTGTTATGTCCACGGTTCCACAATCAGGCAGCCGCAGCCTCCTCACTGATCTTATACTCCGAGTCCGGGCGTGGTCGTCAACAAAACACCTTAAATATGTGTCTACTCGGCAATGGAGCCCATCCCTAAAAAGAGTAATTGCTCTTGCGCATAGTCTAGGGATCAGTGCTCCAGCAGGACTTTCAGAGTATACCAGTGTGAAGGCATTGGGTCAAAGTTGAAGGTACCAAGCGTACCAAGCGTAGTACTGGGTTTGTCACGTTGGAAACAAGCCATTGATTACGTGGAATGATCAGTGCATAAGAGAGGCCTATGTTCATCCGTGGACCAGTGTGCACTGAATGGCAAGCTGGAAAGCCCCCAGTTTGCATGCCTTACACACATTGTTCCTGGTATGTCACCCGTAAACAACAGTAAAGATATTTAAACTCAAAATTCAATTTGGGAAACAAGAAAAGGGAAATACTGAGCTGGATGCGTGTCAACAATTTACGTATGTAGGATCAGCCCGCCACTTCTGCATTCGGGGGTTGTGAGTTAGAATTCCCCATCCATCTAGCTTGAGAGTGGTTCCCACGGCCACGGTGACTGTAGTGGGCCCTTAGTGGTCTACCCGGGGGAGCTTGGTGAATTGGATCTTTGGTAATAACAGTCAGCAGCCAATTGGGCACTGGAAACTGTTCCATGTCGGCAAAGGAGAACAGGTCTGGAAGCTCTGAAGGGTGACGCAAAGGAAAGGTATCTGGTCCCTTGCGGACTATGAGGTGAAATGGTTGTCCCCACTTGTATGTAAGACCTTTCTCCCCAAGACCATCTAGAAGAGGCTTGAACGATCGTCTCAAAAGGAGTGTCTTTCTGGAAACATCTGGTAGGAGGTGGACAGCTGCACCATCAAATTCCACGACTCCCACCCGCCATGCCTGCTGTAATATATCCTCCTTGAGGTTGAAGGAGTGTAAACAGCATAAGACGTCTCTTGGTCTGTCAGATGTATCCGATCGAGGGCCCAGAGTCCTATGAACTCTGTCAATGATGATCTCAGAGTCTGGCGGGCGGTCTAGTTTAAAGACATTAACCACTGTTGAGCGCAATTCTGAATTTGGGACACTTTCGGGCCACCCCCTCAACCGGATGTTCTACCTGTGGCTGCGATTCTCCAGGTCATCCTGAAGTAGATGTATGATTTGGTCAGTAAATTTGGATTGGGAAGTCTGCAGGGTTTGCACAGATTGGGACACTATAACCTGTTCCTGCTCTACTACAGTGACACAGGAGTCCAGCACTGCTGCATCCTGTCTGATAGATTGTATTTCACCCTTCATGGCTGTCTCCATTCTCTGAACAATTGATTCCAGATCAGATCTTGTGGGTAGCTATTGCAAGAAATCCCAAATCAAATCTTTGTTCAGAGGAGGCATGGAGAGGGAGACCCTGTGGTTGCTGTATGCAATATAGTGTACTCACTGCATTCTGATGCATGGATAGATGCCTCTGTTCCTCTATGTCCCCAGGGCTGAAACACAGAGCGCGGGATGAGATGGGAGCTGTGGGTGACGCTGGGAGCGCCGGGCTGTGCAGGATGTCTTCCCTGTCTGGTGCCAGTGATCACTGCTGCCAGTGATCTGGGAAGGCAAGGCGAGAGATCACTGGGTGGTGAGAAGGGCGGCATGGTGTGATCGTCCGCCGTCTGAAGAGGGGTATCAGCCACGCTGGAGACCTCTGCTGTGTCCTGTGCTGTGTGGCGGGCCGGCACCATCTTGGCGGTCGTTGGTGTGGAGGCCGCTGGCTGGAGTGAGCGTAGGTAACGTTCGATGCTGGTCTCTGGAGCGGGTGGATGGTTAGTTTTTATCTACCTATCTAATTTCTTGAGGTGCTAAAATGGCAGGGCAGTACAACCCCCTCAAATGACCCCATTTTGGAAAGTAGACACCCCAAGGAAATTGCTGAGAGGCATGTTGAGCCCATTGAATATTTTAGTTTTTGTCACAAGTGATTGAAAAATGACAAAAAAAATTACACAAAGTTGTCACTAAATGATATATTGCTCACACATGCCATGGTTATATGTGGAATTACACCCCAAAATACATTCTGCTGCTTATCCTCAGTACGGGGATACCACATGTGTGGAACTTTTTGGCAGTCTAACCGCGTACAGGACCCCGAAAACCAATCAACGTCTTCATGGTTTTCTAAGGGCGTACATTTTCACTCCTTTCACTTTTACTTTTTACTTTCACTCCTCACTGCCTATCACAGGTTCAGAGGCCATGAAATGCCCAGATATCACCCCCCCCAAATGACCCCATTTTGGAAAGTAGACACTTCAAGCTATCTGCTGAGAGGCATGTTGAGTATTTTGCAGATCTAGCTTTTTATCGCAGAGTTTTGAAAATTGAAAAAAGAAAAAAAAAATTATTTTCTTTCTTCAATTTCAAAAATAAATGAGATCTGTAAAAATTCTCACCGTGCCTCTTATCAAATACCTTGGGGTGTCTACATTCCAAAATGAGGTAATTTGGGGGGGGGGTTGTGCTATCTGGGCATTTCAGGGCCTCCAAAACTGTGATAGGTAGTGAGGAGTAAAATCACAATTTCACGCCTTAAGAAAGCCTGAAGGCGGTGCTTGGTTTTGGGGGCCTGTACGCGGATAGGCTCACAAAAAGTCTCACACATGTGGTATCCCCGTACACAGGAGAAGCAGCAGAATGTATTTTGGGGTGTAATTTCACATATAACCATGCCATGTTTGAACAATATATCATTTAGTGACAACTTTGTGTAAAAAAAAAAAAAATTGGAATTTTCCCTGAAACTTGTGGCAAAATATCAAATATTCCATGGACACAACATGCCTCTCAGCAAAAAGATTGAAGTGTCTTCTTTCCAAAATGGGATAATTTGGGGGGAGGGGGGTGTGCTATCTTGACATTTCAGGGCCTCCAAAACTGTGATAGGTAGTGAGGAAGTGAAATCACCATTTTATGGCCATAGAAAGCCTGAAGGCGGTGATTTGTTTTCGGGGTCCTGTACAAGGCTAGGCTCCAAAAAAGTCTCACACATGTAGTATCCCCATACTCAGGAGAAGCAGCAGAATGCATTTTGGGGTGTAATTTAACATATGCCCATGGCATGTTTGAGCAATAGATTATTTTAAAAAAATAATTAATTTTCCCGCAACTTGTGGCAAAATATAAAATATTCCATGGACTCAACATGCCTCTCATCAAACAGCTTGGGGTTTCTACTTTCCTTTTGTGCTATCTTGGCATTTTATGGCCTTCAAAACCGTGATAGGTAATGAGGAGTGAAATAAAAAATTTACACACTTAGAAATCCTGAAGGCGGTGATTGGTTTTTGGGGTCCTGTACGCGGCTCGGCTCCCAAAAAGTCTCACGCATTAGGTACCCCCTGTACTCAGTAGAAGCAGCAGAATGTATTTTGGGGTGTAATTCCACATATAACCATGCCATGTTTGAACAATATACCATTTAGTGACAACTTTGTGCAATTTTTTTTTCACACAGTATTTGCGCAGCGATTTTTCAAATGCAATTTTGTTGGAAAAAACACACTTTTTTTTGGAAAAAACACACTTTTTTCATCTTAATGTACTAAAACACACGCCCAAATGTTTGATGAAATAAAAAAGATGATCTTATGCTGAGAACTAAAATTACTGCCCTCGATCTGACATTCGCAGTGATACCTCACGTGCATGGTGTAATTGCTGTTTACATACGACACCAGACGGACGCTTGTGTTCGCCTTTGCGTGTAAGCACGAGGGGACAGGGGTGCTTTTTTTTATCATTTATTTTGCTTTTTTATTATATTTTTAAACTGTTCCTTTCATTTTTTATTTTTTTTATCATTTTTATTGTTATCTCAGGGAATGTAAATATCCCCTATGATTGCAATAGGTAGTGACAGGTACTCTTTTTTGAAAAAAATTGGGGTCTATTAGACCCTAGATCTCTCCTCTGCCCTCAAAGCATCTGACCACATGAAGATCGGTGTGATAAAATGCTTAGCCAATTTCCCAATGGTGCTGTTAATATCTGAGGAAATCTAAAGTAATGAAATACTCATAGATTCTGGTTTCTTAGGCCATAGAGATGATTGGAGCCATTCTGGTCTCTTATCATCTCTATGGTCAGCTGGCAGAACCACCGGCTGCATTGTCGGGTTCCCTCTTGGGACAGGAGAGCATGAGAAAACCATGGAAGATGGAGGGAGGGGGGATGTTCCCTCCCACTGCTTATAAAAGCAGTCTAGAGGCTAATTAGCTGCTAGGATTGCTTTTACATGAAAGCCTACCGCTGGCTTAAAAGAATGATACCAAGATGATACCTAAACCTACAGGCATCATTCTGGTATAACCACTCAAAGTCCAGCAACATACCAGTATGTTGCTGGTCCTTGTTGGGCATATATTGTAATGTTCTTTTTTTCATGCAGCCTGTGGGCTGAACAAAAAAAAAGAGACCGATCGGTGGGTATGCCCACCATTAGAATACCGCCCTTCATCCACCCACTTCTAATGATGGGCATACATGCACCATTTTTTTTTTAACTGTGGTGGTGAAGTCACCTCCTACAGTGCTGAAGTTGCTGATTTACGCTGATTTATGTACTAAGCAAATACCTACTAAGCAAATGATGGTTAACAATAAAACAAAGTAACATTACAGTATAACCATAAGACTTACCATTCCTGCAAAGCAAATACAATAAAACATAGTAAAAATAAAACATTTTTTAACGCAATCTGTGCCTAAAAAATATATGCCGAAGCATGGGGGCAATCTACCCCTAATGTTAGGGGCAAATCACCCCTCCACCCCTGCCCCCATACTTCGGCACATATGCTCTTTTTTTACCTGTGGTGGTGAAATCACCTCCAACAGTGCTGGAGTCATGGCTTTACATATCGTGGGAGCAAACTTGTGCTGCAGCTAAATGGCGTACCTGAAAACAAAAAAATGGTTAACAATAAAACACAGTAAACAGTAAAGTATAAAATAATTACATACCTGAAAAGCAAACATGATAAAACATAGTAACAATAAAACATTGCATTGTAGAATACAGTATAAAAGAGCAGAACAAAAGAGAGAGAGAGAACAATAAAACAACAACTATTTTTGTTTTTTTAATTTTATATATTTTCTGTTTTTTTAACTTTTTTATTTTATTTTTTTTTTTTTTACACTTTTTTTTGTAACCGTAACAGTTCCAGGTTCGGGTCTCTCAAAATGCGATGGCATCTTTGGGGACCCTGTGAATGTGTGTCCTAGTCTGTGCAGTGCTGTAACCTACGATAAATCTCCACTAGTGTGTGGTAGCATTCAAAACATTCACCAATGCAAAGACCAGGATGGTCAGGACAGGAGGGACGATAATAGTGGGTGTCACGCCTATATCTGCGCTTTCTACAGACACAACATTTTCTTTGGTGGGCTGGTTGGGTAGGGGTACCAGAGAGGACATAAGGAAAATGCCTCCCATGCAGCTGGCTTACTGCATTTGGATTGGGACGCACCGTCTGGAAACAGAAGGGCTGTGATGATCTCTTCTTGGAATTTAAGGAAGGATCCAGTTCATCCTGAAGCTTTGTATAGCACAAAAGCATTCAGCATAGCCAATTGAAATAAGTATACAGCCACTTTTTTGTGCCAGCTTCTGGCCTTACGGTGCAATTAGGCGCCAACAACTGGCCACCCCTCCCATAATAAGGTTATATTTGTGGACACAGAGGGTTGTTTCTCCACAACACCAGTCGCTGTAGGAATTTGGATCGTTGTGTCTGCGTGAATGGAGGACAGAACAAAAACATTCCGATTATACCTCCACTTCACAGCGAGCAAGTTATTACACTTCAAGCAGGCTCTCTCCCCCAGTCTAAGATGGGAATCTACAAGCCGCTGGGGAAAGCCCCAGCAATTTGATCGCACAGTGCCATATGCGCCAATTTGGTGATCAAACAAGTGACTAAAAAGTGGCACGCTTGTGTAATAATTGTCCACATACAAGTGGTACCCCTTTCCAAATAAGGGTGACATCAAGTCCCACACAATCTTACCAGCACTCCCTATGTAATCTGGGCAGTTCTCCAGCTTTATGTGACTATCTCTTCCCTCATAAACCATAAAACTATATGTATAGCCTGTGGCCCTGTCACAGAGCTTATACATCTTGACCCCATATCTGCCACGCTTGCTGGGAAGATACTGTTTGAAATACAAGCAGCCAGAAAACCGAATCAGGGACTCATCAATGCAGACAACTTGATCGGGAGTAAACAAGGCTGCAAACCGTTGGTTGAAGTGGTTTACGAGATCTGCTCATATTGGGCCCTGGTCATGGAGGCAGAGAACACGGGAATATGGCGAATTGGGTCAGTGGACCAATATGAGCGCAACTCACTCTTTTTGGTTATGCCCATGAGGAGGGATAGGCCCAGAAAGGTCTTAAATTTGGAAACCGTAATTGGTTTCCAATCTCTGGCAAGGGTCAAATGGGGATTAGCAGCAATGAATTGACCAGCATACAAATTGCTTTGGTCCAAAAAAGATCTATAGAGATCTTCCGTGAAAAACAGTGAATAAAAATCAAGTGACGTAAAATCAACTGTTTCCACCCGAATTCCTGGTTGGCCAGTGAATGGGGAAGTACGGTTGCTGCAGAAGTGATGGGTTCCCAATTAGGAGTGGCAAATGCAGCAGGAAGGGCACTATGGGCTTGATGGGCCTGTCTTTGTCTTCTTCTTGGTGGCTGCGGGACACTAGTTGTGCGGAACAATAAACTGCTGGGGACGCTAGTATAGATCTGATCAGATCATATATTGATCAGTTCAGACACTATACTATTAAGGGAGGTGTGTGGTGTGTGCATTGGTGTTAGTGCCACTGGCACTAATCTGACGCTGCCTGGGGCGACGCAGACCCTGACTGAAGCTAAAAGCTAACTGATATCACCCGCCAGGCGATCAGGGGGTTAAACCTTTATTGGGTAATATACAGCGGGTGCCCTGATGCTATGAAAAACAAACTAACTAACCAGCATCACCCGTAACACTAATATGGTGATCACTGGTGACAGTGGGTGAAAGGGTTAACTAGAGGGCAATCAGGGGAGATAACTAACTGGCTAACTAGCGTCACCAGTGACACAAATACGGCGATCAATTAGTGACACTGGTGACAGGGGGTTAAAGGGTTAACCAGGGGGTTAAAACCTTTATTAGGTAGTATATATGGGGTTACCTGACACTATAAAAACCTGATGGTGAAACTAATCACCTAACTGGCTAACTAGCTTCACCATTGACACAAATACAGAGATCAATTAGTGAGTGACACTGGCGACAGGGAAATGAAAGGGTTAACTGGGGGGTGATCAAGGGGTTAAACCTTTATTAGGGGGGTTTAGGGGGTAACCTAGACCTAACAGGGGCTAATACTAACTGTCCTAACACTTATTTCCTTGTCAAAAGAAGTTTATTGAGTATACAATGTTATAAAGATACATAAATATACATAAAGTAAGTTTACAAGGATCTATAAAGTAAGCTCATTGTTTTACAGTAGGGTTTATATAGGTAAATATCATGAAATTTCAAATATTAAACATTGGGTTCACATAAACCTAAATTAAAGATATATATCATTTCCTTAGTTACTTTTGTAGGTATTTAAATGATTTATACCTACTATACATATTGTTTACAAGCAGAGTGTATATAGGTCAAATAAGTTCTGATAATGAGCTTTAATCGTAAGGTGGAGAAAAGGAAAGAGAACGAAGAAAAAGGGTTGAAAGGTAGAGGTATGGTCCACAAGGTTGTCCCGCTCGTCAGTTTATTATTCTTTTTAGTTCTCTTTGAAGCCTTAGAATGGGTGTCTCTGTAAGTCATTTAATCTGTTACCATGGCAACAGGACAGAGTCATTGAAATTTGACAGGAACTGTTGTTTTATCCAAGGATGCCAAAGTTTTTCAAATTTTGGAATTTGATTTTGATCGATGGCTACCATCTTAGCATGGGACATTGTATTATTCATTCTGTGAATTGTTTCTGCTAGTACCAATGTAGGAGATTTCCATGCCTTGGCCACTATTTGTTTTGCAGCCGTTATTAGTTGGATCATAAGTTTGAATTGAGAGAGTGTTAACCATTCCGGTTTTAGATTAAGTAAAGTTAAATATGGATCTGGTTGTATTATTTTTTTAAATATTTTAGATGCAATCACGAAGACTTCCTTCCAGAAGGTTTGGATTACTGGACACGTCCACCATATGTGTAAATATGTGCCTATTTCTGGCCATCCTCGAAAACAAAGAGTTGAGGTATTAGGTGAATATTTTGCCACTCTAGCGGGTACAAGGTACCAGCGAGTTAGGACTTTATAATTTGTCTCTAGTGCCAAGATGTTGGGTGAAGATGACTTAGATGTGAGCCATATATTAGACCAGTCCGTGTCTTCTAAAGTTCGTCCCAGGTCCTCCTCCCACCTCTGAACGTAAGAGGGTCTATTAAGATTTGCTACTCCATATAATTGATTATAAAGTGATGAAATTGTACCTTTAGCAAATGGATCTTTTGTACAGATTGATTCAAAAATGGATAATTGGGATAATGGTGTATCCCCCTTTAGGAATGGTGTATAGAAATTTTTGATTTGGAGATATCTAAATATCTCAGAGTTTGGTAGATCATATTTTTCTCTAAGCAATGGGAATGAAAGGAATGATTTAGATGCTATGAAGTCATTTAGTGTCTGAATGCCTGATGTTGTCCAAGCTTTAAAAGAATTTGGGTAGATCCATGCCGGATAAAAGGCCGGATTTCTGATAAAAGAAAGGAGAGGATTGTGTGGAGATTGTAACTGATATTTGGTTTTTAGTTTATCCCAGGGAGATAAGAAGTGTTTAGTTATGGGATTATGAATTTTAAAGCGGTCTTTAGGATCAAGCCATAATAAATTTGATATTAATAGAGGGTCATTTTCTGAAGCCTCTATAAATACCCATAATGGGATTTCCTGTTTTGCATGGTATTTGGACAGACTGGCCAAATGTGCTGCTCTGTAGTAGTTAGTAAAATTAGGGTATCCCAGGCCTCCTTTATTTTTGGGAAGATGTAGTGTGTGTATAGGTATACGTGGTTTAGAAGAGCCCCATATAAACGAAGTTGCTCTTTTTTGTACTATTCTCAAAAAATAGGAAGGAATTGGAATAGGGAGGACTCTGAATAGATAAAGCAATTTGGGTAGAATAGTCATTTTGATTGCATTAATCTTCCCTATCCAGGATAAAGGAAGTTGCGACCATTGTTTTATTAGATTTGTGATCTGTCTTAATACAGGAGGATAATTGGTTGAGAATAAGTCAGAATGAGATGCTGTTAAATGAATTCCAATATATGGGATTGATTTTTCTGCCCATGTGAATGGGAGTGCAGCCCTAGCCGGGATCAATTCCATGTTTGTGAGTGAAATATTAAGCACTAGGCATTTCTTAGGATTAATCATAAGGCCGGATAGGGCTGCAAATCCATCAAGAGCTGGTATTAAGTTAGGACCAGAGACCTGTGGTGATGATAGAAAAAGTAATATATCGTCTGCAAATATACATAACTTGTGTGTAATACCTCCTACTTCAATGCCAGTTATAGTTTGGTTTGTTCTGATGTATTGGGCCATGGGTTCGAGTATAAGGGCAAATAATAAGGGAGATAATGGGCAACCCTGTCGGGTACCTCTTTCGATATTAAAGGCTTCGGATTTGTATCAAGCATATTTTATATAGGCTTTGGGTTTATTATATAATGCTTTGATCCATGTTAAAAAGTGGGGTCCAAAACCCCATTTTTGTAATGAATATTGCATATATTGCCAGGATACTGTGTCAAATGCCCTCTTAATATCGAGAGATAGAAAACATAAAGGGATTTTCCGTTTTTTAGCAATATGTGCCAATAACACTGCCCTGCGTATATTATCGCCTGCCTGTCTATTTGTCATGAAGCCTACTTGATCTCTATGTATTAATTTTCCTATAATGCTATTGAGGCGTTTTGCTATTATTTTTGCTAATAATTTAATATCGAGGTTTAACAGAGAGATAGGCCGATAATTCACACAGGAAGTATCATCAGAAAGGGGTTTTGGGATCATACAAACAATTGCCATTAGTGTTTCTTGCCGAAAAGAATGTCCATCTAGAAGTTTGTTAAAAGTTTCAGTGAGAATGGGAGAGAGTATTTCTGAGAATGTTTTATAGTATAAAGCCGAGTAGCCGTCTGGGCCTGGTCTTTTGTTAAGTTTTAGGTCTTTTATGGCGTTAGCAACTTCATCTATAGTTATAGGCTCATCCAAACTGCTTTTTTGATTCTGAGATAACTCAGGTAAGGTTATTTTTGAGAAGAAGGATTCAGCTTCTGTAGGATTAAATTCATTGTTTGTCTTGTATAAAGTTGCGAGATGTGAGTGAAATTTATGGACTATTTTAACTGGATTACAAGTGTAAACATTTTTTGATAATTTCAAACGTATTGGTTTGAAAGATTTGTTAGTTGAATTTAATGCCCGAGCCAAATATGTACCTGGTTTGTTTGTATTCATGTAGAAATTGTGTTTGGAGCGTTTGAGGGATTTATCAACTGACTCAGTGAGAAATAGATCGTATTCCAATCTAGATTTTTCCAGATGAGATTTTGTACTCTGAGATGGATTATCTTGAAATGATATGTAGGCTGCATTAAAATTGAGTTCTAGTTTTTTTGATAGATTTTTGCGTTCCCGTTTAAATAGTGCCATTTGTCTTTGTATTGTACCACGCAAGACAGGCTTATGAGCTTCCCACAGTGTTATTGGGGAGATGTCTGTTGTATTATTAATTGATATGTATTCCTTTAAAGCTTGTTCAATGGCCATCTGATGTAGTGGGTGTTTGAGCATTATGTCCGGTAAGTACCACGTTGGGTCATGCGCCTTTGGTATGGCTGAGGCTATAGTAGTGTATACTGCATTATGGTCAGACCACGGAATCGGAATTATATCTGATGCAATAATTTCTGGTATCATTCCTATTGTTAGAAAAATATGATCTATTCTGGTGAAGGTTTGATGAGGGTGCGAGAAATAAGTGAATTTCTTTTTCATTGGGTTACTTTCTCTCCATGAATCTACTAGATTGTATTTGGAAAGAAGTTGAGAAAAAGGTAATCTAGAGGTTATTTTGGATGGTGTAGGTGATTTATCTAGAAATGGGAGGAGGACCTGGTTCGAATCCCCACACATTATCACTGTTCCTATTTTGTGTGTATTAATCACTTGTAATATATGTGAGAGGAATGGTGTAGGTTGTTTGTTAGGAGCGTAGTAGGAAATCACCGTGATTGCTGTATCCATTATATAACCCATGAGTATCAGGTATCTACCTTCTGGGTCTTTAATTTCTGATGATAAGGTGAATGGTGTGGATCGGTGAAATGCAATTAGAGTTCCCCTTTGCTTGGTACAGGCAGAAGCCGTGTAAATTTGTTGATAAAAAGGAGAAATATATTTTGGAGTAGAATCTTTGGTGAAGTGTGTTTCTTGGAGGCATAATATGTGAGCCTTCTTGTTATGGAAAGTACGGAAGGCTTTGGTCCTTTTTTGAGGGACATTTATTCCCTGAACATTCAGGGAAAGTATATTCAGTGGTGCCATGGCAATAGATCAAATAGTTTTGACTTACTTTTTGTTATGCAGAGCTGACTGCGCAGATCAACCTGTGTGGACTGAAGAGATGAATAGATAGAAAAGAAACCAGTGAATTCTGGAGTAAAGAGTAAACAAAAAACATATGAGATTAGATGATACATTGTATAAATTATTTTTTGCAAGTAATCACAATTTACCCGTGAAAGAGAATAAATATCTCTCTCAGGGGAATAAGTGCCTTCGTCACACTCCCACATAATATGGTTGGGAGAATGAGGAGGGCTAATGGGGGTACACGGATCTTCCGCTTACAGGAGAGAAGTGCTATGTCAAAAGACATCAAAATGATGTTTCATTAATTGGAGTGCAGAATATAGTTTTTGTTGAAATTATTTATTCCAGGGTGGTTGTATATGGTTAGTCTTGCCCTAGGCTAAATAATTCAGTTAGAAAGGTACTGTTAATAACTTTGGTATTGATGAAGATAGTTTGAATTATTTTGGGATTTTAACCCTTTTAGAGTAAACAATTACATATTTTATTCATATGTAACTGTTTAGATATGTTAACTCATAAAATTGAGGTTGTATTGCTTCAGATTAGAATAAACAAAAACATAATTCTAGGAACTAGTTAGGTAATAATATATTTGTTTTAAGAAAAGAACGAAAAAGCTTCCATTACTTCTGGATTATTGAACATATTTGTCCTAAAAAGTAATAAATCTATTGTTATTACCTGATAATATATAACTGAACAAGAATTTCCTTATTTCACTTATATATTCTAAGGCTATATGAATCAGAAGTAATAAGAAATATAACTGGAATGTAACATGATCCCATACAGTGTGTGACTATCAGAATGCAGTTACATCCAGTTATAAATATAGGTTTTTTTATAGAGAACCATCTCTTAGTATAATAAATGAAGAGATATCAGGAATTAGGATGTCAGTCCATTGAATCTTCTTGGTCCATGGATGATGTGGCATAACGGCCTCTTTTGTGAGAATGATGATTCCCATTTTGTTCTGAAATTTTCTGGGTGCTGCCTGAAGGTGAAGATGACGCCATTCTTCTGCGTGTGGGAGTGTTGCTGCTTGTGGGTTCTGTCAGATTTAATTTTAAAAGGGTTTGTTGTAGTTCATCTGCTGATCTGCTTCTGTAAATTGTACCTTGGTAGTTAAATCTGACTGAAAAGGGGAAGCCCCATTGATACATAATGTTGTGGCGTTGCAGTTCCATTAGTTGGGGTTTCATGGATCGTCTTTTAGTAATATTAAGTTGGGATAGGTCAGCAAAAATTTGATAATTGTGTCCTTGAAAATTAAGTTCCTTTTTTTCTCTTGCAGCAATTAGTATTTGTTCTTTCGTTCTGTAATAATGAAATTTTGTGATTATATCACGTGGGGGTCCATCTTTCTTTTTGGCTGTGAGGGCTCTGTGTACTCTGTCCAGTTCTAAACGTTCAATAGGGATATCTGGCTTTAGTTCTTGTAATAGAGCAGTAATAGTAGATTGCAGGTCTGTCACAGTTTCAGGTATTCCCCTTATGCGCAAGTTTGAACGTCTGGCTCTATTTTCGTAATCTTCGAGCTTAGTTTGAAGTATTAAATTCTCTTTTTTTAATTGTTCCAATTCTGTTATATTTTCTTGGGTTGTAATTTCAATTTCATCCATTTTTATTTCTAAGGCTGCGGTGCGGTTTCCCAGCTCTCTTATTTCTTTGGTTAGGCTTTTTGTTATTTGGTCTGAGGTTTGTTTTAAAGCCTTATGAAGCATCTTTTCAAATTGTAATAATATTACTGGGGATACTGAGGAGGCTTGTGGAGAAGTTTGTGAGAGGATTTGTTCTGTATCTGACTCAAATGGAGAGTCTTGCTGTGACATTTTTTGTCTGTGAGAGCGCCCTGATGCTGTATCTTGTGAGGTGACTGGAGCTGCTTCAGCTGCAGTGAGTGCCTGTGAGCTCTTTGTGAGGTGATTTTTATTTCTGCCACGGTTTCCTCCCAGTACCATATTTCCTGCCCAAACTTTCACAGTTTGTTCCCAGGGGCAAAAAGGTTCAAATGGATACCTTTTGAGCCTGCAGGCTCCGCTTTGTCCTTCTCTTCTCTCCTCAGCGGTGTGGAGCTCTAACAATGCATGTCTGCTCTGCTAGGCTCCGCCTCCTCCTAACACTTATTTCAGTCACAAATGACACCAATGCAGTGATTAGTGAAAAATCAGAAAACTGCAATTGGTGACACAGTGACAGGGAGTGAAAGGGTTAACTGGGGGTGGGGGGTGATCAGGGGGTGGAAAGTGTACCTATGTGTGCTGATGTCAGTGTACTGTTGGTGCAACTCATGGTTAGATGTCCTCTCTCTCTCACTGGAAAAGACTCCATGAGGAGAGATGACATTACTTCCTCCTGTCTGTGTTTACACTTACATAGGCAGGGGAAGCTTTTCATTCATCACCAGGTCCAGACCATAAATCATTTGTCTGGCCCTGGGGACTGATCACTCCCCCAATGAACCCGACTGCCCACGGGGAGAGCGGGACGTACAGGTACACCCATTTGCCCACCCGTGCCATTCTATTGATGTATATCAGCGTGCGGCCCTCAGGAACCAGTTAAATACTCGCATTTATACAAAAATCGGCTCACCACCTTAGTGTGTGCTCCAAACAGCCTGACCCTGGCCTGTTTATCAATAATGCCTCTGCCTGTCCTTTTGATTGTTTCTAAACCATGTTTCTAAATTCCACATTAACTGACCCTGGCCTATTTACTGATGATGCCTCTGCCTGCCATCTGGATTGTTTCTAAACCATGTTTCTGCCTTCCACGTGCACTGACCTCGACCTGTTAATCGACCATGTTTTTTGCCTGACGCTTGAACTGTTTTTTTTGGCCTGTTACTGTAGTAGTGGGATGCAAGATAACACAGGGGTCTCTCATATGTGAGGGGCTTCAGAAGAGTGTTCTGAGTAGAGGAAAGAAGTTTATTGTTTTCTCTGGGTTTTGTAATTCCCAGAACAGGGTCTGGAGACCGGAGGCTTCAAAGAGATTTGGATGGGAGAAGCCTCTACCCCGTCCCCATTCTTTTCTTACCATGGCTGTGCTTACCATATCTCTACCTGCTGCCTGTAATGACCCAGGACTTTATAGACCATGCTCCTTCCTGCTGCTTGGACTAATACTTTGGCTGTACTCACCATATCTCTGCCTGCAGCCTGTACTGACTATGGACAGTATTCCTGCCTGTTGCCTGGACGATTCCTTTTGCTACCGCTGACCACATCCCTGCCTGCTACCTGGACCAATGCTCTGGCTGTGGTGACAGTATATTCATACAGTCTGTGAAAAAGTCTCACACATGTGGTATTGGTATTGCCATAATCAGGACGAGTAGCAAAATGTGTTTTGGGGTGTAATTACAAGTATGCCTATGCCATGTGTGAGAAATAACGTGTTAATATGACAATTTTGTGTGAAAAAAAAAATTCTTAATTTTCCCAAGAATTGTGGGAAGAAATTACAATTTAAAAAAACTCACCATGTCTCTTACTATATACCTTGGACTGTCTACTGTCCAAAAAGGGATCATTTGGGGGGTATTTGTACTGTCCTGACATTTTAGGGCCTCAAGAAATGAGATAGACAGTCAGTACATCAGG
Source organism: Aquarana catesbeiana (assembly GCF_042186555.1). NCBI lineage: Eukaryota > Metazoa > Chordata > Amphibia > Anura > Ranidae > Aquarana > Aquarana catesbeiana. Next base: position 299,790,922 of record NC_133327.1, on the reverse strand, counting down.
ATAGATCAATTTTTAATGATACATAGCACAGCTTGTAGGCTCTATAACTTTCACACAGACTAAATAATACACATTGGGGGTTATTTACTAAAGGCAAATCCACTTTGCACTGCCAGTGCACTTGGAAGTAAACTCATTGTAGATCCAAGGGGGATATGCAAGGAAAATAAAAAACAGCATTTTAGCTTGCACATGATTTGATGATAAAATCAGCAGAGCTTCCACTCATTTCAGATCTACCCCTTAGATTTAGAGTGACTGCACTTCCAAGTGCACTTTCAAGTGCACTTGCAGTGCAAAGTGGATTTACCTTTCGTAAATAACCCCCATTGATTTGGGTTATTTTTACCAAAGATATGTAGCAGTAAAAATGAAAAATGTTGACACAAATTTATGAAGAAAAATTACTTATTTGCAAAATTTTATAATAGAAACTAAAAAAAAAGTGTTTTTTTTTTTTCAAAATGTTCACCATTTTTTTTGCTTGTATTGAAAAAAAAAACAAAAAAAAATGGTGATTGAATACCACCAAAATAAAGCTTTATTTGAGTGAAAAAATTATAAAAAAATGTTGTTTGAGTACAGTGTAGCATGACTTTATATACTGTATAGTAAAGTAATTGCCATTCAAAATGTAAGAGCACTGAAAACTGAAAAATTTGTCTGGGCAGGAAGGGGGTAAAAGTGCTCTGTATTGAAGTGGTTAAAGAAAACATGTCACCCAAATATGATCACATAGGGGACTTTTTTCTACTATGTGGTGAAAACAGAGTTTAGTGGAAATGTGTATCTTTGGTAAAAAGTGTAAAAAAAAATTAAGTGACACTAAAGCACTTACCCCCCCCCCCCCCCCAACATTTTTGAGACTCACCCATCCCCACATATATTATAACAGCCAAACATTTAAGTTCCAGGCAGGCATGGTGATCCCTGTTTTTCAGTCACTTTGACTTTCAAATCACATACAGATCCGCTTCAAAAATTATTATTTAAAGCATTGGGCAAACTGTTGGCTCTATATAAATCCTGTATAATAATAATAATAATATTCATCATTATCATCATTTTTTTCCAAATCAATGTTTATTGTAAACACAGGTTGAAATATACAATAGCAATACATAGAGAGAATGTAGAAGGAGTAGAACAATGTGTTGGTACATAGTAAGAGATACAATTATCTTATTTGCTCAATATGCAATATACATTTATACTAAAGTATATTGAAGCTAGCATAAACATGCAACAAACAATGAAAACTCAATGGGGGCATCTAGCCCTTTAATTAACCAAGTGGTTGAATCGTCATCACGGGTACCCCATTTGGACCGTGTGTTGTCACTTCCCCAACACAGTGATGTGTTCTATTGCGCCTGTCAGGATCTCTGTGAGATGCCTACCTCTCAAGGCGTTTCCGATATATCTGTGTATTTTTGGGGACATAGGTCATTGGGAGGTATGGCGGCAGTAACTTGTGTGTATAGCCTCATTGTTTTATAAGCTCAACTAGGTGTTGTTCATTTGAGGTTAATGTGTATCTGTATGAGGTTATCAACGGTCAATTGCCTACTTTCACTTGATGATTCAATTATTGTTAGGATTGCAGTCACCGGACCATTAGCAATCCAGATTTTCCAGAATTTGGTGGGCTTGTCTTTGGATTGGTGTATTAATTCCTCAACTTCTGCCACTTTAGCTATACGTTTGAACCAATCAGCAATAGTTGGGGGCTTGGAGGATTTCCAGAGAGTTGGGATGCATATTTTTGCAGCATTTACTAGATGGAGCGCAAGGGATCGATGGTAATCTTTTTTTGGGATAGAGGAGTGGTGCAGAAGCATTTGTGCTGGGGTAAATTCTATCTGGTAGGTGGTGATGTTAGTGGTGAGGTGTTGGACATACTTCCAGAAAGGTTGGATAGATGGGCATGACCACCATATGTGAACTAGAGAACCTTCTCCATCAGAGGAGCTCCAACAGTTGGAGGGTATGGTGGGGGAGATTTTGTGTAATCTGGTAGGAGTTTTATACCACTTAGAGAAGACTTTAAAGCCATTTTTTTGTGCCGACACGTTAACTGATCACTTATGAATATAGGTGTAGATGTTTTCCCATGCTTCCTCTGACAGATCTATTGATAGTTCCCTTTCCCAGCTGCGAGTTGCTATGTTGGTTTTAGGGTTGTGGTGAGAGAATAGGAGAGAGTATATGTCTGAGATCACATGTCTTTGTGGTTCTGTCTTGGTACACAATATTTCAAATGGCGTGAGTGGTCTGGAATATTCGGAGCGTTTGTGAGGATGGTTGAGAAAGTGTCTAATTTGGAAATATATCCACAGCGGGAAGGATCGTCCAGACATTTGTGTGGGTGTTTCCAGAGAAGAAGTATTCTGCACGTACATTTGTATGGGGCCAGAAATCTGTGAGTAACGTGTTCGATAGACCCGCTGGAAAGTCTGGATTGTTTCGGATGGGCATCAATGGTCCTTGCGTGGAGGAGATGTGGTGATTTCAGCATGCCTTCTGAAAGGTTTGTAAACTGGTTTCTATTTAGGGATGGTGTTTGCAGGCCGGAGGGACATTGTTTGGGGTGATCCAGTGTAGCTGTCGAACTGGTATTGGGGAGAACTGATTTTCAATTTTTGTCCAGGCTTTCGTATGGCTGTGGACGTTCCAGTGGACTATTTTCATCAGTTGACAAGCCTTTTGATATTTAGCAATGTCTGGGAGACCAATACCTCCTTTCAGTTAAGGTTAGACTTTCAAAACTGAATCTAGGACGGTCTTTGCCCCACAGGAAGTCACTACAGGCTCTGCGATACAAGGTATAGAAGGCCTGTGGTAATATTATGGGGACTGTTTGCAAAACGTATAATATTCTTGGGAGAGTATTCATTTTAATTATTGATGCCCTACCAAACCAAGAGAAGATTCCTGTCGACCAAGCCTTTAGGTCTTTCTAAATGTGTTGGAGGATTGGGAGATAATTTTTAGAGCATAGGTAGGATAAATGAGATAGTAGATTGATCCCGAGATAAGTAATTGCTTCCCGATTCCATTTGAAAGGGAAATTAGATTGGCAAAGTGCAAGTGTCTCTTTCTGTAAAGCGATATTTAAGGCTTCTGATTTTGTGAAATTGATTTGTAGGTTCGGTAGGGTGTTGAACGTGGCAAAGTCTTTAAGTATGTTGGGTAAGGTACCTGTGGGTCAGTCAGGAATAGGAGGATGTCATCTGCGAAGGCAGAGAGCTTGTATGTAGTCTTTGCAATGGGCACTCCTTTAATGTCTGGGTTGGACCTTAGGCGCTGGAGTAGTGGTTCTAGAGTAAGGACAAATATTAAGGGGGATAGCGGACAGCCTTGGCGGGTCCCGTTTGATATGGAGAAGGCAGTCGACAGGGGACCATTGACCTGGACCTTTGCGGTTGGGAAGGCGTAAATGGCAATAATGAACTGTAGCATGCGGTCCTTTATTCCAGTCATTTTAAGCACTTCGGACATGTAGTCCCATGCCACCCTGTCGAATGCCTTCTCCGCATCCAGGGAAAGAAAGAACCCTTGCTGTTGGGGCGAGGCGAAGCATTTATGTATGTTAATTGCCTTGATTGTGTTGTCCCTTGCCTCTCTACCTGGTATAAAGCCCACCTGATCCAATGAGATGAGTTTGGGTAGTATAAGCAGGAGACGATTGGCCAGGATTTTGGTGTATATTTTGAGGTTGACATTTAGTAAGGAGATTGGGCGGTAATTAGTCACCAATGATGAGTCTTTATTTGGCTTGGGGATCACCGTGATGTGTGCTGTTAGGTCTCAAGGAGGGGGGTTGTCGGAAGATAGGGAGTTGAATGCAGTCAGGAAGTGTGGTTTAAGAGTGTCAATGGATGTTTTATAGTATCCCGTCGTCAACCCGTCCAGTCTGGGAATTTTTCCAGGTTTCAATTGTTTAAGTACCATGTCTATTTCTGTGGGTGAAATAGGTTGCTCCAGATCATTAGCTGCCTCATTTGACAAGGGTTCTGGGCTGTATTTTCTGAGAAAATCTCTAATTAACTGTGTTCTTCGTTTATCGTCTGTCTGAGGGCTAGTGGGGTGTAAATCGTACAGGCGGGTATAATAGTGGAAATGGTCCACTATTTGGTCATTTGATACTATTTTATGGCCCTTTGCATCAGTGAGGGAGTGGGTAGTCATGGATGCCTTCTTTGCTCAAAGAGCTCTTGCCAGAAGCTTACTGGGCTTGTTGCTGTACTTGTAGAAGTTTTTTTGGGAAAGTGTGTAGTTTCTCTTTGTATGTTTGTTTAGTACCTCTAGAACATGGGTCTTCAAACTGCGGCCCTCCAGGTGTTCAGGAACTACAATTCCCATCATGCCTAGTCATGTCTGTGAATGTCGGAGTTTTACAATGCCTCATGGGATGTGTAATTCTGCAACAGCTGGAGGGCCGTAGTTTGAGGATCCCTGCTCTAGAAGTTCCTTTTCAGCTTGGATCAGGTCTGGAAGGGTACCTAATGCTTGGGAGGTTTAATGAGCACGTTCTAACTCTTGTATATGGGCGGTCAGTTTTGCGATGTGTGCATGCCTTTCTTTTCTTCGTTTGCCCGAGATTGCTATGAGTTCTCCACATATGGTACTTTTATGGGCCTCCCATCTCATCATAGGTGATATGTCTGGGGAGTTATTCTCCTGGAAGTATAGTGCAAGGCGTCAAGCACCAGAGAGGGGTCAAGCACCAGATTGGGGTTCTGGGGGGGGCTGTCTGTAAATTCTAAGGTCATGGATATGGGGTGGTGATCCGAAAAGTACATGGGGTCAATGGTAGCTGCGGTGAGTAATGGTAGGTCTCTTTGTGACAGGAAAAGGTAATCAAGTCTAGAACGTCGGTTGTGTGGAGCCGAATAGAATTTGTAGCCCTTCACATTTGGGTAAAGCGTACGCCATGAGTCATAGAGCGATAAATTGTGTATTTGTGTTTTAATTGCCCGAAGTGCTTTGTGCGACATGGTGGAGGTGCCTGCTGATGTATCATGTAGAGCAGGGGTCTCAAATTGGTGGCCAGCTGTTGCGGAACTACAAATTCTATCATGCCTCTGCCTGTAGGAGTCATGCTTGTAACTGTCAGCCTTGCAATGCCTCATGGGACTTGTAGTTTCACAACAGCTGGAGAGCTGCCAGTTTGAGAACCCTGATGTAGAGGATTAAGAGGGACATTGAAATCTCCTCCAAGAACAAGAAGGTCATCTTGGAATGTGGAGAGTTTTTGCAGTGTGGATCTGAAGAATGAGACTTGTCCTCTATTGGGGGCGTATATATTGGCGAGATGACTTACTTGCCAAATCAAATGCCTTTTATGAATATGTACCGTGCTTCCTCATCAATGAAGGTATCATTAATTTGAAACTGACAATGTTTTGCAATTATGATAGAAACCCCCTTGGTTTTTGCAGTGCGATTAGTTGCATGAAGGGATGATGGGAATAGTGGGTTTGATAGTTTAGGGATGAATTCTGTTCTAAAGTGTGTCTCCTGTAGGAAGACGATGTCTGCTTTGCTTCTGTGTAGGCAAAGTAGCACTTGAGAGCGTTTTTCTGGGAGATTAAGGCCCCGTACATTTAGAGAAACGATCTTGGTTGATGATTTGTTTTATGTATGTGTCATTTGCGACATTGTATGAGGGTGGATCAGGTCTCAAATGATCAAAGAGCAGATATAGATAATTGTTGTGGTGAAGTAGAGACACTACGGAGAAGGAGGATTAGGTCCAGGAGGTTGAAAATTGGTGTTTGGCGCTGGGAGGTGTGTTAATGTTGGGTAAGGGGAGGATGTGAAGGGAGAGGGTAGCAGAAAGTTTCGTGTAAGCAGTTCAGTAGGGGGGTAACAGTGAGAGAGAGTGTTGGAAGAGCCTATGGGTATAGGTGGTCATTTCCGGTGAATAGCAAGAGCCTGCTCGCTAATCCAAGGATACTATGTATCCGTAGCCAGGTATAACTGGAGTGGTTCAGTGGTGGAGGGTGGAGATAGAGGTGTCGCTCGGGAGGAATATTGTTAGTAGCCACTGAATGGGGAGTAACCAGAGACGGCGGAGGGTGGTAAGATCTAAAGAGGAGTTGCTGACCGCCGAACAGAGAGGGAGGTAATAGTATGTGAAAAGAGGAGGTCAGGGAGGTATAACAATCGTGTTGTGGTGTATCATGCAGGCCATATGATTAGGCGATTACTTGATACGTTACAGGAGCGAGAGGGAATGGTGTAATGTAAGAGGATGGTAATCCCTATAAGGGATAGGGTATAAAAATGAGAATGGGGGAGTAGTCTGTGTTCCTTGTCAGTGTACATGTGGAGTTTGAGGGTGGAGGTGGGTCCCTCAAGAGAGATCAAAACTACAGAGTATAAAATTACAGTAAACACATTAAACTGAACAACAGGTTATAACTGTAAGTTGTAAGAAACAATGTAGGAAACACAATGGAAAGTGAACATTGCAACACCGAACAGATCTTTATTACATTGGATTGGTATGAGATGTGTCTCCCTACCCCTTACGACTCGCTTTAGTTCATACTTGGGTTAAGGAGGGAATAAGTCTTGGCCAAATATATGGACCCGTGTCAGAGCATGTAGTGTGTATATCATCTAGGGCTGATCATACCTACTGCTCGCGAGGGCAATGGGAAGATGGAAGAGGAGTCAGGAGGCAATATGTGGGTTTGACAGGTGGGCTTTTAGTCAAGTATGCCGTGATGTCCACAGGGTCCAACCTTTATAGCTGAAGTGCTCAACGGCTATATGTGGGCCTTTGATCTATCTGTCTAATAGATTACGAAAGGCTACCTGTGTAAGATCCAGTGTGAAGTGTGTATGGGTGCGGGGAGCCTCTAATTGTATTCCTTGCTTTTCGTGTTTGTACATGTATGTGGTGTGCCAGCGAAGAGTAACTGTTCAGTATTGGAGTCATAATAGATATGCCTCTCTATTGGGAAAACACGACAGAGCCAAGAGCACTCCCTCTCCTATGCTGTTAACTTATCATCAGGATATGCGTGTAAGATATTGTCATTGGATGAGTGAGCACAGCAGTATGGGTAGTGAACGAGATGCGTCAAAATAACTGGAAATATGCAAGTTGTATCATCAGGGCACACATCTTATTGCTTAGAATACAGGAACTAAGTTTGTATGTAGTGTTTCCCCCTCGGAGTGGAATCTGTGGTGTGGATGTTTCAATGCAGTTGGTGGATTGGGTAGTTGTAGAAAAGTGGTTTCATTAGATGTGGACTACGCCTTGGGAGCCTCGATGGGTCATTTCTCTCGTGTTTCCACTAGTTAGTTAGTGGCCGAGGCGATGATCTGCTGCCACCCATTCTTACCCTACAGGGAGAGTTAAGTGTGAGTGGTTAGTGTAGTGGTGGTAAATTAAGGTGGGTGGACTCTTTTGCTAAGAGCCTGGCATGTTGTGCAAACCATGGACAGACATCTCATCAAATGGTGTGGTAACTTGAGTGCATAGGCTTGTCCGAACTTTCTGACTGAGCCTATAGATGGGGAATTATGTAGTTCTGGATAAAGGTTCGTGGCCCCACAGATCATCTCTCCAACCCCATATATCTAGAGTAGGCTAGTTGAATACCATTCAGGCAGATATATTGCTCAAACTGCATGCATACAGTAAGCAACACTATATATATATATATATATATATATATATATATATATATATATATATATATATATATATATATATATATATATATATATATACATATATATATACATATATATATATATATATTAAATTAAAAAAAAGGAGGGGATTAAGCAGAAGTTAACACCTAGAGAAATTGGGAAAGGAAAACTCAGAAAAGAAAATAACAGGGTGGGGGAGGTTACGTGCTGGATTGATGACCTTCTGCTTCAAATGGCATTGATTGTGCACAGGATGGTCACAAATTTAGTCTTCGTGGTACACAGCGTCTATTGTCTATAAGGTCATGGGCTGTTACGATTAGGGATGAGCTTCGAGTTCGAGTTGAACCCATGTTCGACTCGAATATCGCCTGTTCGGTTGTTCGTTGAATTGCGAACGTTATGGGCCATTTGCGCTAAATTCGAGTGGCGCGTCACGCCATTGCTGGCTGATGATTGGCCAAGCATGCACTAAGACCCGCATGCTTGGCCAATCACATCGCCATCTGTACAGAGAGCCGTAATTGGCCAAAGCCAAGGTGGGGTTTAGTACATGCCCCACACTATATAAGGCCACCTGTGTGGTGGCCTTGTGTAGTGTGTTGTGGCAGCAGAGAGAGATAGACAGAGAGACAGTGTCATTTGATTTAAGTTAGATAGAGTAGGCAGGCGAGTCAGTTAGCTGCACTTACAGTGTATTGTGTGTATATATATGTATCCTAAGGTTTGTGTGTGCGCGCGTGTGTGTGTGTATATATATATATATATATATATACACACTGTATTCAGTTTAGCTAGATCCATTCCTGTTATTCTTTTCCTAATATACTGACAGGCAGGCGTTTTTACAGTATTTACAGTTAGTGTACTGTGTCCTCTGCACAGTGTGCACCTAAAGCTGCCTGAAGACAATTGCTGGTGTTCTGATCCTATTAATACCTCAGGCAGGCAGCTGCAGTATTTACAGTTGGTGTACTGTGTCCTCTGCACAATGTGCACCTAAAGCTACCTGAAGACAATTGCTGGTGTTCTGATCCTATTAATACCACAAGCAGGCAGCTGCAGTGTTTACAGTTAGTGTACTGTGTCCTCTGCACAGTGTGCACCTAAAGCTACCTGAAGACAATTGGTGGTGTTCTCATACTAATAATACTACAGGCAGGCAGTTGATTCTGCTAGCTGCCGTATAATCAGTATATATATACATCCCAGCTTTGTGCAGCTACATCTCACTGCAGGCCATTAGTATGTCTGGAAGGCCAACAAGGAGAGGCAGATAGTCACAAGCCAATAAAAGAGGGCAAGCAGGCTATGTGTCTAGAGGCAACAGTGCTGGTCGTGGACACGGTGCATTCTCATCAGCACATGGCCATGGGACACGCTTGTCCTTTTTTCCAGCAGCTGGCTGTGTTGAGCCGCAACATAGACTTGGTAGAGTGGATGACCAAGCCGTCCTCATCCTCCTCATCCTCTCTCACTCAGACTCAGGGTACTTTGTCTGGCAAAGCAGCTGCCAACGCGGCCTCTTCCCTCAGCTCAATGGCATCAGTCACTCCTTCCCTAGCCCCACCATGTCCTCCTGAGGAGTCCCCCGAACTGTTTGAGCACAGTGTTGGGTCCAGAGAGAGGGGGTGCCCAAGAAGGACAGCAATCTGGCAGTCATGTTCCCCCAGCTGCAGCATACTGCCAGGTTTGCTCCAGTGATGAGGAAGTCACTGACTCCATGTGGGTGCCTGATAGGAGAGAGGAGGAGGAGGATGCTCATCTCCAACGAGGCAGGATGCCCACCAGGGGCCAGCTTAAGGGCAGAACACTGACTGCATCAAACGGCAGAGCTCCGCATGTGCAAGGCGCTGCTGTCTTTGCGTTATTCCAAAAGTTCTTTGGTGTGGTCCTTTTTTGAGACGAGTGCATCAGATCGCACCGCTGCTATTTGCAACATATGTCTCAATCTTATCTTGCGTGGCCAAAACATCACCCGCTTTGGCACCACATGCTTGACCAGACATATGTTGACCTGCCATGCAGTTCGTTGGCAACCGTACCTAAAAGACCGACAGCAAAGAACAAAGCGGACCTCTCCTTGCTCCTCATCAGCTGGGATCTCCAACCTCACTATACCTTCAGTCCTCTCTGAAACCTGCACTGAGAGGAATGAAGGTGTAGAATTAGGTGTGTCACAGCCAAGTACTTGCGGGCAATCTGCTATCGGTACACCGACGTCAGATTGTACCAGGCAAATTTCTCTGCCCCAGCTGCTGCACCACCGAAAGACGTTCACCCATCCACATGCCCAGTGGTTGAATGCTAGCTTGGCTAAATTGCTAGCTCTTCAACTGCTGCCTTTTCAGTTGGTAGACTCTGCCCCCTTCCGTGAGTTTGTGGAATGTGTGGTTCCTCAGTGGCACAGTGCCACTTTTTCTCACGGAAGGTGATTCCGGCTCTCTACCGGCATGTGGAAGGCAATGTGTTGGCATTGCTGGACAGGGCGGTCAGCGGTAAGGTGCATATTACTGCTGACTTATGGTCCAGCAGGCATGGACAGGGACATTACCTATCTTTCACCGCGCACTGGGTGACTCTTCTGGCAGCTCGGAAGGATGCAGGACAGGGTGCAGTAGTGTTGGCGGTTGTTCCTTCACCACGCCTCCAAAATTCTACTAGTGGTGATTCTGCCACGCCCCTATCCTCCACCCCCGTCTCTTCTTCTTCCTCCATGGCCTCTTCCTGTGCTGATTTGTCCTTGGAACCAGCAGTGCTCCGTAGGCGTTCAAGGGGCTACGCAAGCATGCAGGCCAAAAGATGCCATGCGGTGCTTGAGCTGGTGTGCTTGGGGGACAGGAGCCACACTGGGGCAGAGATTCTGTCAGCTCTGCAGGGGCAGGTTCAGAGGTGGTTGACGCCACGCCAGCTTAAGCCAGGAATGGTGGTTTGCGACAATGACACCAACCTCCTCTCCGCCCTCTGACAGGGACAACTGACTCATGTGCCCTGTTTGGCTCAAATCCTTAACTTGGTGATGCAGCAGTTCTTAGGCAGGTACCCGGGCTTACAGGATGTCCTAAGGCAGGCCAGGAAAGTCTGTGTGCATTTCCGCTGGTCAAATAATGCCAGTGCTCGGCTGGCTGACCTCCAAAAGGAATTGAACCTGCCCAAGAACCGCCTAATCTGTGACATGCCCACCAGGTGGAACTCAGTGTTGGCCATGCTGCAGCGGCTGCACATGCAGCAGAGGGCCATCAATGAGTACCTATGTGACTATGGCACCAGGACAGGGTCAAGGGAGCTTGTTTTTTTCCCCACGCCAGTGGGCCATGATCAGTGATGCATGCACTGTCCTGCCACCATTTGAGGAGGCCACAAGGATGGTGAGCAGTGACAGTGCATGCATCAGTGACACTGTCCCTCTTGTCCACCTGTTGGAGCACACGCTGCATGGAATAATGGACAGGGCACTTGAGGCAGAACAGAAGCAGGAAGAGGAGGACTTCCTTAGCTCTCAAGGCCCCCTTTATCCAGACAGTGTTCGTGCGTGCCCGCCGATCACACAGGAAGAGGAGGAGGATTGTGTCAGCATGGAGGTGGAGCCTGGCCTGGCATCAGCAGCAGTCTTCAAGGGATCATTTACAACCCCAAGAAACCCATGGACTTGTACGTGGCTGGGAGGAGGTGGCTGCAGATCATGTCGTCCTTAGTGACCCAGAGGACTCCGGACCGAATGCCTCAGCAAACCTACGCTGCATGGCCTCCCTGATCCTGCAAAGCCTGCAGAAGGATCCTCGTATTCCTGGTATCAAGGGGAGGGATCATTACTGGCTGGCAACCCTCCTTGATCCACGTTACAAGCGTAAGGTTGTGGACCTTATCTTCCCATCGCAGAGGGAGCAGAGGATGAAACATCTTTGGTAGGCCTTGCAGAAAGGTCTGTGCAACGCGTTTCCAGGGACTGGGAGGTTACAAATTCCTGTTCCTGGACAACATGTTGCTGAGGCTTCGGTCAGTAAAAGGGGGTGCAGGGGAAAAGGTGGCCATCTGACCGATGCGTTCAGACAATTTTTTAGTCTGCACTCCAAGGTATGGTCGGTTCCAGCTACCATCGCCAGCGTCTGTTTTACATGGTGCAGGAATACCTAGGGGCAAGATCAGACTTGGACACCTTTCCCACCAAAAATCCTCTGGGTTATTGGGTCTTGAGGATGGATCACTGGCCAGAGCTTGCATAGTATGCAATTGAGCTACTGGCATGTCCTGCATTCAGCATTCTTTCGGAACGCACATTCAGTGCTGCTGGAGGCTTTGTAACCGATCACAGGGTGCGCCTGTCCACCAGCTCAGTCGATTGACCAACCTTCATAAAAATGAATCAGTCTTGAATCACCACCAGCTACCAAGCACCTGATGCTGATGTAACCAAATTACTTTTTTTGAAATGTCAGATCCCTTCAAGACTGCCTATGCTGATGCTGAGTGACTCTCCTGTTATGCTGAGAGACTATCCTCTTCCTCCTCAATGATCATGCTGATAGCTTGTAAGAACATTTTTGGTTCTGGGCGTCGCCACCAGTGGCTAAGGTCCAATTTTTGAGCCCCTGTTTAACAGGGGCGTGTACTGTAATTACAATTTTTGATGCAATACTTTGCAGCAGGGCTCATTCCTGTGCTCCAACTAGAGTATCTGTGAGGGGTTGCAGTGTTGTGGCACCAGCACCAGTGCCTAAGGCCCAATTTTTCAGCCCCTGTTTAACAGGGGCATGTAATTACAATTTTTGATGCAATACTTTGCAGCAGGGCTCATTCTTCCGCTCCAACTAGAGTATCTGTGAGGGGTTGCAGTGTTGTGGGAACAGCACCAGTGCCTAAGGCCCAATTTTTCTGCCCCTTTTTAACAGGAGTGTGTAATTACAATTTTTGATGCAATCATTTACAGCGGGGCTCATTCCTGCGTTCCAACTAGTGTATCTGTGAGAGGTTGCAGTGTTGTGGCACCAGTGCCTAAGGCCCAATTTTTCTGCCCCTGTTCAACAGGGACATGTAATTACAATTCTTGATCTAAAATTTCACAGCAGGGCCCATTCCTTCACCCACCAAGAGTAACTGTGAGGGCTTACAGTGTTGTGACAATACCACCACCACCACCATCAAATGCCCAATTTTTCTGCCCCTGTTCAACAGGTGCATGCGATTACAATTCTTGATATAATATTTCTCAGCAGGGCCCGTTCCAGCGCCCACCAAGATTAACTGTGAGGACTTAGTGTTGTGGCACCAGCACCACCACCACCACCACCAAAGGCCCAATTTTTCTACCACTGTTCAACAATGGCATGTAATTACAATTCTTGATATAATAGTTCACAGCAGGGCGTTCCAGCTCCCACCAAGAGTAACTGTGAGGGCTTACAGTGTTTTGGCAACACCAACACCTAATGCCGCGTACACGCGAGCAGACGGTCTATCCGACTGACTTTCGGTGGACTTCCGACAGACTTTCCTAATGAACGGACTTGCCTACACACGATCACACCAAAGTCCAACGGATTTCTACGTGATGACGTACGACCAGACTAAAATAAGGAAGTTGATAGCCAGTAGCCAATAACTGCCCTAGCGTTATTTTTAGTCCGTCGGACTAGCATACAGACGAGCGGAATTTTCAAGCAGACACCAGTCCATCGGAAAGATTTGAAACATGTTTTATTTCGAGGTCCGTCGGACTTTTGGGAAAAAAGTGCGCTGGAACCCACACACGATCGAATTGTCCGTCGGAGTCCGGTCCACCAGACCAAGTCTGCCGCAATGTCCGCTCGTGTGTACGTGGCATAAGGCCCAAATTTCTGCAGAGTATATAGGGCAGGCCCCTACTTTCAAACATCCAACTTACAAATGACTCCTACTTGCAAACGGAAGGAGACAACAGGAAGTGAGATGAAAACTACCCCTAGGAAGGGAAATTCTCTCCTGTAAGAGTTATTATGGGAAAAATGTGTCTCCTCTCCCATGATGCTTTATCACCAATCCTTGGTTCACTATAAAACCCACATTTTCAAACAACATTTGTCATTGGGACAGAAAGTGAGGTGAAATCTTCTGAAGAGGTGCACAGACAGCAAAAAAAATGTTACAGGAGTGATAACCCTTCCCTATGTTTTCCAAAAAGCTTAAAAATAGATTTTTTGGCTGGAGCTACACTTTCATAATGTACTAGTTCAAAAATTCAAACAGATTCTTCTTAACAACAAACCTGCAGTCCCTGTCTTGTTTGCACCGCCTGTATACTACTGTTCAGAGTATATAGGGCCTGGGGGCCCCACGCCTTTTGTTTTTTTCATTTGGGTGTGGGGTTCCCCTTAATATCCATACAAGACCCAAAGGGGCTGGTAATGGGCTGGGGGGGTACCCATGCCATTTTTCTCAATGATTTTCATCCATATTGCCGGGACCAGACATTTCATTAAAGCCGCAAGCAGTTTTAAATTACTTTTTTTCCTTTAGAAATGTCATTTTGTGCAGGGACAGTTCTAAACATGGGAAACACGTGCCACTTCACAGGCATAAAATAGACACCCCCAGGTACGATATTTAAAGGAATATTTCATTTTTTTTCACTTTAAGCATCATTAAAATCACTGCTCCCGAAAAAACAGCCGTCTTTAAAACTTTTTTTTGCATTGATACATGTCCCCAGGGGCAGGACCCGGGCCCTCAAACCCTTTTTAGGACAATAGCTTGCATATTATGGGAGAATGTTCAATAGCCCAAGTAGGACTGTTCGGTGTGGTATAGGATATGCAGGTCAGTGCATAAGGAGAGGGACAAGAAGAGCAGGGGGACAGAAGAATAACTGAGGGTCAACTTAGCTGAGCTTGGCGGGATCTGTCATCGCCGATCAATGGTCGCGGCTTGCTCTCCTGGTTTGCGGTGCTTTTGATGGGCTGGATCCATGATTCGGGCCAGGAGCTGAGTGGTGAGCCTGGGTTTCAGACGGTGAATGTCATCTCCTGAAACGGTGTTCCTGAGTCTCCACTGGTTCACTGCTGAGTGGAGCATTTCTTGTATCAGGGGGACGGAACTCCGCATACCAATCGGGAACTTCTGTGAAGGGGATCTCCAGTGTTTCACAGAAGTGGCGTAAATCTTCTGGCACTCTGAGAAGTGCGAATCGGTCTTGGGTAGAGGCTGACAGGGCGAAGGGGAACTTCCACCTGTATGGAATCCCCTTAGTGTGCAGGACTTCCAGGAGAGGGCACAGTTCTCTTTGGCGCTACAATGTGATGTCCTGAAACAGACAAATGTCCGTGCCATTGTGTGTCAGCGGGGTTGCAGTACAGGCTCTTCGTAAAATTTCTTCCTTTAGCTGGTAGTCAATTACACAGCAGAGCACATCTCGAGGTGGATCTGAATCGCTTCCTCGTGGGCGAAGGGCACGGTGTATGCGTTCCATACCTATTGATATAGCGGGGGGGTTTCCAGCAGGGTGTTAAATAAGCCCGTCACTTCTGCTTTTAAAAGGTCTGCATCAATCGTTTCCGGCAGGTCTCGTATGCAGAGGTTATGGCGCCTGCCACGGTTGTCCAAATCCTCCATGTGACGATTAAGGTCTCGTAGTTGCATGGTGTGGGTGTCTAAGACTTGGCAGGAAAGGCAGAGCACGGATGTAGGAGTCGCAGTAACTTTTTCTATTTCCTGGCCCCTTTCTGAGATCGATTGAATGCCGATTCTAAGGTCCGAGATTGCAGCTGTGAGTGCAGCCATGAGGGTATCCTTAATATCCATTGCCATGAAGCAGAGATCGTGCAGGCTAGGTTGTAGCTGTGGTGTGAGGACTTCCCCATCATTGTCTGGGGAGATCTGCGGGTTGGATCCGGTCGTCAGGCCTGTTGACTGAGCTGAGCCTCAGGCGGGTGCCATGTTGCCGGCTTGTGTCCAGAA
Source organism: Aquarana catesbeiana (assembly GCF_042186555.1). Taxonomy (NCBI): domain Eukaryota; kingdom Metazoa; phylum Chordata; class Amphibia; order Anura; family Ranidae; genus Aquarana; species Aquarana catesbeiana. The sequence continues at coordinate 299,775,313 of NC_133327.1, read as the reverse complement.
CATTTCCGGAATATTTTGGCTAACCCTTCCAGATAGGCCTCGGGGATAACTAGAGCGGGAGGCGGAGGAACTGCGGGAAGAGGTCTCCATGATACACAGAAGCGTAGGTGTGTGAAAAACCTCAGTTTTCATCAGATAAACCTCTCTGTCATCAGGAGCTCACAAGTTATGCTGCAATCTTCCGCTGAGGTCAGGCCACGGCCCCCCTTATTATCATTATTTACGTCAACACTCTGTCCCATGGCTTTTTGCCATTGGTCCATACTCCCATAGAGTGCAATGAATATCTTTCTGCACACACAGGTGCAGTTTATCTTGTTCTCTCTTTTTCAAATGCCAAGGACACAAAAGGACCTCCTGTCTGGGAGATTGTTTGTACTACTGCACCTCAGCCCAAAATTTCTCTTTAAGGCTCATAGTTTTTTGAACAGTTAGCACCCTGATGTCTCCAAGACTTTCTCTCTAATCTCCCAGGACTTATAGTGGCCATCAATGAGAAAAGATGTAAGTCTGTATGTCCAAACTTGTGAATTGTGTACTAGGTCTAAATCTCCTATTACCTAGCCTTCTGGCCTACTCATGCAGCTACCTATTCCCGACTGTCCTTGTACCCACCTTTCCATGGACTCTATTGTCAACGTCTCTCGTTCTCTTAGATTTACGACCACGTGGGTCATTGTAGATTATTTTGGCAAAAACATCTTTTGGAACTTTCCCTCAAGATACCCTCTGCTAACTGACCTGCTTCCTTGTTTATATAACACATTTTTAGGTTGCATGGTATTTCTTTGAATGTTGTCTCTGACCATAGTTCAGATTTTGTCATCTGCTTTTTGCAGGGTATCTTTCTATTTCTTCTGCTTATCGCTCATAATTCCTAGACTGAGAGCATCAGGCTGTCTCTGGAACATTTCCTTAGATACTTTGTATCTAAATACCAACTGGACTAGGTATCCCTTTTGCTACAGGCTACATTTGTAAATTATCTTCCAGTGTCCCTGGTGTCACTGTGGTGGTCCAAAACTGCACCCAGTTTTAACAAAAGATTCACAGACAACTGAACCGAGATTCACTAGTCTGTACCTCACTATTTAGAAGATAAATCTTTTCATAGCAAGCTACCTCACTCCCTGAAGATTCATAATCTTTTTCACATCTGTAGAAGAATACATATCAGCCGAAACTGAGGAATTTTTTTTTTAAATTGGGATATTTTTTATAGCAAAATGTAAAAAATATTGTGTTTTTTCAAAATTGTCGCTCTTTTTTTGTTTATAGCGCAAAAAATAAAAACCACAGAGGTGATCAATTTTCACCAAAATAAAACTTTGCTTGTGGGAAAAAAAGCACCTGAATTTTGTTTGGTTACAGCATCGTATGACTGTGAAATTGTCAGTTAAAGCGACGCAGTGCCATGTTCCAAAAATGGCCCGGTCAGGAAGGGGGTGAATTCTTCTGGGCTGAAGTGGTTAAAGTGCAACAGTCTGTGATTGTGATAGCATTTCCTGCAAACCAAATGTACCTGATTTGTTTGTTCATCTGTTCCAATTCCTGACCTATGCTATATTCACAAATGCCTCTAGTGTATTACACGAGGGGAAAGAAAAGATGGCTTCTGGCAGTTGCTATGCGCACTTAATAGATCACTTCTGCAGAGCATCTATATAAGTTTCAGACCACAATTAAGCATCTCAATACATTCCAATGACAGCCTAGCTGAGTGTTTTCACATCAATTTGACTACTTACTGTACACTAAACACTTAGATTGAACCAAGTGAATAAAGCAGGAACATATCTGGTAGATTCATCAAACAAAACATCACTAAAGAAAAAAGTGCCTTTTCTGAACAAGGTACTAAAGCTTATAGCCCAGGGAGAGCACTACAGATGCATTTAAGAAATTTTACTCCTCACTGTACAATCTAAAATTGGACAGGCATACTCATAAGCTCACACCTGCAAATAAACCCCTTGCCGCCGAGCATACGCAGATATGCGGCCTCGATCCGCTACTTCCAGTGGCTAGAGACAGACTGGCATGAAGCTGGAAATGGCTTTGTTCCAGTCTTCTCTCTGTAAACACGGAAGTGACATCATGATGTCACTTCCTGTTTACTCGGCTGCCAATGGCGCCAGTTTTTTAAAAAATATACAGTATTCAGAATCGTAGTTTTCAGCGATCTGAATACTTTGAAGTGCAAAGGAGGGTTTTGGTGTCTTTTAGACCCCTGATCCCTCCATAAAGAGTACCCGTCACCACCTATTACTGTCACAAGGGATGTTTACAATTCCTTGTGACAGCAATAAAAGTGATCACATTTTTTTTAAAACACAATGTAAAAAAATAAAAGTAAGTGAAATTAAAAAAATATATATATATTTTAAAGCGCCCCCGTCCCCGTGAGCTCGCACAGCAAAGAAAGCTCATACGGAAGTCTCGCCCACATATGTAAACGGTGATAAAATCACACATGTGAGGTATCGCCACGATCGTCAGAGTGAGAGCAATAATTCTAGCACTAGACCTCCTCTGTAACTCTAACCTGGTAACCGTTATTTTTTTGTTTAAATGTCGCCTGTGGAGATTTTTAGGTACTGTAGTTTGTCGTCATTCCACGAGTGTGCGCAATTTTAAAGCGGGACATGTTTGGTATCTATTTACTCGACGTAACATCATCTTTCACGTTATAGAAAAAAATTGGGCTAACTTTACTGTTTCATTTTTTTTAAATTCATGAAAGTGTCTTTTTCCCAAAAAAGTTGCATTGAAAAGACCGCCGCACAAATACCGTGTTACATAAAATATTGCCACAATCACCATTTTATTCTCTAGATTCTCTGCTAAAAAAATATGCATAATGTTAGGGGGTTCTAAGTAATTTTCTAGCAAAAAATACAGATTTTAACTTGTAAACACCAAATGTCAGAAATAGGCTTAGTCATGAAAGGGTTAATGACTTTTTGTCTAAACTGAAACTTGCTAAGTTTGCACAAGAACAGCTAAATCTGTCCAGTCCTATCAAGACAGCTGAAATCCTGACTGCCATTAAACATCTTTCCTTAGATAAATCCCATGAGGTATACAGATTTAACAATAAATACTATAAAACCTTCGAGGAACACCTTGTCCCATATTTAGAAACATTTTTTTTTTAATGCAGCGATGCTGGAGGGTAGATTTCTTCTGATATATACAGTAATGTCTGATATATACAGAAATAGCAGCTCTCTATTTGAAGCCTGGTGCTAAGGTTTACACCTCTGGTTATCTTTCTCAGCTGTTTAACATATCTAGAGGAACAATTCAACAATGTCCCTTCTCCTCACTTATTTTTGCTGTTTAGTTTAGTCCTTTAAAACTCATCCAAATATGCATGTTGTGTGGTAAATGACATTTTTAGTCCATGCTCTTCAGTTAATGGAGGCATAATGGGTAGGAAACCAACGATGGCCCAGGATGAGTTGAAAATTGACTGACATAATCATGGGTAACAAGCCCTGAAGATAAAGGTGCACCATCAACTGGCTCCATATCAGTAGGAGCCGGTTAATTTCTTATTTGAATATTATTGCTTTGGGCAAATTCTATTCTATTCACAAATTGAGATAGCAGAGAATTAACTTTATTTTTTTCATGAATCAGTTGGGGACAGACTGGGTAATGGAGAGTATTTGTTTACAGACTATCACATCAGTTGCAGGAATTGTTCTTTTAAATTTGTTGGGACAATTAACTGTGTAATGCCCAAAGCCCCCACAACATTGACATAAGTTAGCTGAATGTATTCTCTCTTTCACCTGAGTAGAAATGGATCTTTTAATAGCATCAACCTGCATAGGTTAAAAAGTGTTATGCTGCATACACACGGTCGGAATTTCCGTCCAAAAAAGTGTTATGAGAGCTTTTGGTCGGATATTCCGACCGTGTGTATGCTCCATTCAACTTTTTCTGTCTGAATTTCCGCCAGCAAAAGATTGAGAGCTGGTTCGACGGAAAAAGTTCTTGAAAGAAATTCTGCAAAAAAACACGCATGCTCGGAAACAATTTGACACATGCTCGGAAGCTTAGAACTTCATTTTCTCAGCTCATCGCAGTGTTGTGTGTCACAGTGTTCTTGACGGTTGAAAGTTCAGAGAACTTTTGTGTGACCTTGTGTATGCAAGCCAAGCTTGAGCGGAATTCCATCAGAAAAACCATCCAAGATTTTTCCGACGGAAATTCTGCTCGTGTGCACGGGGCATTAGAATCCAGAGAAACTTTTGCATCCTTCTGAACAAACTGACTAGCAGAGAAATGCATGCCACTGTTACTTCCAAACATTCCCCATCTCCCCTCCCTTTCTGTTAGTTTCTGATCAGTTTGGATACTTAATTGGATAAAACCCTCAAGATCATTAAGAGTCTCTACACTGGTGAGTTCATATTTAACTGTTCAGAGAGCCCTTGCTGGAACTGACTCTTTTGCACTGCTGGGTTCCAAGAGGCAACCCTGATCCAACATCAGAATTCAGCTGTGTACTCAGCAACAGAGCATTTACCCTGCCACAAACTAGGCAACTTTGCTGTAGCAGTAGTGCAGCAGTTGGGATCATCCAAAAGTTGATTTATCGTGGTCACAAAAGTTTCAAAAAGTCTTGTTCTACATAAGGGGAAGCCCAAGCAAAGTTGATAACAATACCTTATTTTTCTCAGAAGTAGGAAACCTCTGTCTCCATTGCTGTCTCCATTGTCTCCATGGCTGTCTCCATTAAACATGAGTAGTAGAGGCATATGTGTGTTAGCATCATCTCAGGAACATAAGCCCAGCAATTCTCCCTGCAGATCATGGATTTCCTCCTGTTGTCCTTTCACCAAACCTTCTAGTTCAGTTTTTTTTTCTTGGTAGGTGACACCAACATATGGCCTATATTATCTTTCAAAGTGGGAATGGAGATTACACTATTTTTACCATGGTGGCAAGTGCATTCAATAAAAAATAAAAGTTTACCAGGTTTATTTTTCCTCTTCATAGAACAGTGGGACCTCATGCTTTTTTTTATTTTTGCATGGGGTTTTCCCTTAAAATCCATACCTGACCCAAAGGGTCTGGAATAGAATTTGGAAAAGACCTCATGGCAATTGTTTGTGTTATTTTTGCATAGGGTCCCCCTTAACATTCATAACAGACTTAAAGGGCTACCAGGAGACAATTTAAGATGGAAGCTATGCAAAATTCTATACCTGATTCTTATCTGAGCATGCAGCCTGGCTGGCCAGAAAAAGAGGTGATGAGGATACTTGGCCATATGCCTTCAACATGAGAGGATGGCCAGGGGGGACCTTCCTGGCAAAGCAACTTGTCCCCATGTGGATAAAAGTACCCTTTACTCATTCACAAAAGCAGGGTGGTATACAGGGGTCCAATTATTGTTAAAGAGTTCATCCAGGTTTTGATGAACTCCATCCACAGGCCACCACAACTCTGGTCTGGTAGTTGTGGGGGTCTGTGTGTGAAGCTTGTTCTCATCAACATGTGATTAAGGTGCTTTACCATAGGGGTCTCCCCCTGACAAGGTACCCAAGGATCTGGTATGGAGTTTTGGGGGTCCTCATATCATTTTGTTGTTTTTATGAAGAAAAAAAAGTCAGGACAGTGCAAATATCCCCCAAAATGACCCCCTTTTATTTGAGCATGCTCTGTGTTACCCTTTTATAGCATGCTGAGCATAGCTCCTTATTGGATAAAGCAAGGGCCATCTAACTGGGATAGAATTCTATCAATGAAAATGATTTCAGTATATCACCCAGGTAATATGTCCATACACACTTGAAAGAAATAAGTGTCAGTTGGAAGTAATGTTTGAACAGATGAGTACATATCCTCTGTGTATTTCCCCTTAACTGGGGTGGGTAGCAGGATAGGAGGGTCGGCTGACTGGCGGGCGTGAGCGGTCTGAGCTTTCCCCCTTGGCTGTCCTATGGAGGGTCTACCCCCATGTACCCCCCTTTTTTCCCATAGTTGTTGGGGGACACCTTTGATGATTCCATAGAGTGGGTAATGGTGTTAAAATGAAATATGTATAAGCTATGTTTAATTAAAGAATAAATTATCGTTTCATCTAGATTGTTTGCTATAAAATGGTTTTTATTGTCTCCTGAGGAAGTGGACCATGTCCAGGAAATGCGTAAAGCCTCTATGATTACCAGATATTGACAGAGATCAAATCTACTGTTAAATATTGATGGATGTCAAACAATGTATTGCAATATGAAAATGTCTTTATGTATATTTTCTACAATGAAATGAATAAACATTGTATTTTAAGCATAAAGGTATTGTGCCTCAAACGTCCCAATTCTTTGATCCCTATGAATATTTGATTGATTTGTTAATGCATACTTCTGAGAAGATCAGTGAGCCAATAACACAAGCAGAACATTTCTCAGAAGATCTGTACACAAAAAGTGGACAGAAGGCCTCCAGGTTGCCAGGATGTGTGTCGGGCCAGTGGAAGGGTACTGAGATTGGTTCCTGCAAGCTGTAACTCTGCATGGACATTATAGAAGTGGTCTTGGCTGGGGAGTCATGCCCACTGCTATCCAGTCAGAAATCTTGATGGGGCTCATGGATGTGATGTAGGATAAATCAGTAACTGGCAGGCAGACCTATGGACAAAATGGGTAACCCTATGTGTAGAGACCTCCAACCAGGGGACGCCCGTCTATTAAGGGTGCATGGGTGCAGCCCCCCTATCCATCACCGCCTCCCCCTATCCATGTGTCTGGCCCCTTTCAGGATGCAGGATGCATGGATTCCAATGTGGATCTTGGTGTTATTCCTGAAATTTCTATATTGAGATCATCGTGTGATGAGTTGTTGGGTGTGAGGACATTTCAGGGTCTCAAGATGTAAAAACTCCTATGGTATGGCATCTCCACCAAGGAGGCAGATTGATTTCCTGTATGTCTTTATAAAGGGAGGTTTATATGCTGGTAGTTAGAGTGTCCATCTACTGTCTCTTGAGCAGGGAGACTATGTTAGCAGGCACCTCTGCAGGGGGGAACTCAGGGCTTGCAGATTCTGTGGGGAGAGTCTACTGTGTCCCTGTTTTCAGGAATAAAATGTCCAAGCCAGGCATGGATGAGAGGTTCCTTCTGATAGAACATCTGAGTGGGTGCTATAATTACTCACTTTAAAGGAGGGGACTGCAATGGTCTGTTCAGGATTGCTGATTATTTTGATGCCTGTGACTGGGAGCTCACCATTGGTGCCATATTGTTGCGGCCAGAGCCCAGATCTTCGGTGGCTGGGGATTTGAAGTGAAGATCCACACAGCCAGTCTTTTATTCCCCTTGGATGGGCCCTGTGGCACTCATCTGGAAGGTCTGATAATAATCTGCAGGGAGAGAGGCAGAAGGTGCAGATGCAAGTGTCCTCATGCTGCAAGTGATTTAGTACTGTGCACATAGACACTACAATCTTTCAGGGACTTTTAACGCAAATAAATTACACGCTACTGTTCATTTTTTGATTTGAAAATAGCTGGTGATGATTTTTTAAAAATGAAGCCCAGTTCAGTAATTCAGTATTACATATGTGGAGTATTTTTATGCAAAAGAAATCACTCTAATTATGATCTCTGAATTTCAATATGGCTGGTGTTCCTGTTCAAAATGGGGCCAATACAATTGATTAAGTATTGTGTGTGTAGGCACTACATTATTTTGGGGTATTTTTATGTGACATAATTACACTTTATTATTGGTTTCTTGTACTAGAAATGGTTGGTATGGGTCCTGTTGAAAAAGCCTAGTCAAAGAGTTTAAACACAGCAAAATATATACACTCTGATGTTGATTTCTGAGTGTAAAAATAGCTTGTGGGGGTGCTGTGATTCACTGTACTGTGCTGTAGTTCAATACTGGGCACTGCAATATTTTGGGGACTTTTTTCAGTGAAATAAATTCACTCTAATGTTGCTTTTTGATTAAAGGTATCTGGTGTCTGTCCTGTTCAAAAACTGCATATAATTTCTCTAACACTATTTATGTAGCCAATACAATAGTTTGTCTTTTTTTAGTTAACTAAGTACACTGTATTGTTGAATTTTAAAAGTTGACATGTGTGGGTGCCGTTCAAAATTCAGCCTAGTGAAAGTGTATAGATTCTATACACATAGTCACTACAACATTTTGGTGTCTTGTTTCATCAAAATAAATACACTCTATTGATTTTGATTAAAGTGGACCAGTGTCCCTCCTGTTAAAAATGCGGTCTAGTAAAAGTTATTAGTGTGTTATAAGTGTTATAAGTGTAACTAAAGACCAACCTTTTTTTACATTTTGGATAGAAGGTAGAGGGATTAGAACAGCGAATTTATTGGAGATCGGCAGCTTACTGTATTTTTGTGCCACATATAAAATTGAAGCTAGACAACAAGAAAAATCCCCTAGTGGACTTTTAAGGCACATACAAGAATATAAAGGTATATCTAATACAAATATAATTTATTGAGTTGAAACAATAAAAACATGACAATAGTGTAACATCTATTATTTGGAATGCAAATTAGGCATTTTTACATTGATGTCTATACAATATTAAAAAGTACTCTTGCATCCGACACGTTTCGGAGCATGTGTACCTCCTTCCTCAAGGGTGGGTGTAAACTAAAGACTAGGGATGAGCTTCGAGTTCGAGTCGAACATCGGCTGTTCGCCAGTTTGCCGAACAGCGAACAATTTGGCGTGTCCGCTGCAAATTCGAATGCTGTGGAACACCCTTTAAAAGTCTATGGGAGAAATCAAAAGTGCTAATTTTAAAGGCTTATATTCATGGTATTGTCATAAAAAGTGTTTGGGGACCTGGGTCCTGCCCCAGGGGACATGGATCAATGCAAAAAAAGTTTTAAAAACGTCAGTTTTTTCGGGAGCAGTGATTTTAATAATGCTTAAAGTGAAACAATAAAAGTGTAATATCCTTTTAAATTTCGTACCTGGGGGGTGTCTATAGTATGCCTGTAAAGGGGGGCATGTTTCCCGTGTTTAGAACAGTCTGACAGCAAAATTTCAAAGGAAAAAAAGTCATTTAAAACTACTCACGGCTATTAATGAATTGCTGGTCTGACAATACACATAAAAGTTCATTGATAAAAACGGCATGGGAATTCCCCACAGGGGAACCCCGAACCAAAATTAAAAAAAAAAATGACATGGGCGTCCCCCTAAATTCCATACCAGGCCCTTCAGGTCTGGTATGGATATTAAGGGGAACCCCGGCCAAAATTAAAAAAAAATGGCATGGGGTCCCCCTCAAAATCTATACCAGACCCTTCAGGTCTGGTATGGATTTTCCGTTTAAAAAAATTTTATTTTTGTAATGAGAAGGTTTACAGGCACAATATATATATATATAAAAATGGCGAAATAAACAAAGAAGACCATTACATTTCTTATACATTAACTGTATGCAAAATGACAAGAAAAAGCAAACTAACTTGAGGTCAGATAAGATCTACACTTCAATCTACTGCGCAACTCTAGGGGTAGCCTTGAGATGCTACCTACTACTCAGATTGGACGGGAGGCTAATCACCCAATACCCAATATGGGGAGGACTAGTAAATCAATCTGACTGACAGCTCTCCACCCCTGTGGGAGCATACTGTGGAAGTGCCTGTCGGTTCGAATGGTTCGCCCTCCCATTGAGACCCTGAAGCCTCACAATAAACCCCCCCCTCCATTGACCTTCAGGACCCTAAATCCGAGGGTCCGGTAGGCAGATTTTGAAGTTTGTAGAGGTAGTCAAAACCAGGTCTGACTTCGGAGAACCACAGAGAATTTGCTACCTGATCGAGATCTTCTTGAGTCAGTAGACAACATGTTACGAACTGGTGAATATAATCTTACATAGGAGACAAGAGAGTCTCTATCAGAGAAAGAGAGAAGGGTGTGAAAATAGAAAGAGAGGGGGAGGGTGGAGAGCAGCATCACTGTGTAGACCCTCCAGATTCAGGCTCCAAAGGCATGCCTGGGAACAGAGGGATTCCGCAATATCTGGCCCAAGGTTCCCATATATCAAAGAAATTACTGCTTTTGTCCTTCAGTTTGGCTACAATTTGTTCCTGCGCCATAATCCAAGAGACCTTCCTCTTGAAACCGAGGATCGATACTCTAGATTTTTTCCAACCTTCTGCTATAGATACTTTAGCCCCTAGGAGGATGAAGAATATCAGCTTCTGTGTTAATTTAGAGATATCCCCAATCCTCCCATTAAGCAGAGCGATATTGGGGTCTGGGGTTATTACTTTCTGTGATACGGTGCTAATTATACGGAACACTTTCTGCCAATATGATCTAATTCGCAGACAGGACCACCATGTATGTATCACTGAGCCCTGTAGCTTGCATCCCCTGAAGCAAAGAGGGGAGGCCCCCGGAAATGACTGACAGGCGAGCCGGGACATAATACCAACGAGTTATAACTTTGACACTGGCTTCTATCAGGGAGATGTTTAGAATACCTTTAAAAGATCTGAGGAACTCAATAGACCAGTCCTGTAAAGTTCGGGTGCTGTCTTTGTCCTCTTCCCAGGCTCAAGCATAAGCAGGTTTGTCCGAATTAGTTTTTAAAGCTGTGTAGATTAGTGATATTCCTCCCCTCTGGATTACTGTGTTGGAACACCATTGTTCAAAAGGAGTCAGGGAGGTGTTTTCAAGGTTACGTGACCAAATTGAGTGTATAAAGTGGGAAATTTGAGAAAATCTGAACCTCTCCGATTCTGGCATCTCTAAGTCTTTTCTACATTGGGACAGTGTGATGGGGCCCTTATGAGAAAGAAAGTGTCCTATTCTATAGAGGCCTTTATCTGTCCACCATTTGAACGCCTTAATGACCATCCCTGGTGGAAAGTCTGCATTGTGAAAAAGATGTGCTAGTGGTCTCATGGGGGATATCAGGTTGTGATTTTTAAAAAGGCCTGTGCCAAGGGTGATAGAATGCGAGAGGGTCGGAGACAAGATGGCTGGTCTAACTTTAGGGTCGCACCAGAGAAGGTAATCTATAGTGTTTAGTGGGGTGGCCTCACGCTCCATTGACCCCCAGCTAGGTTTTGGGCCTTTTGTGAAGACCACTGAGATTTGTGATAATTGGGCGGCCTGAAAGTAACCCCACAGATCCGGCAATCCAAGCCCCCCTTGACTCTTCAGATGGTAGAGAATACTGGATGGACATAAATAACATTTATGACCCCAAACAAAGAGGAGAATCTCCGATTGAAATTTGAGGAGGGCTTTTTTCCTAATCAGGATAGGGAGGGAGCAAAACAGATATAGGAGGTGCGGGAGAAGAGTCATCTTTACCCATCTCTCCAGGTCCCCTCTGCACTTTCGAAACAAAGGGGGTTAATTCGCGCTGTAGAGGTTGAGTAAATCTGGTGTTATTTTAATGCCTAGATAAGGAATCTCTGTTTGTGCCCAGGAAAAAGCAAAGTTGGTGGATAGTTGTGTAATAATATCTTGCGGAACCGAAATGTTTAAGGCTATCGATTTAGATAAATTGACCTTTAGGCCAGAGAATGAGCTAAAATTGTGTAATATTTTGTAGATCATAGGGGTAGACGTGAGGGGGGAAGTGATATAGAGGAGGAGGTCGTCCGCGTAAAGCGCACACTTATGCTCTTGATCTCCAAAGCGCACGACCCTAACATCTGGATTCGTCCTGACTGCAATCGCCAAGGTCTCAGTGGTGATCGCAAACAGGAGAGGGGAAAGTGGACATCCCTGTCTGGTCCCCCTACCAATTGGGAATTTCTCTGAGTATCTCCCTAAGAGCTGGACCTGGGCCGAGGGGGTAGAGTACAGAGACTTAAATGTGTTCAGGAAATAGGGGCCAAACCCCCATCTTTGAAGTAAATCAGTCATGTAGGCCCAGTGTACGGAGTCAAATGCTTTATGTAAATCGATGGAAAGGAGGAAACCCTTCTGAAGAGGGCCACCGTCCCACCCAGACTTGAGCAGGGATATAACTTCTATTGTTCTACGGATTTGGTCTGGTCCCTGTCTCCCCGGGATGAAGCCCACCTGGTCCTTATTAATATAGGTTTGAATAAAGCTCGCTACCCTATTCGCTAAGATCTTCGTAAATATTTTAATATCGTTATTAATCAGCGAGATAGGCCTGTAGTTAACTATTTCACTAGGGTCTTTCCCAGGCTTCTGGATTACAGTTATAAATACAGTATTAAGATCATGTCCCAGGGGGGTACCACCCCTAAGGGAGTTGAAAAATTTAGTTAGATGAGGGGCTAGGGATGGGGCAAACTTTTTGTAATAGCCCGTAGAAAAAACATCTGGGCCCAGGGCTGAACCCTTCTTTAAGGATCGGATCGTATCTAACACTTCCTCCACTGAAAAAGGGTCTTTCATAAGTTCTCTATGCTCTTTAGACAGTTTAGGTAGAGGAAGATTGTCTAAGAAGCCGTCACGTTGTGGATGTGGGGGAGGGTCAATGGAACTGTACAGCTTAGAGTAAAATTGTGAAAAGGCCTCCATAATCTTCGTCGGGTTTTGGGTCAAGTCACCTGCAAGCGATTTACATCCGCCGTTTGGTTGATACTGAAATAGTCTTTAATGGCTTTTTCAATATCCGTGCAATGTATCGGATCACTGAGGAGTGATTCCTGTAATCTCCATCGAGGAGGACCCTTAGTGGGACCTGCTTTCTGGGCCACCACCGAAACTATTGCGTGGTCTGACAAAGGGGAATCCAAGATTTTTGAGTTTAGGATAAGTGGGATAGTGCAGGAGCGTGAGAAGATGTGGTCTATCCTGGCATATGAGTTGTGGGGGCGGAAAAATGAGTATAGTCTTTTTTGTGTGGATTAGCTTCCCTCCATATATCAATCAGTCCTTCCTCAAACTGGAGAGCTGCAATCTTAGCACTTTGTTTGGCTGGGCCTTTAGGTCTAGACTGTCCGTTTGCTAGCCTGTCAAGTCCGGAGTCAAAGGCGATATTTGAGTCACCTCCCATAAATACAGTGCCTTTTAGGTGGATAAGAAGTTTTTTGAGCATTGAGTAAAAGAACTGTCTTTGACCTTGATTGGGTGCATAATAGGAAACAAAGGTGTAGAGTTCGCCATCTATGTGGCCAGAAACTAGCAGGAAGCGACCCTGAGGATCAACAACCGTCTATGGTTGAGAGGTATTTATATGTTTGGCAAAACAGATCGCTACTCCCTTGGTTTTGTTTTCCGTGGAAGCCAGGAAAAATTGAGGGTAATGTTGATGTATGAATGAGGGTTTATAGCTAGCCGGGAAATGAGTTTCTTGTAGCAGAAGGACATGCGCGTGCATGGATTTATATGACTGGAATACCTTTCTACGTTTAACCGGAGAGTTAAGACCTTGTGTGTTGTGTGAGAAAATTCTAAGGGGATGGTATTGATCTGAGGTGTTAGCCATAATCCAGAGGGGAGAGAACTATTTGGAATATCTGAGCCTTACCGTCTCCTGGAAAATCAAGAGTGATGCGAGGACCAGCTACTGAGACACCTGGAGTACTCCAACCTGGGAAGCTGAACCAGAGATCCCCTATGAGTCCTGAAGAGCCTACAATCGAGTATATACCAGTAGAGGGAGAGGGATGGAAGAAAGAGATGAAATGGAGGAGAAAAGGATGAAAAAATGGTGAGTATTGAAATATAAACAACCAAAAAACCAAAAATATCACAGTAGATTGTGCAAAAATGAAATGGGGTCCCATACCCCAGTCGACCCTAAGGGACGGAGCGAGTGGTCGGTCCTTCCCTTGCATCCAGTTGGACCAGAGCAGCCCTGAAACGGGGGTGCCACTTAGATCCCAAGGGACTCGGACGTTCTCTTGGGAACTAGGAGCAGTGCACTGGGTCCACCACAGCCCCAGCCCCTCTAACCCTATTGATTGAAGACAACAAATGAGTCCATCAACAACATATGACAGAGCAAACAAAATGTGTAGTTAACCTTGAAAAACTTAAGAGTAATAACAAGAATGCGATTAGACACTAACTATCGAGGCAACCCGGGATCCCCCTCACAAGTGACGGGAACCTAGGCCGCCTCAAGCCCATCCGAGCTCGACAGTGGGTATTCCTTCCCGGGGAGTCCCTTTTTTGAATGCCCCTGAGCCAAACAAAAAACAGAAAAAACACAGAACTTTGTCCAAGGAGCCCTGTCCAGTAAAAACAGTCAGATACAGAAGAGAAAAAATTTTGGCCCCATCAGGTGGTAACAATGCTAACTATCCCCAAAAGCATCCAAAAGAGCACCTGGGGTGGACCAGTGAAAAAAAAAAAGGACCGGGGTGGAACTTCCCCGGAATCCCAGAGGCTAGGAATCGCCACCAACCAACCACTGTTGGGTCACAAACCACCATCTAATCCAGGAAGGTTGAAAAGGACTTGCCGGAGGGGGTCTCTTGGTGGAGGAAGGGGTCCCTTTGCTTTTATGAGACGAGGAAGGATGCTGATTGATTAGGCCCAATTGCAGAAATAGATGTTCGCCCTCAGCAAAGGTGGAAAATCCGCAGTTCCTGCTTTTATATGCGAAGTTTAGTCTCAGAGGAAATGACCACCTGTAGGGAATATCCTTCTCTTGTAGCAATAGTAGCAATGGTTTAAGGGATCTCCTTCTTTGGACCGTGTAGAGGGACAGGTCGGCAAAAATCTGTATTTTATGTCCGTGAATAGATAATTTCTTCATGTTTCTGGCTTTCCGCGTAACCTCCTCCTTCACGGCATAAAAATGAGGCTTAACAATTATGTCTCTTGGGAGGCCATCTTTGCGTGGGGGCGCTCTGTGTGCCCTATCCAGCTCCAGGCAATATTCAGGGATCCCTGGGATGAGATCTTTGATAAGGTCTTTGACCGCAGACTGTACCTCTTGTTCAGCTTCTGGGAGCCCCCGTACCCTGAAATTGTACCGTCTCGATCTGTTTTCGAGATCGTCTATCTTCGCAAAGGCCATCTCGAGTTGATCCTGCATTTCTTGAATTTGCGCTGTATTCTGGTTAATGCACGCCCCAGCTTGGTCTGCTTTTTGTTCAATATGGTCCAATCTGAGACCAAACTGCTGCATGTGAGCTGCATTCTGAGCTAGGCTTTTTGAAAGCATAAGAGCAAAAGCTTCCATCATGGAGGGGAAATCTGTGGGGGTGGGGGCCGCCTCCTGTGCTTCGCTGACTGACAACAGCAGGCCTGTCTGTGGATCCATCATGGGGTAGATGGTAATCCGGTTTGCAGGCTTAAAAGGAGTGATTCGGTGGATGCTGGTGAATGGTCCTGGGGCTGCGGGCCGTGCACAGTACCTGGAGAATGTGGGGAGAGGAGGTCCTGATCTGCTATAGAGTCTTCAGCAGTATCAGCCATGCTGCGGTTCGGATGTGCGGCGGCCATCTTGGCATAACTGTGGGGTCCGCGGTGCCCGAGGACATAGGAGGCTTCCCGGAGGTTTCCCCTACCCTGCAGTGCCGTTGATGCTGTCTGATGCGCGCTCTGTCAGCTCACGGGGGACAGAGAAGGCTGTGGTGGCGCGGAGCTTCAGATGCTGGTGGCCATCTTGGAAGCTGCCCTGCATGCGCTCTCCTGGTATGGATTTTAAGGGGAACCCCACTCCCCGAGCCTCCCTCCATGCCATCATGGATGCGGAGTGGCCCGAAAAGAAGATGAAGACAAGAAGATGAAGAGAAGAAGATGAAGAGAAAAAGATGAAGAGAAGAAGATGAAGAGAAAAAGATAAAGAGAAAAAAGATGAAGACAGAAGCGTCACACAGCGGGAGCCTCCCTCCATGCCATCATGGATGTGGAGCAGCCCAAGGAGAATAAGGGAAGAAGACGCCGACGAGGAAGATGCCGGAGGAGAACACTGGAGGAAGAACCAAAAGAACCAGAAGAAGAAGATGGAGAAAGAAACTGAAGGAAGATAGAAGAAAGAAGAAAGAAGATAGAAGAAAGAAGAAGCATTTAAATAAAGGAATTGTCAAAAACTGTCTCTTGTCATTTTTAACATTTTTGACAGTTTTTTGGTGAAATGGTAGGGGTACTTTTGTACCCCCTTACCTTTTCACACAGGGGGGAGGGCCGGGATCTGGGGGTCCCCTTGTTAAAGGGGGCTTCCAGATTGCGATAAGCCCCCCAACCGCAGACCCCCACAACCACCAGCCAAGGGTTGTGGGGATGAAGCCCTTGTCCTCATCAACATGGGGACAAGGTGTTTTGGGGGCTATCCCAAAGCACCCTCCCAATGTTGAGGGCATGTGGCCTGGTACAGTCCAGGGGGGCCTCTCTCTTGTCCCCCCTCTTTTCCTGTGGCCTGCCAGGTTGCGTGCTTGGATAAGGGTCTGGTATAGATTTTGAGGGGGACCCCACGCCATTTTTTTTTTTTATTTTGGCCGGGGTTCCCCTTAATATCCATACCAGACCTGAAGGGCCTAGTATGGAATTTAGGGGGACCCCCACGTCATTTTTTTTTTAAATTTTGGTTCAGGGTTCCCCTGTGGGGAATTCCCATGCCGTTTTTATCAATTAACTTTTATGTGTATTGTCGGACCGGCAATTCATTAATAGCCGCGAGTAGTTTTAAATGACTTTTTTTCCTTTGAAATGTCATTTTGCTGTCAGACTGTTCTAAAAACGAAAACATG
Source organism: Aquarana catesbeiana (assembly GCF_042186555.1). Lineage (NCBI taxonomy): Eukaryota > Metazoa > Chordata > Amphibia > Anura > Ranidae > Aquarana > Aquarana catesbeiana. The sequence continues at coordinate 299,758,653 of NC_133327.1, read as the reverse complement.
CGCCCCTTTACAGGTATGCTATAGACACCCCCAGGTATGAAATTTAAAGGGATATTACACTTTTATTGTTTTACTAAAAGCATTACTACTAGCATTATTAAATTCACTGCTCCCGAAAAAAAGGCAGTTTTTAAAACTTATTTTGCATTGATCAATGTCCCCTGGGGCAGGACCCGGGTTCCCAAACACTTTTTATGACAATAATTTGCATATAAGCTTTTAAAATTAGCACTTTTGATTATTCATGTTCATGTTCCATAGACTTTAACGGTGTTCGCGTGTTCGAACAAATTTTTTGCCTGTTCGCAAGTTCTGGTGCGAACCAAACAGGGCGGTGTTCGGCTCATCCCTACTAGAGACATTTCTATTCTAGAAAGATATATTGAAAAAAAAAGATATGAGTATTCAAACACATATATGAGTATGACAGTTCATAATGTAATCTCCATATTTCTTACACTTACGTTCTTATAATGTATTTTATCTAATGATAATGGGGGAGGGGAGGGAAAAAAGGAAAAAAGAAGGCCAAGGGAGGGTTTTCTCTCCCCCTCCCCCATTATCATTAGACAAAAAACATATATATTTTTGAATGAATTCTTATTTTCGTTGCTGTTGTTTTTACTTAGAGCTATATGGAATGCCAAGTCAGCAATACATTATAAGAACGTAAGTGTAAGAAATATGGAGATTACATTATGAACTGTCAAACTCATATATGTGTTTGAATGCTCATACCTGTTTTTTTTCAATATATCTTTCTAGAATTGAAATGTCTCTAGCTCACACGCACCCTTGAGGAAGGAGGTACACATACTCCGAAACGCGTCGGATGCAAGAGTACTTTTTAATACTGTATACACCTAATTTGCATTCCAAATAATAAGTGTTACACTATTGTCGTGTTTTTACTGTTTTAACTCAATAAATTATATTTGTATTAGATATACACCACTATGGGATTTTTCTTGTTGTCTAGGGATTAGAACAGCTGTGAGTTTTTATTGCTGTCTGCACCCCCGTTAAGGGGATTCCCCCTCTCTATTTGTCCTGTCTACCAATATCATCAAAAGTTACTTTCACTTTGACAAGTCACTTTCAAAGAGGAAATCACAAATTTTGCAGTCACCAGTCTTTCAAAGGGGACACTAGTTCTCCCCAGGATTCCCTTTTTTTTAAAGGATTTCCTCTCACTTCCTGTTGTGGCTATGAGACAGAAAGTGAAGAAAAATCTCCCCTATGAGACATAGCTGGCAAAAAAAGAATGACAGGGGTTATAACCCTCCCTTACTCTATCCAAAATGAAAAGAAGTTTTGCATTTAGTTCTTCTTTAAATACTGTGAATAGAGTCAGTGCAATATGTATGCCTTTGTTCTGTGAAATAATACACTATACTTTTTATTTCTTGCTTAAAACATCCCCTGTCCCTCTGTCTCAAAACCTGACTTTTTAAAGCTGCTTATATAGTTTGAATTAAGTATCTATAATATTTCTGTCTGTGAAAAAATACACTCATATTTTGATTTTTGGATGAAAACCTGTCTGATGTGTCCCCACTTACATAGTGTGTATAAAGTCTGTACAATTTCTATGTTTTTTTTTTCTTTAGAATAATTTACACTAATTGTGATGTTTCTTTAAACCTGCTTGCTGACTCCCTATGAGGATTATTTGGCATTATTCTTGGACAGATGTAAAGAATATTGTAGTTAGATACAACACTGTTTACCCAAATACATTCTTAGCTAGTCTGTGATGTTCCTAAAATATAATTTAAGAATTAAATGCATCTTTTAAAAATCGTATCCTGTCTTAATAAAGCTGGAGTAGAAACAGAATTCTAGATTACCTACATTAAGAATGATCCACTGAAGCTACAAAAAGCTACAGAACATTTTGGGGACCTGTTAAATTAAATTTCTTACACTGACTGAAGGTCACAAGAAAGCAGTAAGAGAGCAGTTTGTTGCATAATAAAACACTTGTTTTAAATCCCTGGTTTGGTACATTCACAACTTTTTATGTCTAAGAATCACCTATGATCAAAAGCCTTCTGTTTTGGAAGTTAAAAAAAAGGTTGAAGGAAAGTATCATAAGATAAATCATGTATAAATCACGTATACTGTAAGAATACATCTTACATCTCATATGGCAGAAATCTGTTTAAATCTTGAGGAGGCTTATTAGACTTTTTGTTATATTTATTTGTATTTACAGGATGAATGGTTAATTTCTTTCTCTTACATTTTAGTATACAGTATTAGTATTGCTCATTAGTGTTGATAAATAATTGCTTAAAATTATACCTTAATTTCTGGTGAAAAAAAAACACGAAACATGATAAGAAATAGGAAAGCCAGAAAAACTTAAAAGTAATTTATAGGATATTTAGCTTCTCATGTTTATGGTGAAAAAGAGAATAATGCAGCAGCCTTTGCTCTTTTTTTAGAGCTATAATACAACTTTATTAATTTCATTTTCCGAAGAAGAAAATTACATTTATTTAGAGGATATTCTCTGTCTAGGTTAGCAGTAAAAAATGTGGCTGATTTTTTTCTTAAAAAAATGCAGTTAAATTGTTGGCTTCATAGGGATCAGGTTTGGATTAATCATTGTCATGGGTTCAAGGCAAATCCTGCATGTTTGAGATTCACAGTCCCAACAAATGAATACAGGAATTCGGTAGACTAAATTCTTTCTAACCATCATGCACTGTCTGACCATTGAATTTTAGCTGGCTTAGAAGGGGTTGTGTTATGTGCCAGCACCCTCACTATAAAATAGTGAGTTCCCAGCAGCCATAAATCAGTGTGTGTTATTGTAGTTTAGGTAGAACTGATAGTTTGTGTATGGATAGTTAGTTGCCCGACAGTGGTACACTTTGCTATATAGTACTAAATTACTTTGAATTACTGTGTGATGGGCAATATATCCTTGTGTACCTCCCCTATGCTCACACTCAACAGTCCTTTTTATGAATACCTTTTGTGTGTGTGTCAGCAACAACTGTAGGTTATTGTTTAGCTGCTGATTTCCCCTGACAGTCTTTTTTAAATTGTCTTTTATTTTATTTCTGCTAAAAAATGGTTTGGAGTTTAGTGTTTCAGGGTTTATTTGGGGGGTATGTTTTACTTTTATTTTTTTTTCAACATTAATTTTTTATTCAGTTTTCAATATTACAGAAGATGAAAAGCCTTGAAAAGTTAGTACATTACAAGTACATATTTCAATGAAAAAGAAAGAAATGTATGGAGCTTATACATATAATTGTTCTATAAAACGTTATCTATAACAACACTTATCATTCCTCTTAATCTTTGGTCTATCCCCCCATCCCGATCGCCCCTCTGGGAACTAACTGCGATCGGGAGTGAGGAACCGCCCGTTGCATAACTTCTACTATTTCTCTTTTTGTAAAGTAAGTGTATATTTCCAGAAGTACGTACTGTCATCTTCTTTTGTAATGAGAAATATACTGTTAGAAGATTTAACTCGGAACTGGGAAATTATAAAAGTAAAATAAAAATTAAAGAAAAAGAAATTAGAAAGGAGGGGAAAAAGGGGAGTAGGAACTAATTTCTTGAGGTTGGATTTCTTTGTTGATTTTTATTTATGTAAATTTTCCCCATTTATAATTTATGGTTTTATTTTCCCATCTTGTGTCCATAGTTTTTGTACCATTCTATCCATGGTTCCCATTGTTTAAAGAATTCTGCGTATTTCCCTTCTCTATAGGCTAGCATACTTTCATAGGTAAAGTGGGTTGTGAGTGTGCGAACTATATCTGCGATGTCCGGGATATTAGGGGATCTCCAGAGTCTAAGTATGACCAACTTGGCTGCTAGGAATAGGTGTGTAGTAAATGATCTGAATAGGTGGGGGATATTGTCGATGCCTAGGTTTAAAATGGCCAATTCTGGTGAAAGTTGGATGGTTGTTCCTGTGACTTGTTGAAAAATTATGAATACTTTGGGCCAAAATACTGCTAATTTCCCACATGACCACAGTATGTGGAACAGGGTTCCTGGTTGTGAGCAGTTCCTCCAGCATAACGGAGGTGTTGAGGGATCAAATTTTGCCAGTCTGTATGGCGTTAGGTACCATCTTTGTGTTATTTTATGGGATATTTCCCACAGGTTTGTACTTTTGGTGGCTGAGTATATGTATTGTAATGCTTTGTGCCACTGGTTTTCAGTATATGATGTTTCTAGGTCTCTTTCCCATATTATCATAGGGTTAGATTTCTCTAGGATAGATTTGTTGCCTAAAAAAATCATAGAATAGTGAAATTCCTCCCTTGCGATTCACTGTGGAGGTAAGATAAATATGTATTTTCCAAAATAACTTGCATTGTAGTAGTTTGTTATTCCTAAGAAATGAGGATATTCGTATGTAGTTAAATTGTTCAGAGGCTGGAAGGTCAAATTCTGATTGTAGTTGTATGAAAGATTTTAATTTATCATCTTTGAATAGGTTAGATATCCATTTTATTCCTGTAGCTGACCACTTAGCTAAGCATAAGTTAGGGACAGTTATTGCTATCGCTTCAATAGGTATATCGAGATGAATAATGGGTGATGGTATGGGATTAATTGCTGTTAATTTTTTCCAGCAAGCTTGTGTCGCTAGTATTGTGGGGGATAAATATTTATGTTTTTGGACTTGGAAAGGTGAGGCCAGAATGAAGTTATATAGGTTCCCCCCTGGTATTTGAGATTGTTCTAGGGTTCCCCAAAGTGGTGTTGCATGATTAGGAAACCACCCTCTGATCTGCGCTAATACTGCCGCCATGTGGTAGTCTCCAAAAATTGGAGCTCCCACTCCTCCTGCCTTTTTTGCTTTGCTGAGTTTAGAGAAGGAACTGCGTGCTTTTTTACCCTCCCATAAAAAGGTAGTTAATATACATTGTAGATTTTTAAAAAAGGTTTTTGGTACTAGTATGGGAATTGTTCGAAAAATATACAATATTTGAGGTAATATTTGCATCTTAAATGCTGCGAGTCTACCTGACCATGATAGTATAAGTTTGCTAAGTTTTTGTGTTCCTTCTTTTACCTTCCCTTCAAGTGGTAAATAGTTTGCTTTAAACAGTTGGTCAGGGTGTGAAGTAAGGTTAATCCCAAAATAATTAATCATGTGATTGTTCCATATATATGGGTATTTAGCTTGTAGTTCCATTTTGTTTTGTTGGGATACACCTAGATCTAGTATGTATGATTTGGTATCATTCACTTTATAGTATGACACTTTGCCGTAGTCCCTGAGAAGGGAACATACTTTCTCCAAGGAAGGCACCGGATCAGTAAGCATCAGGATCACATCATCAGCAAAAAGACTGATGACATGTTTTCTTTTATTGATCATAAAGCCTTGTATTTGAGGTGACTGTCTAATTTTGGCTGCTAGTGGTTCCATGAGTAAATTGAAAATGAGGGGGGACAAGGGACACCCCTGCCTCGTGCCATTTGAAATCCCGAAGGATCTAGATAACATGCCTGATGTGTATACTCTTGCTGACGGAACAGTGTACAAGGCCAGGATGGCGGATAGGATGTGTCCTGTTAGTCCGAATTTCTCTAGGGTTTGTGACAGGTATAGCCAATGCACCCTATCAAACGCCTTCTCCGCATCCAATGCTAGAAGCAGAGAAGGCGCTCGAGTTCTCCTAGCTATGTGGATTATATTTATTAGGCGTCTGGTCGCATCTGATGCTTGTCTTCCTTTTGTAAAACCCGATTGGTCTGAGTCAATTAAGGTAGGGAGTATATTTATCATTCTAAGTGCTATCATTTTGGCGTAGATTTTCAAGTCATTGTTTAGTAATGAAATTGGTCGGAAATTTTGGGGTTGATCCGGTGTCTTCCCAGGCTTAGGTAATGTCAAAATAATTGCTTCAAGAATTTCAGGAGGGAAGGAAGCAGAGGCAGCAGCTCTATCGTACACTTTAAGGAGGTGCGGACTTAAAATCGACTGGAAGTTCCTATAGTACTCGCCTGTTAGACCATCTGGTCCTGGTGATTTGTTGTTCGGGAGTGTTTTTATGGTGTTTAATAATTCTGTCAGGGAAAATGGTAAGTTGAGCGTTTGTAGTTGAGAAGGTGTGAGTGTGGGAAGATCTATGTTGGATAGGAAGTCATTTATTGTTTTTGGTGTAGGTTGCGGTGTTGTATCGTCTTTGCGTAGGTTATATAATAAGCCATAATAGTCGCTAAATGCGTCTGCGATGCCTTGCGGGTCATATATTTTTTGCTTTGTGTTTGGATGTATAATGTGGGCTACTTTGGTCTTAAAGCGTTGTCCTTGTATCCTCCTTGCCAATGCTTTACCAACTTTATTGCTAGTGGAGTAAAAGGACATTTTTGATTGTTTTTCTGTTTGTTCGTAAGTTTGAATTAATACTAATCTGAGATTATGTCTTAATTCAATAAGTTTAGTGCTTATGGAGGGGGTGGGGTTGCTTTTATTAAGAGCTTCCAGAGTGTCAATTTCTTTTAGTAAATTCACGATTTTTTGCTGCCGCTGCTTCCTGAGCCTAGCTCCTAGTTGTATAAATATTCCCCTTATATATGCCTTATGGGCATTCCATAATAGAGAGGCATCATTTGTAGATGGCGAATTGACCCGAAAATAACTGCACAAGTGGTCTTCCAATATTTTTTTGGTTTTAGGGTTTTGGATGATGAGGGAGTTAGCATGCCACATATAAGCGGCGGTGGTAGAGTAAGAATATTTTAGTGTAAGTAGAACAGGAGCATGGTCTGACCACGCTATTGTTCCTATTTTGACTTGGGATACTTTTTGTAATAGCCACTTGTCCGTCAGGATCAGGTCAATTCTCGAATACGTACAATGTCTATGTGAGAAAAAAGAATAATCCTTTTCACTGGCGTGTAGGCAACGCCAAGTATCGAATAAGTCATGTGATCGTAAAAAATTGTTTAGAGAATATGTTCTTTTAGAAGGGGCTGTAGTAGAGTCCATTTGTGCATCCGGAACAATGTTAAAGTCCCCGCACATTATGAGAGAGCCTTGGTGTAAGTTCTTTACTTTCCTCATGAGCCCATGTAAGAATTTGATTTGCCGTTTATTGGGTACATAAACATTGAGTAGGGTGTATCGGATGTTGTTGATATCGCATATTATAATGAGATAGCGTCCTGCTGTGTCCGTCATAGTTGAGATTAGGTTAAAAGCGATTGTATCTTTTACCGCAATCATCACCCCTCTTTTTTTTGCTGGCATGTTAGAGAAGAAAAAATGTTGGAAAGATTTATGCGAGCATTTAGGTGGTGCCTTTTGGTGAAAGTGGGTCTCTTGGATGCATAATATATCACATTTAGATGTATCTGCCTCTTTCCACAAAGATGCTCTCTTAGCTGGGTGGTTTAAGCCGTGGGCGTTTACTGAGAGGATGTTAATTGGCATCTTGGTATTTTAAGTGATATGTTTGTGTCTGATGATAAACGTACTCACAATTAGGAGTAGTGGGAGGTTGGATGAGTTCCGACACTGTTCTTTTGTTCTTCTTGTGGACATTCCTGTTGAGTTTGTGGATATCTTGATCGTGGTAAGGGTGGTCGTTGAATTCTTCTGGATAGAATGGTGGGTATAGTTCCTGTAAAATAGGGAAAAGTGGAAAGCAAAACAAAAGAAGAGAACCAAATAAACTAAAACTTAAAAGGAGGGTTATGTTAACCCTTGTGCAGACCATGTCTGCTCAAGCTTTGGGAGCTTGTGGTGTGGTATAAGCTCCAATAAGCGGGGCCCTATGATGGGCTAGTGATATGAGGCCTACCATTCTAGGCTTAGGGTGGCTGCTGTCATTTGTAAGCTGCGGTTTGCTGCCAGTCTGGAGGAATTTTGTTGAGGTTCCTATCGTCAGAGGAGGTGGTATGTTCATCTGAAGTGATTTTCCACTTTTGCAGCAGTTGGTATCCCTTAGATGGGGATGTGATTACATGGTTCACTCCATCTTTAGTGATTAGCAGTTTAGTTGGATAGCCCCATTTGTAGGTAATGTTGTGGTTCCTTAATGCTTTGGTAATGTTATTCAAATTCTTGCGCAGTTGTAAAGTAAATTGTGACAGATCTGCATAGAATTGTAATGCGGCGTATTCTGTGTCACGGTGCTCCCCTTACGTGTAATTGTCATCAGGCGTTCCTTTGATTGGTAGAAGTGCATTCTGAATAATACATCTCTAGGTACATTTTCTGGGATAAATGAGGGTTTAGGAAGCCTATGTATCCTATCTATGGACAATTCTATGGCCGGTACTTCAGGCATAAGGGTGGTTAGCATTGCAGTCGCATAGGTGCGCAGATCTGAAGGTTGCACATTTTCCAGTATTCCACGGATCTTAACGTTATTGCGTCTGGATCTGTCTTCTAAATCTGCTAATTTAGCTTTGATCCATGTTTGTTCTTCTTCCGCTGTATCGTGTGCGTCTACCAGGTCGTTAATGGTGGTGGCATAGTCCCCCATCCTGGTCTCAATATGATCTACTCTTTCTCCCACTGCAGTTAGTTCTGTGTTAAACTTCCTCATGCATGCCATCATGTCAGTGTGCAATGTGCTTCTTAAAGATATGAGCATGTCTTTTAGTGTGGTGTCTAACACTGGTTGGTTCAGCGTGGGGAAGGAGACTATGGAGTCTGGGAGCTCTCTTGTGTCCTCTTGTGAGTCTGCATTAGATCTTACCTCACAGGTCTGTGTCCCAGAATCATCCATTCTGAAGCGTGCCTTGGCCGGGCTTCTATTTAGTGGTGATGAGGGTTGTGAGGAGTCTTCCATTTCAAAAGCACGTCTGTAGGCCTGGGAGTCGCGGCTCTGTGAGTGCTTGTGAGCCGCGCGCTGTGATGGAGAGGAGCCGGCGCCATCTTGTCCATGAGGCCGCTGTGGCTGTGTATAATAGTCCGTTAACTTTTTCGGGCGGTGTTCCGCCTGCCGTTTTCTAGGCATGTTCCCGGATGGTTGGGGGAGTGATCCGCCGGTGTTAGAGGTTTTTATGGTGCCTCTAGTCGCTGTGAGCCGCTATTTCTTCCCGCTGTGTGCTGGAGCTCAGGAGTCACACCGCCATCTCGGTGGAGTCCAGGCCACGCCCCCATTTTACTTTTATTGAGATTAACGGTTTACGTAAAAACGGGTGACCCTGCATCCCTCTGACACCACGGGAACTAATGGGGAAGTCCCCGTGCATCAGAGGGGGCGGGGTCACTGGGTGGCCCCGCCCTCAGTTATATAAGAACTGTCACAAGAACAGAAGCATCACACAGCGGGAGCCTCCCATTGAGGCAGAACGTCCGGAGGATGAAGTGGGGAAGAAGAAGCCGGAGGAAGATGCCAGAGGAAGATGGAGAAGACCAGAGGAAGAAGCAGAGGAATGGAGGAAGAAGCAGAGGAAGATGGAGGAAGAAGCAGGGGAAGAAGAAGATGGAGGAAGAAGGAGAAAAAGTAAGGAAGACCAGAAGAAGATGGAGGAAGAAGCGGGGGAAAGAAAAATGACATTATTAATAAAGGAATTGTCAAAAAACGGTTATTGTCTTTTTTACCATTTTGAGAAACTTTTTTGTGAAATGGTAGGGGTACTTGTACCCCATTACCAATTCACACAGGGGGGGGCTAAGATCTGGGGGTCCCCTTGTTAAAGGGGGCATCCAGATTCCGATAAGCCCCCGCCCGCATACCCCCCACAACCACCAGGCAAGGGTTTGGCTACCCCAAAGCACCCTCCCCATGTTGAGGGAATGTGGCCTGGTATGGTTCAGGAGGGGGGGCGCGCTATCATCCCCCCTTTACTGCGGCCTACCAGGTTGCGTGCTCAGATAAGGGTCTGGTATGGATTTTGAGGGGGACCACTATGCCATTTTTTTTTTTTAATTTGGCGCAGGATTCCCCTTAAAATCAGTGTGGTATGGATTTGGTATGGAACTGTACTTTGTTGTAATTAATAATAATTACAACAAAGTACAATTAAAATAGTTCGACCCAAACTTATGCTCAGGCCGAACCGTTCGCCCATCCCTACTAATTAGTAGTGGTCTGCCTCACAGCTGCATGTAATAATAATTACAACAAAGTGCAATTAAAATAATTGACATCTGGTATGTACCCCCACCCCGTTTTTTTTAACATTTGGTGCAGGGTTCCCCTTAATATCCATATCAGACCCGAAGGGCCTGGTATGGATTTTAGGGGAACCCCCACACAATTTTATTTTTTTAATTTTGGTTTGGGGTTCCCCTTAATATTCATACCAGACCCAAGGGGCCAGTCCATTACCAGGCACCAAAGGGCCTGGTAATGGACTGGGGAGATCTCATGCTCTTTTTTTCAATGATATTTATCTATATTGCCGAGACCCAACAATTCATTACAGCCGCGATCAGTTTTGAATGACAATTTTTCCTTTAGAAATTTAATTTTGCTGTGGTACTGTTCTAAACACAGGAAAAATGCGCCACTTTACAGGCATACTATAGACACCCCCAGCCACGATATTTAAAGCAATATTTCATTTTTATTGTTTCGCTTTAAGCATTAAAAAATCACTGCTCCAGAAAAAACTTCTGTTTTAAAAAAAATTGTAATTGATGCATGTCCCCTGGGACAGGACCCGGGTCCCCAAACGCTTTTTATGACAAAAACTTGCATATAAGCCTTAAAAATGAACACTTTTGATTTTTCATGTCAATGTTCCATAGCCTTTAACGGTGTTCCGAATTTTCTCTGAACACCGCATATTGTTTGGTGTTCGCAGAACATCCGAACAAAGTTCAACCCAAACTTATGCTCAGGCCGAACCGTTCGCCCATCCCTACTAATTAGTAGTGGTCTGCCTCACAGCTGCATGTAATAATAATTACAACAAAGTACAATTAAAATAATTGACATTGAGAATTGTATTTAATAGAATGGAGGGTTTTACTAAAATAAATACAAATATTTGGTTTTAGTCCTAAATCATACTTATAGTGTATAGGAGCACAGTCTCCCAGCTGCTGACTTACAGACAATCCTATTAAGAATATTATACCACAGGGAATATGAAATACACCCCTGTAATATCCTTTGGCTTCACTGAAATCCTCTCACTCTTGTAGAAACCCCATGTCATAAACTACAGTGCCTTAAAAAAAGGTTCATACCCCTTGAAATTTTCCACATTTTGTCATGTTACAACCAAAAACGTAAATGTATTTTATTAGGATTTTATGTGATAGACCAACACAAAGTGGTACATAATTGTGAAGTGGAAAAAAAATGATAAATGGTTGTCAACTTTTTTACAAATAAATATGTGAAAAGTTTGGCATGCATTTGTATTCAGCCCCCCTGAGTCAATACTTTGTAGAACTACCTTTTGCTGAAATTATAGCTGCAAGTCTTTTTGGGGATGTCTCTACCAGCTTTGCACATCTAGAGAGTGACATTTTTACCCATTCTTCTTTGCAAAATAGCTCAAGCTCTGTCAGATTGTATGGAGAGTGTCTGCGAACAGCAATTTTCAAGTCTTGCCACAGATTCTCAATCGGATTTAGGTCTGGACTTTGACTGGGCCATTCTAACACATGAATATGCTTTGATCTAAACCATTCCATTGTAGTTCTGGCTGTATGTTTAGGGTCGTTGTCCTGCTGACTTTAACAGGTTTTCTTCTAAGATTGTCCTGTATTTGGCTCCATCCATCTTCCCATCAACTCTGACCAGCTTCCCTGTCCCTGCTGAAGAAAAGCATCTCCCCAACATGCTGCCACAACCATGTTTCATGGTGGGGATGGTCTGTTCAGGGTGATGTGTAGTGTTAGTTTTCCACCACACATAGCGTTTTGCTTTTAGGCCAATTTTGGTCTCATCTGACTAGAGCACCTTCTTCCACTTGTTTGCTGTGTGCCCCACATGGCTTCTTGCAAACTGCAAACAGGACTTCTTATGGCTTTTTTTTCAACAATGGCTTTCTTCTTGCCACTCTTCCATAAAGGCCAGATTTGTGGAGTGCACGACTAATAGTTGTCCTGTGGACAGATTCTCCCACCTGAGCTGTAGTAGTTCCTCCAGAGTTGCCATGTGCCTCTTGGCTGCTTCTCTGATGAATGCTCTCCTTGCCCCGCCTGTCAGTTTAGGTGGACGGCCATGTCGTGGTAGGTTTGCAGCCGTGCGTACTCTTTCCAATTTCAGCTTGTAATTTTTTTATAACATAACCCTGCTTTAAACTTCTCCACAACTTTATCCTTGACCTGTCTGGTGGGTTCCTTGGCCTTCATGATGCTGTTTGTTCATTAAGGTTCTCTAACAAACCTCTGAGGGCTTCACAGAACAGCTGTATGTATACTGAGATTAAATTACACACAGGTGGACTCTATTTACTGATTAGGTGACTTCTGAAGGCAATTGGTTCCACTAGATTTTAGTTAGGGATATCAGATTAAAGGGGGCTGAATACAAATGCATGCCACACTTTTCACATATTTATTTGTAAAAAATTGAAAACCATGTATTATTTTCCTTTCACTTCACAATTATGTGCCACTTTGTGTTGGTCTATCACATAAAATCCCACTCAATTTAATTTACGTTACCATTACAAAATATGGAAAATGTCAAGGGGTACGAATACTTTTTCAATGGATGTTAAAAACACTGGTAGATGTAAAGGGTGGGATCCCAGGGATGTCTTTGACCTTATATAGTTATAGCTATCTAAAAATATATATTTTGTGAGCTGAGGATAGGTAGCAGGTACAACGCTTCCTGGGGTGAGCACACTGTTAGGCACAGATACCAGTCCAGTGATGTAGTGAGAATCAGTGCAGTGTTTGTTGGTGCTATTTACAATCTATTTAAATATGTACAAGGCAACAACTTCAAAACAAAATCCTAGCCGTGTCCCAGCACTAACTACATAAAATCCATATCCTAACTATCAGGCAGAGCAAGCCTAATACTTGTCAGTCTGCACATACAAGTTTACAGCTTTCAACAACCTTGCAGCTCTCACAGACACAACTTGTCCATTCCCCAGGCTCAAGAGCACTGACTCTGAGTTTCAGGTAAGTCTAATGCCGCGTACACACGGTCGGACTTTTCGTCTACAAAAGTCCGACGGACGCCGACGGACTAAAGCTGGCTGACAATCCGATCGTGTGTGGGCTTCCCCGGACTTTCAGCGGACTTTTCCAGCCGCAAATCTGACGGACTTTAGATTTGAAACATGCTTCAAATCTTTACGTCGTAACTACGCCGGACCCAGAAATCCACTCGTCTGTATGCTAGTCCGAAGGACAAAAAAACGACGCGTGCTCATAAGCAAAAACTAAACAGAAGCACTCGGTCTAGTAAAACTAGTGTTCGTATTGTAGGTAGCACATTCCTCACGCTGCAAATTCTGTGATCGTTGAATGCAGCGCATTAATGTCTTCTTTAATAATGCTATAAGAACGAAGATGTTTTGCTGTTCATATTCAGAGTTCTCCCAAACTGATTTCTGGATTCTTTTTCTCTTTGATCTCATGAATGATATAGTATTATTTTTAAAAACAATGTCTCCATACTAATAATAATTTTTACACTTGTTTTTTTTGGGGGAGTCATCTTTTATTTTAGATTTTCTCCAGATGTTTATTTTATGATTGTTGTCGAACTTATTTTATCTTTATCTACCTTTTTTTTTTTTGTGTGTTTGTAAAGTTACCACAAAGAACCATTTTATTTTATTTTATTTTATTTTTTTTTAGTTTTGTAACACAAATACATTTTTATTTTATTTTTGTTTGTTTTTAATGTTGTTTGTTTTAACTTACCACAAAGAACCATTTTTTTGTTTATTGTGATTTTTTCCTTTGTATATAAAGTTAACAGAAAGAACCGTTTTGGGTTATGTATAAATTTTTTAAAATTAAGTTACCACTAGAACATTATTATTTTTTTTTTTGTGTGTTTTTGCAACCTCAAGGAGATTGTTGTCCCTTGTTAATTTGACATTGTGTCTAAATCAATGATTTAAATTAAAACACATAAAGTCATAAACTCATAAACTCAAATATCCATTTATTCATGGTCTAAAGAAAATAAAGAGGAAGTCAACGCTGGAAAAAGTCTGTGGACAAGAAAATTGGGATCTTGAGGAGTCCATATAAGAGGGAGCACAATCTGGTCCAGGAATCCCAGAGATCAACAGCAGCAGCAGATGATATAGATGTCCCCAGACTGTGGTACTACAACAGCCTGCGTCTTCTGTCAGACCAGACTGAACCCAGGTCATCACTTTCTTCTCTTCCCTGTAGCCTTTCCTCCACGCTGCCCTGCATCCTTCCCTGCAGCCTTCCCTGCAGCCTTCTTTGGAGGCTGTGGCTCTGGTGTTTGAGTTGTGGCAGGAGGAGAAGGAGGAGGAGGAGGAGGGGGGGCTGCCTCATGTAGTTGTGTGTTGCTGGTTAGCGCACCCTGCAGCCCCTTGTGTATTGTTTCCCCAAATAGTCTCTCACAAATGAGGCGTTGGCGACACTCAATTTGAAGCAGCCTGCTGGCTAAGTAGCACCCATAGGCCTCTTCAGCTTCGGGGGGGCTCCTTAAAAAATTGGTGGCCTCTCGCATGAGGTGCAGGGATGCCTCCTGTGTCACCGTCCCCTTCCTAGCCCTTTTTTTTGGAAGGCGGAGGGGAGGCACTTGTGATTGTGTCAGGCTCCTACTGGGCCCAGCCACCTCCTGCCTGACACTGGGTCCGGCCTCCTCCTGCCTGACACTGGGTCCGGCCTCCTCCAGGATGACACTGGGTCTGGCCTCCTCCAGGATGATGCTGTATCCGGCCTCCTCCAGGCTGTCCATGGGCCCGGTCTCCTCCTGCCTGCCACTTTCCCCACATTC